>NC_139219.1:250171729-250771729 GCF_055691185.1 Crinia signifera | reverse complement strand
ACCAGTTGTAAAACTAGGTGTAAATAATTGCCATTTTAAAAAAACTGGAGATTTCTTACCAAATCTCTCACTTTCTGAATCTCTCATCCTATTAAATCTCACCCCTTGTTTTTTAAATAGAACGTTTTAATTTGCTTCAGAATTCTATGTATGTTTCTTAAGCTACTGTAACAGGCGTTTGCAATTATTTGTCTTTTTTATTTTATTTTAAATGTTCTTGTTCTTTTTAACATTATCATAAATGACTAGTTATTAATCTTCTAGCTTATTAATATAAAGTTTTATTTGTGAGACACTGCGCTACTCTTGAATAGTCCTTGCAGAACAGTAACAATCATTATTATTGAAGGAAGGAAAATAGGTGATAAGTGAGGCTGTGAAAGTCAAATTAAATGTTAATTGATTCAAGGCCACAAAGCAGTGGCATTTAGATGCATGACAGTACATTTATCAGAGTTGTCACATAATAGAGAGTAGCTATAGACATATCTACCTGTAAATTTAAATTCTACTCTCCATTTTTTTGTAAGATAATATGCCGCAGTGCAAAATAATACTTAAACATTATTGTTATAAAAAAATAACCTCGGTTCTTTATTGTTCTTGATCGTACTATTATTATGTATAGAATTTTGACATTGCTTTTGTAGAACTTTGTCAAATGCTGAATAAAGATTCGAATCATTAGCATCACAGAGCAGGATTCTGTTGCATGAGAAAAGTTTATCTTATGGTTTTATCTTGAAAACTATAATCCCCTGGGAAATCTCTGAAGCCTTGAGGTAAATATTTCTTATGCACCTCACTCCAGCACACAGAATAAATTAATATTTAGTGTTTACGTTGTATTTTCAGAACAAATATGTTTACTAGCTCATTATAACTTGAAGTGATTCAAATGTACATTATCAAATGGATATATAATACAGTTGTCGATTTGACATGATAAATCTATAACTGAAATGCTAAAATTATTTAAAAATAATAATAATAAAACAAATTATTATTAATAATAATAATAATAATAATAATCTCTTATATATTTGGCTACATCTGTCACTCAAAGGGCGGTATTCAATGTGAATACCGGTGAGGTGCAGCGAATCCTGTTTAGGATTCGCTGCACATTCGCCACGTTCCGGAGCCTCGCCGGCTCCGGTATTCAACGAGTCAGGGGCTCGCTGCCCCTGACCGGCGAATATGAGCTCCTGCAGCGAACGCCGCAGGGAGCCTGAGGACGGTGGCAGGCAGGGAGATGGAAGTCTCTCTGCCTGCCCCAGAGCATATGTGGGGGGGAGGTGGGCTCCCCGGGTGCCAGGCAGCACAGGCTGCCCCCCGGGGGTGCCAGCAGGGGACCGGGTATATTCACTACACCCGATCATGCATATGTAACGATCGGGTGCCGTGAATATATGAATATCTAATGAGCAGCTCGGCTCCGGCGCCCCCTGCTGGCTGCTGTGTAAAAAAAAAAATATATATATATATTTTTTTTAAATTAAATATATATTCATGTGCTTACAGCACATGAATAAAAATAGCATGCCCCTCCTCAGAATAAAATTCCTGATTTTTTGACACCAAATGTAAAAAACAAAACACTTTATTTTAAAAGTTTACATTCCATTCTCCATAAAAAGATAGCGATTGCTACTCGGTGAATCATGGCGAAAAAAACCTTCAAATGTATTCGCCATCTGGTCATTGCATAGGGTGATTCACCGTTTTAGTCAAAAATTCGCCAAACAGCTCAAATTCGCCATAAAAACATGGCGAATCAGGCTCATTGAATACCGCCCAAAGTGTGTGAGTGTGTGTATAACAGGAAGGACACATTGCTCTGTTTCTGGACTTCTCCCTTAATTAATGATTGCCAGCATCTGTGTTGAAGCACCTTTCTAATCAATTAATAACATGTGTGAAACAGGTGATGGCAATCATACATTATGAGGGAAGTCCAGAAACAGAGCAATGTGTCTCTCCTGGAGAGGGTCATGTTGGGAGGTATGTGACTGACTAACATGACAGAGAACCAGCCCAGTGAGCCCACAGTGCCAGACATCCTCTGCCTCCCCATGTTGCCCAGCAAAGACACTGCCCCAGGTGAGCGCCCCCCGCCGCCCCCCCTCCCGCGATTCACGGCAAAACACCCCCCGCGACCCCAACCCCTCCCGCAATTCATGGCACCCCTGCGACCCCCCCTCCCGCGATTCGCGGCAAACCCCCCCTCCCCATGGCTATGGTCGACAATGAAAAAGGTTGACATGAGATTCTGAGATTTATTTTTTATTTTTTGAATGTTCTCATATTCATTCTCATGTGTCGACATGGACACCAATGAAATGCCACACTTATGTCAACATTTGCATGTGTTGACCTTTCTGTGTTGATTTTGTTTGTGGCGATTCGCGGCACCCCCCGCGATTCGCGGCACCCCCCTGCGACCACCCCCTCCCGTGATTTGCAGCACCACCCCACCCTGTGACCCCCCTCCCGTGATTCGCCGCCAACCCCCCCTCCCACGATTCGCGGCGACCCACCCCTCCCGCGATTCGCAGCAACCCCCCGCGCCCTCCCTCCTGCGATTCGCGGCAACCCCCCTGCCTCCGCGCACCCCCTCCTGCAATTCGCTGCAACCCCCCGCGACCCCCCCTCCCGCAATTCATGGCACCCCCGCGACCCCCTCCCGCAATTCGCATCCCCCCTTGCGCGATTCACACCCCACTCCTGCGCTTTGCGGACCCCCGCCCCCTCCTGAGATTCACCGACACCTGCGCCCCCCTCCCGCAATTCTGCCCCCTCCCTCGATTCACGGCACCCCTGCTCTCCTCTTTAGTCCCCCGTATGCCCACACACCCCTATCACTACCCAGCTTCCTGCTCTCCTGAACCATAACTTCCACCACTGGGGAGTCGCTGACGCTGTGTTGCCCACATACCCCTATTATGCCTCATAGCCCAGCCTCCTGCACTCATGCACCCTAACTCCCACCCAGTAGGAGGAGACACTGAATCAGGGCCACCGTCCTGTACTCCGGTACTGCCACGCTGGATCCTCACCCACTGGCAGAAGCTGCACTGTGTCTACCACCCTCCTCTTTAGTCCCCCTTATGCCCACACACCCCTATCACTACCCAGCCTCCTGTTTTCCTGTGTTGTGACCTCCGCCAGTGGGGAGCCGCTGACTCAAAAACACCCTACTATACTATTGCACACACACACACACACACCCACAAATGTCACTGTACCATCCACACTATCAATGTACATCTTACTCTGTAACTGCTTTTTAATTAAACAAAACAATGCACACCCCCTCCCAAATCATATGCTCTCTATTTAACACATTTCACCTATAACTCGAGTTGCAATACAGGCATCTTTCATACAATTCTAACCATATTTCTCACAATACAAACGTTCACAAATTAAGGGGGCACAGCCCCTTACGACGGTGTGAAGAGCGCCCGTAGGCCGCGATGAATCACCTAGTAATAATAATAATAATACATTTACGTGAAATGCAGGAATATTGTACTTTATGGTCATAAAAGTTCTAGAACACATCAAATTTAATGTATATATGTTTTAAATTGACACTAAATTGACTTTTCCATTGGAGCATGTATGTTACATTTATATTGCACCACTAACTAAGCTTTCACAAAGGTTAAACGTTCCAAGCACTGACATTGCATTTAATATTTAACCTTCAATCTTCACTTCTCAAAGACATTATGTAAATTTTCATAATTTTCTCTCCATTGAACAATTTGGTGAAGGGATGAATGCCAGAGAGCAGGCAAAGGGGAGACGGGGCATCCTTTCAGTAGTTTGCTTTACAGCCCTTACAGTACAGTAGCATAAACATGATTATTAGTAATAACCAAACCTGGTACATTCCCATGCCTAATATCTGGGCCACATATTTTTTTTTTCTTTTTAATAACATTTTATTGAAAAGTTCACTCCTAAAATACCCTACATTACTTAGATATTGTATTTTTCTATTTTACATTCTATTGTACTTTTATATATTGTCCCAGGGCAATAGTGGGTATTGAAACCTAAACTTACCATTATGATTGCCTCATCAGCATAATGGGAGCAACCCATGCATAAATATCGTGCAGAATCTCTCCACACACAACAGTAAGGTCATGCAGGTGAAAGCCAAGCACACCTTCTCAGAAACATCTTATTTTGGTCTACACATATCTTTGGACAATAGGGGTTATTCAGACCTGATCGTATGGCTGAAAATTTGCAGCGGGAGAGATTATCGATAGACTGTACATGTGAATGGACTATAGCACACATGCGTGAGGTCATCCTGCGATAAAATCCTGCTACTTTTTATCGCTGGTTGTATGCAAGTTTATTGACAGGAAGCCTGCATTTGGGGGTGGTAAACAGCCATTTTCTGGGAGTGTCAGGGAATACGCAGGCCAGCATAGGTATTTGAGGGGAAGTCGATTGATGTCCTGGGCTTTGCACAGATTGTACACACTGGAAAAATCATTCAGTGGTGAGTGGCTTTGAATAAATTTGCAGCTAATCAAAGATCAGGTCTAAAGGCCCCCATACACTAGCCGATTTTGGTCAGATTTCGGCCAGATCAGTCGGATCTGGCCGAAATCGGACCAAAATCGGCTAGTTTTGATGTCCCCTCAGATCCGATGCGCGGTCCCGTGCGCATCGGATCTGCATCGGGTGGTCGGACCTGCTGCACTTCCGACCACCCTACTTGGGACCTAGTGGGGCGGCGCGGAGGTGGAGGGAGCAGGGGGGGCTGGGGACGCTGCGGGGGACACAGGCGGCATAGAGCCGGGCAGGGGGAGCCGGGAGCTGTCAGTACTGAATAAAAAAAAAGCCCATACAATGAATGGGCGGCCTGTGATTGGCTGAGCGCTCTCTCAGCCAGTCAGCAATTGGCTGAGAGAGCGCTCAGCCAATCACAGGCTGCCCATTCATTGTATAGGCTTTTTTTTCTAGCACTGACAGCTCCCGGCTCCCTCTGCCCGGCTCTATGCCGCCTGTGTCCCCCGCAGCGTCCCCAGCCCCCCCTGCTCCCACCAGCAGCCCTGCTCTGTAGCCCCCCCCCTGCTCCCCGGGTTTTTTACATGTGATAAATCGAGACGATTTATCACATGTAAAAAAGGCACATCAAGTGCCAATCCAATCAAGCTCCCCCGGGGAGCAGCCGGGGAAGCTCAGGGGGAAGTCGGGGGCGACTTGTCCTAAGGACAAGTCGCCCTAGTGTATGGGGGCCTTTAGTAACACACACTTGTAAAAACAAAGACAAAACACTAAAGAAAACCAGACCAGTGAAGAGATAAGAACAAATAATGAAAAGAGTACACCTGAGCACAGGCGGGAAAATGAGCAATAGGACTGGGTCTCAGCAAGGCAGCGTAATCCACTCAGAGGACTGGAGGCATTCAGGACATGAAGAGATTATCACCAGCAAAGTTCTGTGCACAGGAAACACTTTTAAAAGAGAGAGCAACCAATCCCTAAAGTGCCTGCCTAATGAGTAACGAGGCAGCTGCACACCCTAAAGCAAACACCTGCTCAATCATTTGCCCGGCAATGGGGAATGGTGTCTGACATTAGCGTCCTCGTTGCTAAGCGATCAGCAGCTTCCCGGCGCTGCAGCGCCTGTGCTGTCAGATGGACGCCACCAGCCGCTGAATCCAGAAGAGATACAGCATCCTGGTCACCAGACAACAGCTGGGAGCTGCATCCCTGTAGCACCACATGGTGACTTCTAACACTACCTAGTGTAATCTCTACAGCAAAATCTGTGCTCCTTTGTATTGATGATTTACAGTATGCATAGATCAGTGCCCAATTAACCTTGCAGGTGGTAGCCGAGGAATAAAATTACGGCCTAATTAATTCCATGTTTGCAACCAATCACCCGTCCTGATGTACTGTGGAGGGCAAAGTTCTTAAGATGACTGCCAGATGGCTGTGCCAATGTATTTTACTGATGGAACCATTACTTTATGTACATTCTGGTGCAGCGCCAGCTGGGCAGCCTAGAGCCAAAGTCTCCTTCCCACGCCACAAGCATTAGACCCTACATGCTAGTTGTATAACCTTTGTTACATGCACATGGGCAGTTTGAATGGTGAGTCCCTGAGCACCCATACACGTGTGTTCAGCAGCATTACAAGGAACCTTTAATCAAGGCATGGTGTACTTGCTTAAGTTGTGTGTAAATAAAAATAGACACAGAATTACACACACACACACACACACACACACACTTGGTTTCTGCCTTTCTGTACCAACATATTTACTGTACACTATAATTTCAGGTGCACAGAATCTTGTATATTTTTAATATGATACAAAATATGTATGACAAATATTACATATTTTGCCAATTTTCTTCCCGTCAATATTCTGCCTCGTTTTTACAACCTTTGCATTAAGTTATTTTTCACTGCAACCCACTCATGGGCTCTGAGAAAGGGGTGGTAAAGTTTCCACCTGGGCCTAGACATGCAGGAGAGGTGCATCTTTACACCCATCAGCAACATTTTATCTGTGGGACATGGCCATGCTCCTCCCCAGTTTCAAGACCTGACAGACTTTTTGGTGTCCTAGAGCACAAGTTGTCCATCCATAGGGTAAGCACCGATGGTATCTTCTTGGTAACCATCAGTGGAAACTCATTGTTTGTTTGTGTCTGTGCATACACAAGGTCAGGAGTCCATGCATATGCATACTGACAAACTTTTCACCATTGGACCATCACCATCGATGGTAAAAGTATTGCCAGCGAACCATCATTGGCCAACTCTGAGCAACCTCTTACTCTCCTCCTTTGTTATTACCTACCCCCCACCTATCTTCCATTTTGCTCCTCTCTACCTCTAACAGGCAAACTGCACCCTTACACCTTTATAATCTTACCCCTCTGCTGAAAGAAGATACCAAGTAAAGTGAGAACAGCTGCAGATTTTAAATACTGTACATAAAACTGACTCCTGCCAATGTTCCCAGCAACTACTGTATAAGAGTCATTTTGCTAGCATTGAATTGTAGCCAGGAAATAGAGGGACATTTTCATTTACCTGATATTACTCTTTAAATGGTCATTATTTGCGCATCTGTTTTACGAGCCTCCTCAGCGGTACTGAACTAGTGTTACATCTGGACAGTACAAGCCCAAAATTCTCTATTTAATGTCTGACATTAGTGGTATTTATTTTTAATGTACACTCTCATCCAATAGAAAGACCTGCGTGTGTTTGTATCTATGGCTGTAGAAGTCAAATGAGAGTCATCTGATGTAGAATTAGATACAGAATGAGGACCAGTTATCATTTTCAGCAAAAGATGTTGAAAATTATGGTTCTATGAATACACTGCAACTGAGTTTTCTTTCCCATTCAACAGTCTCCCTCTGTCTGAATAATGAATATTTGAACACATTTATATGTAGGAGGGCTGCTCCAAGGTTATATCTCAGTGCGTACCCTAGAGGTCACAGTTTTCAATTATCTCTACAAGTTAGGGACCTATATTGCATTGCTCAGTCATGCAGATTGGTGTAATCTATGCTAATTTGTAAGTCATTCACTTATTGATTTAGTTTTGTATGATGTAGCTAGCTAAAAACAAACATAATTAACAAATGTATAAAGAAGAGTTGAGAAGCTTCTTTGTTGCTATTCGTTGTATTTCTTTTTTTAGGGTTTCTAATTGTTTATGTTATTTAGATCTTATTAGTAATCCAACCTAATAATTAAGTAAGATCTTTTCATAAAAAAGAGTATTTAAGATAACAAGTTAATTGTATAGCAACGATATCAAGCATTTGTGTAATACAAAAAAAGAACAATTGGACCACATAAGACACCAAGAATGAATTAAAGGAACAGCTTACTTAGGGCCAGATGCACTAAGCTTCAAAAGTGTAAAATGGAGAGTCATAAACACCCAGACAATCAAATCCTAACTGCTTTGTCACAGATTGTGTCTGAAAAATGTCAGGCAGGAGCTGATTGGTTGGTTGTTTATCACTCTCCATTTTATCACTTTTTACGCTTAGTGCTTCTAAACTCTTAATGAGTTACAGTAGTATCAGGGGCTGGCTGGCATGATTTTTCAAGGTATATAAAGTATTGAACATTTTAGGTAACATTTAATGGGATGCGTTTTTTTAATTTATTTTTTGCAATTTTTAGGCAACAAAAATGGCGCTTTCGCACATTTTGGTGAAAATGCTTACGTAATTTACATATATTGTGCGAGATATCGTACTTTTTCACTTGCCGATTTGAATTTTTTCGCAGCATCCAGATGTTTTCGCATTGAAAAGTGTACAAATCGCTTATTTAATGGAATGCGCTAATGGAATTCGCATTTCAAAAGTGTCTAAAAATCGCCAATAATGCAGACCAGGTCCTGATGGGCGAATTGACCCAAGAGCAACTTTGCAGAAATGGTAAATTTTCACACAGGTGTCCACAATTCTATCTATAACCTCCCCTACATACTGTATACCCAAACATCATTAACGACACCTGTGAGGGTTGGAGAGATGGAGATTGTGCAGAGTGGTGTGGAGCTGGCTGTTTGGGACTTTGGTCATTTGGAGGAGCTGCGCAGGAGGAGGGAGGCTGCTGCGTGCCAAATCCAGGTACCCCGATTACTGCATGCTTCATGTAGGTATCGTGCTAGGCTGTACCTGGACTCCCTCTCTGATCAACAGGTTGTGGGGATGTTTCGGCTGAACCATTTGAATTTATATGAGCAGGTGAGAGATGATTTGGACCCTTACGGGGGTGCCAACTATGCAGTGTCTGGTCTGCTGAATTTAATGTATGCCCTCTACTTCTTGGCCACAGACTTCACTCAGTATGTGACCTCATGATCTTTGGGGGTCTCACAAGCCACTTTCTCTAAGCATTTCACTCAAGTGTTACTTGCTTTCAAGAAGTTGCGGCGCACATACATCAGATTCCAATGTTCTGAGTCAGAGTGGCAGAACCTTAAGGTGGCTTTCTATTGGCTCTCAGCCTTCCCAAACGTGCTGGGAGCCATAGATTGCACCCACATTGGGCTTCGGGCACCGCACGAGGGGACACGTCTACGTCAATAGGCGTGGGCGTAACTCTCTGAACGTGCAGGTGGTATGTGATGCCAACCTAAAAATCCTTAGTGTGGTTGCAGGGAACTGCCATGATGCCTATATTCTGCGGCACTAAGCCCTCTGGGACCAATTCTAGGACCACCAAATGCCAGAGG
Source organism: Crinia signifera (assembly GCF_055691185.1). Lineage (NCBI taxonomy): Eukaryota > Metazoa > Chordata > Amphibia > Anura > Myobatrachidae > Crinia > Crinia signifera. The sequence goes on along the minus strand of NC_139219.1, from coordinate 250,762,462 downwards.
GCTGGCTACTTGGTAAGTACATTTAAATATATAGAAATGTTTGGCCATTATGTATAGTGCTACAATGTGTTACTTTTCATACTAACCAATTGTTACATTCCTGTGTAGTGTCCCAATCGGGTGTAAACGGTACCCACAACTCTATAAAATCTTCATTACCTTTTAAAGGTGCAGTCAATCTGCCTAAAATATGGCTCTGCTTGTTTTGTAAACCAGTAATTAGCAACAGTAAGTGTACCCCTGTACTATAGTGCCTGTTCTTTAAAATCTAAAGTGGAACTGTAGTGTGTACTCTCTTCTGATAGGCGGAATCAGTCCCTTTCCTTTACCAGAATTGTTTATTGTTTGCATATTGGTGTTGTCCCCCTTGCTCATGTAAGACCAATGCACATATGTTACCATATACTGTACTGACCTCATCTTTTCTGTAAAGGTGACTCAGGATATGGGTGTCTCCCATGGCTCATGCGTTCCCCGGAAGGCCCTGCACAGCACCGCTATAACGATGCACATGTTGCCACCCGCAGTGTTGTGGAACGCACCTTCGGGGTAATGAAAAGTCATTTCAGGTGTTTGGACAGATCATCAGGAATACTGCTTTACCACCCAGCAAAAGTAGTGATGATTGTCCAGGCTTGCTGCATGTTACACAACATTGCCCTTTCCCATCCACGTTATGTGGAGGATGGCAAAGCAGCAGTCATGCAGGAAGCTGAAACTACCCAACCTACAGTAGTTAGGAGTACGTGGAGGGGGGATCTGATGCGTAGGGAGATCATAACGTGATATTTCTCAGGCAATTGCATTTTTAAAATATACTACCATGTACCTTTTGTTTAAGTGTGTTTACATACCATAAACCAATTGCCATACGATATCACCAATATTTAGGGGAGTAGTGGGACCCCAATGAAAGAAGCTGCTTAACCTGAGGTATCCTTTGGTGATCACGTGCTGGTAAGTAACTAAATACAATAGTGCATGCCATTTAAAAAATGTCCTACAGCAGCAATATATTGTAACAACCAAACTGCACATTAGCATTGTGGATTACACCATTTTATTTTAAAACACCCAATCATTACAATGATAAAAACCACAAGCACATGTTATGGTAAATGAACGTCTTTACTAATGTAAGCAATGCTTGAATTGTGCAATTACTGCTCCATTAATAATCATTATGCAATCAAAAAGTATACTACAACAAAAACAAACATTTGCATATTACAAAATCATTTTTTGGGAACCTGTGTACGCGTGCAGCCCCCCTTTGCCCCAGACCCAAGGCCACCCCTGGTTCGCACCCTACTACGTGGGGGAGAAGTTGTAGAGATACTCAGTGGGGTACTTGACACACTGCTAATTGTAAAAGTAGGTGCCCCTAATAAATTGATCTCTTGGTTATTTAATTATGTCTGCAGGGCAACCAATGTACTAGTTTGTGCTGTTATGGCTTGTGTTTGACCATGTACACTCTCATTTAGGATGGCTACATTTTTGTTTTGGACCCATAGGGCCTGGCTGATCTCGCCCAGACGTGTGTCCAGGGTGGCAGCCATTCTTACTTGTGTGCCCACACTTACACGGACACTGTTGCCCTCTTTTTTAAGTTGCTGAAATATATTTCTAAGGTATCCTTGCATGTTGCCCATTTGATGGCTTTGCATCTCCATGAACGCTATTTGTTTGTGTTTAAATTAATCTAATGAGCGTGCCACCTCATCTGCTGTAGATGGTGTATGGGGTGGTTGGGTGGATGTTGTTTGCTGGGGTGTCACCACATTTGACGGCCTTTGAGTGACAGTTGTCTGTGTGTTTCTCCTCAGGTGAGAATGCATTGACTGGATGAAGAATCATTTCTGTATCTTCTTCCTTCATTTGTGTTGTGTCTGATGTTTGCACCACTAGTTGTGATTATCCTGTGGAAAATGAGAAATGGGTAGTATACCACCATAAGTGTGTAGTATGTGTTACAGTGCATTTAAGGTGTATTTTGGGTTATGGCACATAACAATGGGTACTGTACAGTAACAGATGTACCCCTGCAAATTGTTTAATGCTATGATATTAGATTTGTCTGATGGCTTTTCATACATTTTGCTTACCTGCAGCCTCTGAATCTGGACATATACCTCGGCACAAAATGGTGGACAGCCGTTGTCCCTTGCATGGACAACATTTCTTTCCAGCATGCATCATAACATGTGTTACATCTTTTTTCCCTGGGGCACACATTGCTCATGTTTACCAATTATGTGTGTCCATTATTGTGCGGTTAAATTTGAGTAAAGTAAAAATTTTATAAATATTTAAAAACAAAGATCATGACTGAAATAATGCTCTATGGAGGCATTCTTGCTTTTACTTAATTAAAAATATGGGTACGACGCCCAATATTTTCATCTTATGCGATCGCATCACATGCCCTATAGCCGCATACAATGCATGCGATGCGATGGTATACGATTTTTTATTGTACAACCACCCTGATGGGTCCTTACAATGTTAAATGGCCCCCCCATACTCAATGCCACCCCCACGATCAACGCCAACCCAAAGTGTGGAATGTGCAGCGAGCCCACGAGGGGCAGCGGTACGCGTTCTCCGACCTTTTCATATCCCCACTATCCACGTCGGCGTGGAGTTGATTTTAGATAGTGTGAGCCACCGAGCCCGAAGCGTGGTGAGGGACACGGATTACTTTACATGTATTGCGCGTCCCCTCGTGGGGCTCACTTTGCTCGCCACACTTCGGGCTCATATTCCGCGGCCGCTCGCCACGCTTCGGGCTCGTATTCCGTGGACCCTCGCGGGGCACGCTGCGCTCGCCATGCTTCGGGCTCGGTGGCTTGCTGCGCTCGCCACACTATCTACAATCAACTCCACGCCGACGTGGATAGTGGGGGTATGAAAAGGTCGGAGGACGCGTACCGCTGCGCTCGCCACGCTTCGGGTTGGCGTTGATCCTGGTGGTGGCGTTGGCTATGGGGGACCATTTCACATTGTAAGGACCCATCAGGGTGCTTGAACAATAAAATATTGTATACGATCGCATTGTATGCCATTGTACATCGCGTCGCATCACATACCATCGTATACCTGATTTATTGTTATGTTACCCTGCCTGTGTCTGCTTCAGGGAGACGGTCAGGGTTAGGGGTTCGGTCACGCGTGTGCCTCGTGCACAAAGGGGGTGTGGGCGCAGGTGCGTCTCATGCACAATAAAGGACGCATTTGCCAGTGCTCCATATTACATACTGGCAAATGCCTCCATTTTAAACCCCCACTAACCATGTCAGCCCGAAGCGTGGCGAGCGGATGCAGTACACGTCCTCCCGACCTGTTCATACCCCCACTATCCACGTCGGTGTAGAGATGATTTTATAAACTGGAACTTCCGGCGGATGCGCGCCGCCCCCTGACTGCCGGTCCCCATGACTACGGCAGGGTTTACAATCTAAACAAAAACAAAATCAAGAAATAACATGAAAATCAATTTATCATATACTAATCATTGCTAAAATTTAAATGCATCTAAAATACTATAAGTGTAATGCAGTATACGTTACAGACTAAAACCTAGTGATCGTGTGTTCTAAGGGCTAGCGCATCTCAGTGCGCTGCCAAGGATGGCGGCACTGTGCCGCATTCGTGGTGAAAATTACTTGTGTCCAATGCAATATAATTAAAAACTTTTGTGATGCTGTTTAATTATATTGCATTGGACACAAGTAATTTTCACCACGAAAGCGGCACAGCGCCACCATCCTTGGCAGCGCACTGAGATGCGCTAGCACTTAGAACACACGATCACTAGGTTTTAGCCTGTAACGTATACTGCATCACACTTATAGTATTTTAGATGCATTTAAATTTTAGCAATGATTAGTATATGATAAATTGATTTTCATGTTATTTCTTGATTTTGTTTTGATTGTAAACCCTGCCGTAGTCATGGGGACCGGCAGTCAGGGGGCGGCGCGCATCCGCCGGAAGTTCCAGTTTATAAAATCATCTCTACACCGACGTGGATAGTGGGGGTATGAACAGGTCGGAAGGACGTGTACTGCATACGCTCGCCACGCTTCGGGCTGACATGGTTAGTGGGGGTTTGAAATGGAGGCATTTGCCAGTATGTAATATGGAGCACTGGCAAATGCGTCCTTTATTGTGCATGAGACGCACCTGCGCCCACACCCCCTTTGTGCACGAGGCACACGCGTGACCGAACCCCTAACCCTGACCGTCTCCCTGAAGCAGACACAAGCAGGGTTGCCATACCCTGCCGCACGAATTACTGAGACGTACTTGCGTATGAGACGTTCGTGTGTCAACTTGACTGTAGGTTGACATGGGTTAGGTCGACATGATCATTAGGTTGCCACACGCATTAGGTCGCATGGGAAAGGTCGACAGTCAAAAGGTCAACATGGGGCTTTTTACATTTTTTTTGAGCTGACATGTGCCGACAGGCGGCATTTCATGCCCTTCCATCCACTAGGGCATGGTGGGAGAATAAAATAGTGTGCCCGAAGCATGGCGAGCACCATGCTTTGGGCCAAAAAAAGTAAAAAACACCATGTTGACCTTTTTACTGTCGACCTTCCCCATGTCAACCTAATGCTTGTGTTTACCTAAAGAAAACCGATGGCTGAATAAGCTGGAGGTAACATAAACTACCGAAGGAGTCTGAGATGCCTGCACTTTGGTTGTGGTTTATGTTTAGGCTATGATGCTGCAGCTATAGCCAATTAGGGAGTAGGGAGGAGTTTCCTGTTGTAGGAATAGCCAGAGGTCAGGTGATCTGCACTCTGGTCCGGTTTTCCAAGGAGCAGGTTGGTTTCAGACTCTCTCCTGTACTTATTCCTCTGTCATCCTCACTTATTCCTTCTACTGTCAAAGCTACTTCTCTCCCTTTGCCTTCCACATACCTCTTTCTCTTCTGTCAGGCTGCTCCTTGGGGGATTTGGTGCCAGATAGTGTAACGCTGCTGCTGCCAGGCCTAGCCATGCCGCGCCCGCGGAGAAACATCCACCCTCCCTCCCGTTTTGCACAGCCTGGCTCCCCCTCTGATCCCCCAACGGCTAGCGTCACGCAGGCCGGGCGGGGAGGCAGAGCGGCGGCGAGAGCGGGTCCACAGCGGCGGGGCGCGAGATCCGCGTCATCGGCTGATGACGCAGCGGCACGCGGTGCTAGGCCGCAAGCTAATAGAGCGAGTAGCGCTCCTGCCCGGGGTAGCGGAGGCACCCCTGGCGGAGGTAGTCAGCGGGGCAGGCGCACGCGGTCTCAGGGTCCCGCAGCAGCAGTCACAGGTGCATCCGCGCCCATCCAAGATGGCCGCCGGACGCGAGCTGCGGGTCCTGGGACACAGCACAGGGGCTCTCCTGCTCAGTCAGCCAGTCCTACATTGCCCACACAGGGCCACCCCTCCACGGGGTCCCCCATGACTCCCTTAAGGAGGGCAAGGAGCGGGTGGCTCTCTAGGGCGCGCTTGCTATCCCAGCGCGTCAGGCTATCACAGGCAGCGCAGGCTATTTCAGCCACGGCTGCAGAGGCAGTGTCCCCTGGAGTTGCGCAGGCGCCCTCCACAGAAGTAGATATGGCAGTGGTGCGGCAGCTGGTGGCGATGCTGACGCCGAGGGCGGGTCAGCAACCGATACAGTCAGGGCCTGGGACTCTAGCTACTACTGTCCTCCCTTCTGTTCCTTCTATCCGGGACCCTGCGGCACACGTGCTGGCAGCTCTGGGCACGCCTTTCGCGAATATGGCTTCCACACCGCCAAGGGACGCAGTCGTGCCGACACCATCGCAGCACCAGGCAGAGGAGGCCATTGCCGGGCCGTCAGAGGTGGCTGGTCCCTCCGGAACAGCAGGTGCGGCTACAGCGGGAGCTGTGTCAGGTGGGTCAGCTAGAGCACGCAAGAAGCGCAGGCGCAGGTATTCCCGTACATCCTCCTCCTCGGGGTCAGAGTCCGTGACCTCCGGCGAGGAGGGGGGGCGCAGATCCAGGCACAGGCACAGACGCTCTAGGAGACACCGGAGGCGCTCGCAGTCCTCCAGTGGCGACTCGGGCTCCCCGTTGTTTCCTAGGGGGCAGGTGGTCCACTGCGAGAATACGGCAGTACTAAGAGGCCTCAGGCGCAGCGTAAGGGATAGGATAAGGGAGGGCAGATACGTCAGCTTCTTTACCATGACTGCGCAGGATGAGAAAGATTACCGCGAGGCAAAGCGTAAAGGGGGGATTGGCGAGGCGGCCTACTGCACGTATCAGAGGTGGCAAGTGGGGCTGTTTATGTTTGCTGCATGCTACTTGGAGACCAGACCCCAGGAGCATATGAATGTCATTAGATACATCCATATGATGCACGCCATGTATATGGACGACGGCGAGAACGTCTGGCGGGCTTATGACGAGCAATTCCGACGGAAGCAGTCGGGTTGTGAGATCATGGCCCTTGGCGCTAAGGATGTCGAGGTATGGATGGGTAAGAAACCGTCGGTTTCGACCTCCGCCGCCCCGGCTCCGGTGGTGTCAACACCTGCGTCAGCCCCACGCAGGGCCCCCTCGTCCTTTCGCGGGGGCTCTGGAGGGGGGCAGTCGGCGGGCAGATGCTTTGCTTACAACGGGGCAGGATGTGCAGCGGGTTCCCGCTGTAAGTTTCGTCACCAATGCTCAAAGTGCTGGGGAGGACACCCGGTTAAGGAGTGCACGCGTGGCAAGCAGGCTGGGGGGGCACCCAGGCAAAATGCCGGGGCCAACCCAGCCCCTGCTCCCCCTCAGTAAGGCCCCGTCTCCCGTGAGGGGCGACCGCCTAGCCAGTTGGCTGGGGCGTTACCCCCTCCGAGATGAAGCGCAGTTTCTGGCCGCGGGTTTCTCGGAAGGATTCCTCCTCCCCATTCAGGGGGAGGTGGCGTCCGGGTCCCCGAGAAACCTGAAGTCAGCAATCGACATGCCTCATGTCGTCCTGGAGAAGGTCGAGAAGGAGGTAAAATTGGGCAGGATGGTGGGTCCATTTCCTGAACCTCCGGTTCAGGGTTTGGTACTGTCACCTATTGGAGTAGTCCCCAAGAAAGAGACAGGCAAGTTTCGCCTGATACAGCACCTGTCCCACCCACCTGGATTGTCTGTAAATGATGCAATTCCTATGGAATTGTGTCACGTACGGTACCAATCCTTCGAGGAGGCTTTAGCTATTGTGCGCGGCTTCGGGGGGCGGGCCCTGCTAGGCAAGGTGGACATCGAGTCGGCATTCCGACTGCTGCCCCTGCACCCGGACTCCTTTAGGTTCATGGGATTTAGGCTGCCTTCCGGTTATTATGTAGACCGTTGCTTGCCTATGGGCTGCTCCGTGTCCTGCGCCTATTTCGAGTGTTTTAGCAGCTTCCTGCATTGGTGCGTCACAGAATATACGGGCGAGCCGGGGGTCGCCCATTATTTGGACGACTTCCTGTGCGTAGGCCCGGCTGATTCCCCGCGTTGCGGGGCTCTCCTGAACGCAATGCAGCAGCTGTTCTTACATTTCGGAGTCCCAGTCGCGGAGGGCAAGACAGAGGGGCCGACTGAGTGCCTTTCATTCTTGGGCATTGAGATTGACACGCGGGCCGGGTGCTGCAGGTTGCCCCTTGATAAGCTTGCACGGCTGCAAGGGGCGATCTCCCAGTCCCTGGCCTCCGGCAAACTCCGGGTACGCCAGCTACAGTCCCTACTGGGCCTGTTTCACTTCTCCTGCAGGGTTATCCCCATGGGGAGGGTGTTCTGTCGGAAACTGGAACTGGCCATGGCAGGTCCAAATAGGCCCCAATTCTTTGTCCGCCTGAATGCGGAGCTCAAAAGGGATCTTAGAGTCTGGGATGTTTTCCTTCGCGACTTCAACGGTGTGTTGCTGTGGCCTAGCCCTCCGCGGTACAGCGAGGAATTGCAGCTATACACCGATGCGGCCGGGGGAATCGGCTTTGGAGCCTTCCTGCACGGCTCTTGGTGCGCTGAGACATGGCCGGAGGAATGGGCACTAGAGGGCCTCACCAGGAACATGCTTCTGCTGGAGCTGTTCCCTATTGTGGTGGCCCTGGAACTGTGGGGCAACCGCCTACGTGATGCCTGCATCACCTTCTGGTGTGATAACCTGGGGGTGGTGCAGGCCATCAACAGACAGAGCTCTTCTTCTCTGCCCGTTGTGCGCTTGCTCTCTCGCCTTGTATTGGTATGTCTGCGGCTTAACCTGCATTTTGTGGCCAGGCACGTTCCCGGGGTGGACAACTCGGTGGCCGACGCCCTGTCCAGGCGTGACTGGGCTAGGTTCCGGTCCCTAGCTCCGGGAGCGGATTTGGTTGGTGAGCCGTGTCCTCCTTATGTTTGGCAGGTCATCAGGCCGGCATGGAGGAACTAGCCATGCGGGCTATTGCTCCAAGGACGCTGCGTTGTTACCAAGCTGGCTGGCTGGAATGGGAACAATTCAGAATGTCCGCGTCACAGCAAGGTAAGGCCCCGGGCGACGCCATGCTGGCGTTTGTGTGGAGTTTGTACTCCGGAGGGCGGACTGTGTCAGCCGTGAGACGGCTGTTGGCCGGCGTGTCGTTCTTCTCATCGCTGTATGGGAGATCGGACCCCGGTCGGTCTTTTCTTGTGTCTCGGGCCCTGAGGGGCTGGCGGCGCGCTTCCCCTGTGGCTCCAGATAGCAGAAGGCCCATTGACGTGTCCCTGCTGCCTCCCTTATTGGGGGCGGTTTGGGATGTATGTCACTCTGAGTATGAGGTCCGACTGTTTCGCTTGGCATATGCCATGGCATTCCATGGAGCTTTCAGGGTCGGCGAGCTGGTAGCCCCATCGAGGCATCGACCTCCTCCTCTGTTGTTAGAGGATGTATTGATACAGGGCGATTTGGTTTGGTGCCGGGTAAGACGTTCCAAGACGGATCAGACTGGGAGAGGCCAATGGCTGTCACTGCAACCGTGCCCGGTGGAAGGGATTTGCCCAGTGGTGATGGCAAGCGCCTACGCCCTGCTGCGTCCTGACCGCCCTGGGGCATGGTTAATGCATGAAGACGGCTCTTCATTGACAAAATACCAGTTCTGCCATGTTTTGCGACGTGCCCTGGGATCTCTTGGCCTGGATCCGCGGGAGTTTGGGACACACTCCTTTCGGATCGGGGCGGCCACATCTGCTGCTGCTGGGGGTCAATCCGACGCAGAGATACAGTCTCTGGGTCGATGGCGCTCGGCAGCGTTCCGCAGATACATTCGGCCTGGCCTGTCTCTCCATCTGCAAGACTGTAACCGACTGGACGCATAAGTACTCGTCTCACTTTAGCGGGAGTCTTGAGGTGGTCCACTTTCCCCCGGGGGCACAATTCGGCTTAATTCCAATCTGACATGGCGTCCTGGTTAGTTTACTCCGGGGGTTTTCTGTGCAGTGTGCCTCAAGGTCTGGTCGGTTACGGTTTCTTTATCTTTCCCTTCTCCGGTGTGGTTGGTCTGTTAAGTGAGGTGTGATTTTGATGGCATGTGTCCTAACCTGTTTACATCTTTCAGGTCGCAGGGACTCCAAGACGGTGTGGGTGATGGGACACTCTTTTGTCCACTGGGCATCAATGGCGTGTGGCAGTTTGAATGAAAGTATGCGAGTGAAAGCTCAGAATGTGCGTTGGTTGGGTGTGCGAGGCATGCGTTGGGGAGCGCTACAGGGCCTTTTGCTGAGGTCGGTGCGGGACTTTGGAGTCCCTGAGGTGCTAATTTTACACCTGGGCGGAAACGATCTAGGCCAATGCACCGCCTTAGAACTGCGGTCGATTATCATCAGAGACCTGCATATTGTGGCTCAGGCGCTCCCTTGCTGCAAACTGATTTGGTCCTCAATGATTCCTAGGCGAGTCTGGAGGAATGCTAGGTCAGGGCCCCGCTTGGATAGCGCACGGAGAAAGGTCAATGCTGCGGTGCAGCGATACCTGTTGGCTAATGGGGGAGGGGTCATCAGGCATGACTCCATCACCTATAAGCGGGGTTCCCTGTATAGGCCGGACGGTGTCCATCTGAGTCCTGAAGGAATGGCCATATTCCTGGACGATTTGTTTAGAGGTTTTTAGTGGATGTGTTGTTGTTTAGTAAGTGCTGAGCGTTTAGGGTGGCGGTGCTGCAGCCTAAGGCTTGGCTTGTGGCGGTAAAGAACGGTCCTTGTTCAAATGAAGTGTTATGAGGATAGTGGGGTGCGCTCTCCCGTCAATGATACGCTTGTAGCCCATGCCCCTTGGACAGGGGTGGGATACACCACTTGCCCGAGTGGGTAGCGTGGGAGAGTTGAACACCAATGATGTATGAATGGTGTGATGTCATCTTACCCCTCCTTTTCTCTATGACCGTTCTTTAGGGCCGCCACCCTCTTCTATAGATTAATATATATAGTTGTCAATTAATAAATTTGACATTCATTATTTGAAACGCCAGCACTTGTGTCTGTCTCTTTATTTGTAGTGTTAAGTTAGATAAGTTTAGATAAGTTATTAAAGTGTTATGGCATAAAGATTGCCGATGGTACGTTTAAGAAAACCGATGGCTGAATAAGCTGGAGGTAACATAAACTACCGAAGGAGTCTGAGATGCCTGCACTTTGGTTGTGGTTTATGTTTAGGCTATGATGCTGCAGCTATAGCCAATTAGGGAGTAGGGAGGAGTTTCCTGTTGTAGGAATAGCCAGAGGTCAGGTGATCTGCACTCTGGTCCGGTTTTCCCCACCCTCCCTCCCTATTTTTCTATCCTTTCTTGGCGGCGGTAAAGAACGGTCCTTGTTCAAATGAAGTGTTATGAGGATAGTGGGGTGCGCTCTCCCGTCAATGATACGCTTGTAGCCCATGCCCCTTGGACAGGGGTGGGATACACCACTTGCCCGAGTGGGTAGCGTGGGAGAGTTGAACACCAATGATGTATGAATGGTGTGATGTCATCTTACCCCTCCTTTTCTCTATGACCGTTCTTTAGGGCCGCCACCCTCTTCTATAGATTAATATATATAGTTGTCAATTAATAAATTTGACATTCATTATTTGAAACGCCAGCACTTGTGTCTGTCTCTTTATTTGTAGTGTTAAGTTAGATAAGTTTAGATAAGTTATTAAAGTGTTATGGCATAAAGATTGCCGATGGTACGTTTATGACCCTGATGACCTAACCCATGTTGACCTACAGTCATGTCGACCTTCCTGCATGTCAACCTAAATGCTTTCGACCTAATGGTGTTGACCTAATGCTTGTCGACCATCCTGCTGTCTACCCAATGATCCATACCCGATGCATTGTGGGGATTGGTGCATAATATATACCTGCCACACATACAATACATTTTCTTCTGGAGGAGGGGAACGTAGCTTGTCATCCCTATAGGCAAAATTACTCCATGCAAAAACACAGAGACACTGGACACTTCAGGGGATCGGGTACCTAATCTGTATGCAAGGAACACCTAACAAATGAAGGGGCCGATGAAGTGGCACTTACCTGTTCGCTCGGTAGTGAACAGGTCTGAACCAGGCTCGAAATCCTAGGCCGGACACTTTTGGGGCAACCTCTTACATATGTTATTTAGATGATATAATGGAAATAGCAATTCTGAGGGACACAGAAAAGGATTAAGGGCTGTATTTTGTCCACTTGCTATCTGTAGTATACAACATGAATAATACATTCATCATTAATTAAAATTGTGCACCTCATTTACATGGGTCCCCTATCTGAAATGTTGCAGAAGGATTCTGTATGTCTGAAAATCTCGCCTGCTTTCTTGCTGTCTTCATGTCATACAACTTTAGCATGCTGAATTGGTTGTCTGACAGCTGAAGCATTTTAAATGTTTTTGTTTGAGCCTGAAGCCAAATATATTAATATGTATTCCATTTACCTCTTGACTTTAGCCTCATTTGTAGGCTGTACATTTTGCAGCAGAAAATTAGTAGCTTTTCTGTGGAGCTGATTTAAATCCGCTCACAGTGTTGATTTTTCCTCCTTTTCTTTTCTGTGTTACTTTATTTCTGTCTATTTCACCCAGCCGATTGGGAAATCAAAATTTCATATCATCAGGTCTAGTCACTATAGACAGAACTGTTTGATTTCTGCAGTTTTAGAATTCAATTAGAATGTCTGCAAATAACAAAATTATGACAGTTGTTTACTGCAGAACTAGAAAATCTTTATATTTTTGCAGAAATAAATTACTATCCCACCATAATGAACTGGTCACTCGGGATATAACTACACTTTTAAAAACAACAAGGTCACATATTTATCATTATTATTTTCATAACCAGTAATAGTACTGTTGCTAACCCAGTTATCAATACCTCTGGTTCTACTGCTCTTCTAGTACACATTGCTACAGACCTATTGATTATATATTATACTGTATCATAGTTACCTACCCTCCTGGATTCTGCAGGAGACTCCCTGAAATAACAGCAATCTCCCTCTCTCCCTCATTAGTCTAGCAATCTCCCTAATTTCACCTAGCCCACATTACACTGTTACATTTTTGGGGATAAAAGGAATAAGAGACATATACATTTACATTTACATTGAATCATCAGCAACATTTCCCAGCACTTTAGCAAGTATAGTATCTCTTACTAACTGCTTTGAGGCTCATCTACATTTGGATATAAGTAATTTTAATTTACACCCCCATGCTTCTAGGTGCCACGTTCACAATCTCATTTCACAATCTCTCCATATATGGAACTAGACCCACCCTTTGGGAGGCGCATGACACACCACCTCTATGGGGCACTTTGCAAAATTCTATTACCAACTATAATCTCCCTGAAACAACTAGTTTTCAAAAGTAGGCAAGTATGTAATATATATATATATATATATATATATAGATATCGATTGCAAGCAGAGGCGGCACTCAGCGGGCGAATGACAGCGGGTATCCGGGCAACAGAGACGCACGCACGTCATACTTACCCGACAGCTACCAGTTACCTAGCAACCACATAGCCGCCGCGCGCCTGTACAGCGCGTTCGGCCGGAAGCTACGTCAGACGCCGGCTCCAGCCCCGCACACGGAACCTCTTCTCGCACTTATGGTGGGGTATTTAAGGTAAGACTTTTATGCTTGTTATTTTGTACACCTTGAAAAAGGAGCACGTTTGCTCCGAAACGTTGGAATTTTTTCTATAAAGAGTTATTCACAAAAAAAAAAAAAAAAAAAAAAAAAAGCCCGCTGAGTGCCGCCTCTGCTTGCAATCGATATCTATCCATTCCCCCGGGAAGGCACCAACGGCAGCTGAACCTAGAGGGACGAGTGCCAGGCTGATCCTGCCCGCTATATATATATATATATATATATATATATATATATATATAGAGAGAGAGAGAGAGAGAGAGAGAGAGAGAGAGAGAGTGAGAGAGAGAGAGAGAAAGAGATACCCAGCGCAATTAAGTCCACCACAGTCTTTGTATCAGGTCCAATCCACAATCCCAATGTGTGCAGTTCCAAACAATAGGATCCAACCACGAATCCAGAGTGTGTATTTTATGGAAAGAGAATAGATAGAGCGCACAGTCAGAAACCATATATAAATTTATAATAGTTTTACTGATATTTTTAGCAAAGATAAAAACTGACATACATGGGATAAAAATATAGGTAAATCGCCACAATACGGCGCTTGTCACCGGCACAGCGGGGTCGACCAGATCTTCAGGCACACGCAGGGTGATCAGCCCAGCGGGGTTCGTCCACCCACCGCAGTCAGGACAGAGCAGAGTACGTCTTCCACCGGACCAAAGGACGTCAGCTGTCAGCAAAGGAAAGTAGCCACGCCCTTGTGGCTACTTTCCTTTGCTGACGGCTGACGTCCTTTGGTCCGGTGGAAGACGTACTCGGCTCTGTCCTGACTGCGGCGGGTGGACGAACCCCGCTGGGCTGATCACCCTGCGTGTTCCTGAAGATCTGGTCGACCCCGCTGTGCCGTTGACAAGCGCCGTATTGTGGCGATTTACCTATATTTTTATCCCATGTATGTCAGTTTTTATCTTTGCTAAAAATATCAGTAAAACTATTATAAATTTATATATGGTTTCTGACTGTGCGCTCTATCTATTCTCTTTCCATATATATATATATATATATATATATATATATATATATTAGTATGTATATATCTTATATAATTATTGTCAGTCTATTATTTCCTGATTTTATTGGAGGATTTTTTTTTGTAATAAGCTTCTTATTGATGATAGACATTTTAATACAGGTCACACAAGGTATTTGCACTGAGTCACCAGACTATATAGTTTATTGCAGTATTCTCCTTAGATTACCTGTTTCCTTTCTAGTTCTACACTATGAAAAAAAAGTTATTCAATACTGACAGCAAATATATCAACAAGATTTTACTTATATCCAAACTTTTTAGATCCACCATGTGCAGAGATTACTGCAGACAACTTTCTTGGCAAACTGTCCACAAGTTCCTGGACAGGAAGGCTGCATGTTTTGCCATTATGCCAACTGTGACAATGTAGAAGGTCGAGTTATCCTAGAATGCGCCTGTCGATCCAATTACTTCCAGTGGTTCTCAATGGGGTTAAGATCTGGGGGTCAGGGGCAAACGCAGGATTTCAGAAGGGGGTTTCCAGATATGTGCACGATATCCCCCCCCCCCCCCCCCGATAGCCACCACGGGTGTAAAAACAATGTCCCCCACTGGAAAAAAGTTCTAGACTATAATTAGGGTGGCCAGCACACTGACTTCTGGTGCACCCGTCTCCTCCCTCGCACTTGAACTGAGCACAGATGGGAGCTGACCCCATGCAGGGCTGGCAACAGAAATTTTGAGGCCCGATAACCTTATGTATCTGTTACCACCCCCCCCCCATCAACCCTTCACATACATACATACATACATACATACATAATATATATATATGTATATATATATATATATATATATATATACTTACACACAATGAGGGTGCTAGGACCCAGAAAGGCAGAGAAGGGTAAAATGGTGCAGCCCAGTAGTGAATCCAGGGACTTTGTTGAGGCTTATGGCTGAATATTCTCCCATGGAGGCAGAAGGGAGAATCCCTGCCTTGAAAGACTTACTTTATAGGGCTGCTCTGGGGGATGCCTGGTAGCGTGTGTGGTCAGCAGGACGTGGACTGCAGGCCACACTGAAGAGGTGTCTTGAGATAGCCTGCCGGAGAGGGGAACTGCACTGCCTGGGATGGAGAACCGTGACACAGGCAGCTGCAAGCTGAGCAGTGCTTGCATGGAAGCCGGCACTGCTGGGAACCCTGAGGTGGAGACAACGGTAGGAGACATTGTGAGTAATCACCAGTGTGGAAGCTCATGTCGGGCAACTTCGGAGTGAGCAGCGGTTACTCACTACCTGCAGTACTGCTCTTCTCTGGTTGGCTGTTGCTCAAAAATGGCCACGCAGCTCCCTCTGTAATTTTCGTTGCCTGGAGCCACCCTCCCTATGCCACTGCTCCTAGAACGTCTGACTGTTGTTCTTCCCCAAGTGCCTGCCACTGCCCCAATTGCCAACATACCACCGCTGTTAATTTCAAGTGCTGCTGGTCAGTGCCTGGTGCTCCTCTTTGCAGTCTGCTTTGCAAAACATAGGGCCTTATTCTAGTTCACTCTTTCTGACAAAATCCTTCTTAGATGGACAAAACCATGTGCACTGCAGGGGGGCAGATGTAAAATGTGCAGAGAGAATTAGGTTTGGGTGAGTTATTTTGTTTCTGTGCAGGGTAAATACTGGCTGCTTTATTTTTACACTACAATATAGATCTCACTTTGAAGTAAAACCCCACCCAAATCTAATTCTCTCTGCACATTTTACATCTGCCCCCCTGCAGTGCACATGGTTTTGTCCATCTAAGAAGGATTTTGTCAGAAAGAGTGAACTAGAATAAGGCCCACAGTGAGCTCTTCAGCACCGAGAAGCCTCCGGGCACTTGGAAGCAGCAGCGTTAGGAGGCCGGCAGATGACGGGAAAGAAACTCCCCCACCCCTGCGTGTGCCACTGGGGTATATTTAATAAAGGGTGATTTAGAGTCTATTTAAAATTGACCAGGAACCCGCCCCCGACAAAAAAATAAAATTGACAAAAGTTTTCCTTTATGTATCATTTACTTAGTCAATCTTCTCATTGCATTCTGTATTCACTGGTACATTGGTTCCTGTACGAGGTTCTATTTGCGGTTCTAAATGTGTTCTATTCACTATAGAAGCAAAAATGGACTCAAGCTGGACAATTATACAAAAACATTCCTATTGGACAAAACAGGATATGTTTACCACTGTAGTACCCACAAGCACCATAATTCCTGTGCTATTTTGCATTTCAGCTTAAAAAAAAAACCATTGCTGTGCCTTGAAAGCGATGATTTATGCAGCCACCGTGACCCACATGCTTTTCTCCTATGTTTTTTTCCATCATATTGAGGTTTCAGACAATTCCACAAGAATTAAAATCACATAGAACTGTTTCTGATGGTTTAATTAAATATGGTGATTTTTTGTTCAATTTTTGGTTCCTTTGAAGTTCTATTTAACAATAGATTGTTTGTAAATTCGCGTTTCCTGTTGATGTTTTCGGGGAAGTACCAATGTTCTCTTTAAAGTTCTGTTCATGCGTGAAGTTGAATTTCTGGTGACTTTGCCGAAATTTTTTTATGTCAGTTTTACCTTTAATAAATAATGGATTCTCAAGGCACCACTGAAGCACCTCAAAACCACCTCAAAATGGACTGAAACCGAAAACTGACCTTAAATATACCCTCTGAGATGGCCAGTCCATACGGGTTACAGAATTTTCTGTTAAACCAACTGAAACAGCCTCAAGGCATAATTACCCCACCTCTATGCTTTACTGTATCTACTGTACACTCTTGCTTTAGAAGTTCTCTTGGCAATAGCCAAACTGAAACACTTCCATCTGATTTGCAATGTTTTATACCTTCACAAACATGTGTCTGTAGGAGCACACCATTTCCGATATTTCAGCAAATGTCACCAATTTTGCAAATTTGACCATTGTAATAGCGTCAGAATTCATTAAAAATCAGATTTTTTTTTGCTCTGAATACAAGTTGCAGTTAATAGTTGGATTCAGATAAATGTTAAATGTACAAATCCGAGGATGTATTATAGTCCGAGTTAGTGGACACATGTAATTTTTGCACTTTTCCCTCAAGATATAAAAGTACAGTAGTTCATTTACAGTCATGTCATCCAGTGGGGTCTGTAAAGGTGGTGCAAATATAATATGGGTAGGATTTTCCTAAAATAAACTTTCTGTCTCTCACTGTCTCACATTTGTTTCTCTCTCCCTGACATTCTCTCTGGCACGGTCTTTCTCACTCCCTGATACACTCTGCCTGTCACCCTTCTCTCTCTCTCTCCATGACATCCTTTCTTTTTCCCTTTCTATTTCTCCCAGACACTCTCTGTCCCACTTTCTCTTGTTTTTCTCTCTCCCTCCCTGGCACTCTCTCACTCACACTCACCTTTCTATAATTTTCTTCCTCCTCCCTCTTTCTCTATGACACCTTCTCTCCCTCTATCACACCTTATCTCCTCTCATCACTTTCTCTCTCTCTATGCCTGACACCCTCTAATTTGCTCTTTATTTCTCCCTGACACCCTCTCTCTCTTTCTGCCTTTCCCTATTTCTCTTCCTGACTATCACTCTCTCTTGTCCCAATCTATTTGTCTCTCCCTCCCTCCCTGACACTCTTTCTTACTTCTGATCCCTCACCTCACTTGCACTCTCTCTCTCACCTCTCATCCCGTTATCTCTGTTTCTACCTCTCATTCCATTTTGTTCCTCTCGTTTCATATTTTATGAAGCCCTTTTTGTGTCTCTCTCTCTTTCTCTCTCTCTCTCTGTCTCTCTCCACCTACTGTACTTCAAAATGTGTTTGAAGTTGTTAGATTCAAGCATTGGTAAGAGAGGAAGTAAATAGTACTACATATTTTTACCATCTTTTTTAGCTTGATTCCTGACAATTTAGAGGAATGAGATTAATATGGAGGCTAGTTATAATTATTGGATGCAAAGCTTTTCCTACATATCAGCTGCCTCAGTTTGTGAGGTAGACTCCATCCTGGTCTATGAATTAGGAAACCTTTTGTCCCTCTATGGTTTACATTGGAGTGAACTAACTCTTTGTCATCATAACCTTTATAAAAGTAAGAAAAAAAGGTCACTTTCTGGCTAAACCAAATCTTCATTAAAGCAGTTACAGAATACAGTGATTGCATCTGACAGTCTCTTCTTCAACCAACCACCATCCTTGTTCCACTAAAGCATGATTTCTAAAAACTTGCCGTATGCCATGATGTAGAGGCACATTTAAACTCTGATCTCATATTTAGGGTAAGATACTAAATACCATGGGGTTGTAGAGGTGACCAAGGATACTTTATTGCAGCCCGTGATAAGCCCTCATTTAAGGCCTGATTCTGGCTGACCTGCAAAACTGTGAAATTCGCAGCTTTGCAGGTCAGGTAAACGCTGCCCGCATGAATGTCCATCCGGGGGGCAAAATCATCCGATGTTCGTCGGCCATCAAATAATTTTGCAAGCGCACGCAGATGTAAGACACCTCTATGTGAGCTCCCTGTGTGGGAAGCGGGCGGGCAGCTGACACCAGCTGATGTTAGCTGCCGGCCCACCATACCACATCACGGTCGAATTTCCATGGGAACGCCTAGCATTTTCATGGGAATGCCCATGAAACACTGGGCGTTCCCATGGATGTGATGATGGCCCGCCACCCCCCTGCCCCCCGCCTGCACTGCTGTGTTTGAGCGCTCTGTGAATAATCTATTTACCATGCCCGCTGGCACACAGAGGCTGCACATGTGCATAAATACTTATCCACATGCGCAGTCTCTAAAAATGCTTATGCGAACGCGCAGGGGAGCGATTGAAATAGTATCAACCCATTAATGTGGATTTCTGTTCAAGCCTCAGGTGGCTCAAACAGAATTTCACAGTAGGTTCTGTGGGGCTTTTTGCCCTTATCCTGGAATCTATCAGTTAATATACAGTACATGAACTCCACATTTATTTAGCACCTTCTTGAAGATAATAGATATAATCTGATTGGTTTCTATGAACAACATCCTATCTTCAACATAACTCCCATTTTAGTAAATGTACCCCATAATTTGAGTCTTTTACTGGTGTGTGCCTATGTTACTCTCTACAGTATCAACACACACACACACACACATACAAACACACACACACGCGCACACACACACACAAACAGAACCCCGTCCCTTAAAGTTCATGACCCACATTTTAAAACAATTTAACTGATAGGTTGAGAACTCACTTTAAAATAATTAGTAGGAATAGCTTCAATAACTATTTCTCTGCTTTTCTGTCTTACTTATTAGGAAACATGAAATAGCTTTTCCAAATTGGTCAAACTTGATGTCCAAAAAAAGGGAGCATTTTATAACTGATAAAACTGCTACAAAGAGATTTGTTTATAGGTTATAGCATACCTCCCAACTGTCCCGCTGTCCCACCCGCGGAAGGCATTGTCCCGCTGCGGGGGGTGGCAGTTGGGAGACCCCCCAATCTAATAGAATAGACGCTGTGCGCATGCGCACAGCGTCTATTCTCGTATGAAAATGAGGTTGCGGCTAATTAGCATAAGCCGCGCCCTCATTTGCCGCGCGAGTGTCCCTATTTCTTCAAAACAGAAGTTGGGAGGTATGTTATAGACAACCATTGGACAGAAGATAACTTATTTACAGCTCCACTTGTTGCTTATCCAGGCTGGCTTGGGTAAATTAGAACTATATAGAAGAGTATGAAGTTAATCCTTGGTCTGAAAGCTGTATGTGACATTAATACAAAATCAGCATTACAACATACTTTTGCACTTGTGGATATCACTGATGTGACCCTATACATTATCATTTCTCAAAGGGAGATGTTGGAGGTCACCCACTCCATAAAGAAAGGTAACACAGTGTAATAAACATTCAGCAGAAAGTGGGGTTATAGATCTGTGTGAGAATGTAACATACAATTCTTTCATCATGAATGAGGTGAACCCTGTTCAAATGGAAGCAAGAGCTCAGACTAGAGATAAAGCTGAACCGAATGATACATTTGCTTTAACTGTGCCGGGTGCCAGCTAAAATTTGTATGAAAGATAAGTGCAATGATAAGAAGCAGTGTAATTACAGTGTATCCGCATAGACATTAGATTATATGAAGCAGAAAGTGGTGTTCATCACTATCTGGGAATGGGACTCGAGCGCGTGGAAAATGTTTCATGTGTGTCTTTTTCTGTATGCTGCAATTTATGTCACCCGGTTTTGGTTAGCCTTGTAGATTACTTTACAATTGATGTCAGTTTTAAATAATTGTCCAATAGACACACTTGCCGTAGTTACTAGTGGGGAATAAAAAAGAAATATCCCTAGATAACGAAAATAAGAAATAGATTACACTTTCGTATATATAAATATGCAAATGGACAGTCTTTTCTTTTACAGCTGCAATTTGTTTGCACAACAGGATCCCTGTTCCTATTATCCTGATGATTTACCACACAAAAATGAGACAATAGGGTTGCATAGACTAAAGATCTCGTGCGGACAATATATTCTCGACATAATTGATTCATGTTCTGTAGTACTGGCAGCTACTATAGGTACTTTTTATAAGGGTTCTGACCAATGTGATACATGACGAGCAATATTTTCATTTGTATGATGAGATTATGGGAATGAGGCAGAGCATACTTCCTAACTGTCTCAATTACAGCAGGATAGTCTAGCTCAGTGGTGTCAAACTCACAGCCCTCCAGCTGTTGTGGAATTACACATCCCAGCATGCCCTGCCACAGATTTTATATAATGGATCAGGGCTGGTGCTAGGGGGTTCGGCGCCCTCCTGCAAACTATAAATTTGCGCCCACCCAAGCATTACAAAGGGACAGTGCACACGGAAAGAAAAACGTGTGATCTCACAAGGAACGGGAATGGCCACACAATAGTACTCCTACTCCAAATTACACCACACAGTAGCCTATACACGTGCCCACAGAAGTTGCCGACATTAGTATCGCTGCCTATACACATACTCACACCAGTTGCTGACATTAGTAGCGCTGCGTAACCATATGCCAACACCAGTTGCCGACATTAGTAGCACTGCCTATACAAATATACCCACACCAGTTGCCAACAGAAGAAGCACTGCCTATACACGTGCCCACATCAGTTGCTGACATTAGTAGCGCTGCCTATACATAACGCCCACACCAGTTGCCGACAGTAGTAGTGATGCCTATATGTGGTAGGCACGGTCCGTTTCTTTCCAGGGAGATGGGACGGTACTTAATGGGGACAAGACTTGAAGAGACGGTTGTGATTTAACGGGTTAGGTTTTATTTCTTTGCAATTGATAACTGTGATAACCACTACGAACTTCAGTGTCTTGTTTTTATGCTACGTACGGTACACAATTCACTTCTCGTGCTACTACTAGTATAAATCTTTACTAACAGAAACCTGATAGGCTGACACCGTATTTACCTTTGCAATATTACAGGGACAATTAAGCGCACATACAAGATACAACACAATGAGACCAAATGGTGCCGCTATATATAAACTTGTCCCGGATGCGGGTCTAGGACCCGGCCCGTGCACAGGACTTAATGAACACTGGTAATTGGCCTTCCTACGGATAAGTAGCCCATGTGGTGGAATTGCCTGGCCCTCCTACGGATCAATAGCCATGGTGGTGTAGTTGCCTGACCTTCCTACGGATCAATAGCCAGGGTGGTGTGCTAAACTACACAGAATTGTTTTAAAGTTAAAGTAGTTCGACTATTTGAACTTCAAAACCACAAAACAATTGCAGTCCTAAATGACAGCACGGCCCATACCGCAGCTGCGGGTGCGCAATTGTAACACAACCCATTAGTGGTGCTTCCTGATCTTAGTTACATCTTGCTTCTACTTATAGTTTGGTCTTGAAGAACATAATGAGCACTTAAGGTACAGAGAGATACAGGGGGTACATCCAATCAATATTATCTTGTATCTATCACCCGCTGCACTGTTCACAGACGGTGACTATTATATGTCCTGAGCAAGGTAAGCCCTCTATCAGTTGTAGTAGCTATGGAGCCTTGCTGCTCCTGAGGCTCCTACAGCACCTCTAGTACACAGGGGTGACTGCCTGAAGTACCCTGCAGTTCTCCTGCCAACCCCTCGCTCTCTTGCCATGACATGTGGCTTTTCCCTGGTGGGGTCTCAACCCTCCTGCTGCTGCAGCTACCTCCATTGTGGTCACTAGGACCTAACTCACGGTTATTATGGGCGCTTCTATAGTGGAGACATCGCTTCTCCCTGCCAGGGCACCCTGGCTGTGCGGTGCCGCCGTCACAAGCCGCCGCCTGGTTTGTCAGGCTGGCCGGGAAGGTGTCGGAGACACACGCTGGCTCCCGGGTTGTAGCCTGGAGTAGTCTCCTCCTTTTGCGCCTGGGACCCTTTCTCTGCCTGGCTTCGCGTGCCGCCCGTCTCCACGCGCCAAGCCCTGACCTCTCACACTCCTCCTCGGGGCCGGGTGCTGGGAGGCTGTTCTTCCCTGTCTCGGCGCTCGGCAGCCCGCCCTGGGGCTCTCGTGCCGGGTCCGCGCAGTCCAGCGCCGCAGATGCTGGGATTTCCTTCGGCTGCTCCCCTGACGCCCGGCAGCTCTCTTTACACGCTCCTCGTGCCTCCCGGCGACCTCTAACCTCCCTTCCTTCCGGCCTCTCTATGCGCCGTGCTGCCCACCAATCACGGACGTCCTCCCCGCCGTCCATCTCATGGGTGAGTCCTGCCTTTCCTCCCCTGATGCCTGCAGCGGTGGCAAGGGACATCCACCCCCTCTCCGGGGTGGGGTCAATGTTACATGCCTCGGGCAGTGGGACCCGCTGCCGGGTGCCACATTCACCCCCACTTTTCATGGCCGTGTCCTCACGCACCAACATTAAACTTGCGCCTTCTCCACCAGATTTATCAGCATTCTCCCCCTTTGGCCGGTAACAATGCCTACGGGACCGACGTCTGTTGGGAGCGAACCGGCTTCCTTTAACCGGCACCCCGCCGGGGCCAGTCACATTCGCTGCCTCAGCACCCTTCTTTCCTTCTACTACATCAAATTCCACCGTCTTGCCATCTGCAATACTGCGCCGGAATTTCCGGGGGTTGTTTCTCTTTATGGCAGTCTGATGGACAAACACATCACCTTCCGTGTCATTCCTGTTAATGAACCCATATCCACTTTGGGCATTAAACCACTTGACAGTTCCTCGCACCTGTGTAGCTAGCACTTTCTTCCCCGTCTGGCGCCTCTGGATGCAGATGGCGTGTTGCAGGGCTCGCTTCTCAGTCGGATCTGTCAGTCGCCTGTCTGACTGCTTGGGGTGGTTCCATTGGCTTCCCGCTTCTCTACGCCATTCGGTTCTCCACCCCGACTCTCTATCGTCGCCGGTCGGTGACCTGTTCTTCTGATACATCTCCCTTTTCATGTCTGCCGTTTCTGCCGTCAGCTGTTCTATCTGTCTGCTCAACGTCTGGAGTTTGTCTTCCTGGAGGTTCTGTCCGCCTTGTACAGCCATGTCTTTGCTTGTCCTGGCTCCTTCCTGGCTGGTGGTGGTGGGCCCATGCAGGTCCCGCTGTTCCTTCGAACCCAATAACTCGGGGTATTCATCTTCTCTCTTGACCTTGGTGCCAACTACTGCGATGGCGGCTTCTTTGAAGTCCCTGAATGATTTACCAGGCATCTGTCGACGGAGTAACCTCAGTTGCGCACGCGTACTTTCCTTCACCACCCCTTCTGTAAGTTGGACGGTCAGTGTCTCATCTGAGTTTTTAGCTTCTTCTGGGTCGATGGCCTGTATTGCCCTCAAAGCCTCCTGCAGGCTGAGGGCGTAGTCCCGTAGGGTTTCTCCAGGTTGCTGTTTCCTCCCATATAGTTTCATTTTCAGTTCTGGGAGATTTCTTGTTTCAAACATCGCAAACAATCTCTTTAGGATCTGTTCCACTGTCTGTTTATGTTCTGAAGAGACGGTTGTGATTTAACGGGTTAGGTTTTATTTCTTTGCAATTGATAACTGTGATAACCACTACGAACTTCAGTGTCTTGTTTTTATGCTACGTACGGTACACAATTCACTTCTCGTGCTACTACTAGTATAAATCTTTACTAACAGAAACCTGATAGGCTGACACTGTATTTACCTTTGCAATATTACAGGTACAATTAAGCGCACATACAAGATACAACACAATGAGACCAAATGGTGCCGCTATATATAAACTTGTCCCGGATGCGGGTCTAGGACCCGGCCCGTGCACAGGACTTAATGAACACTGGTAATTGGCCTTCCTACGGATAAGTAGCCCATGTGGTGGAATTGCCTGGCCCTCCTACGGATCAATAGCCATGGTGGTGTAGTTGCCTGACCTTCCTACGGATCAATAGCCAGGGTGGTGTGCTAAACTACACAGAATTGTTTTAAAGTTAAAGTAGTTCGACTATTTGAACTTTAAAACCACAAAACAATTGCAGTCCTAAATGACAGCACGGCCCATACCGCAGCTGCGGGTGCGCAATTGTAACACAACCCATTAGTGGTGCTTCCTGATCTTAGTTACATCTTGCTTCTACTTATAGTTTGGTCTTGAAGAACATAATGAGCACTTAAGGTACAGAGAGATATAGGGGGTACATCCAATCAATATTATCTTGTATCTATCACCCGCTGCACTGTTCACAGACGGTGACTATTATATGTCCTGAGCAAGGTAAGCCCTCTATCAGTTGTAGTAGCTATGGAGCCTTGCTGCTCCTGAGGCTCCTACAGCACCTCTAGTACACAGGGGTGACTGCCTGAAGTACCCTGCAGTTCTCCTGCCAACCCCTCGCTCTCTTGCCATGACATGTGGCTTTTCCCTGGTGGGGTCTCAACCCTCCTGCTGCTGCAGCTACCTCCATTGTGGTCACTAGGACCTAACTCACGGTTATTATGGGCGCTTCTATAGTGGAGACATCGCTTCTCCCTGCCAGGGCACCCTGGCTGTGCGGTGCCGCCGTCACAAGCCGCCGCCTGGTTTGTCAGGCTGGCCGGGAAGGTGTCGGAGACACACGCTGGCTCCCGGGTTGTAGCCTGGAGTAGTCTCCTCCTTTTGCGCCTGGGACCCTTTCTCTGCCTGGCTTCGCGTGCCGCCCGTCTCCATGCGCCAAGCCCTGACCTCTCACACTCCTCCTCGGGGCCGGGTGCTGGGAGGCTGTTCTTCCCTGTCTCGGCGCTCGGCAGCCCGCCCTGGGGCTCTCGTGCCGGGTCCGCGCAGTCCAGCGCCGCAGATGCTGGGATTTCCTTCGGCTGCTCCCCTGACGCCCGGCAGCTCTCTTTACACGCTCCTCGTGCCTCCCGGCGACCTCTAACCTCCCTTCCTTCCGGCCTCTCTATGCGCCGTGCTGCCCACCAATCACGGACGTCCTCCCCGCCGTCCATCTCATGGGTGAGTCCTGCCTTTCCTCCCCTGATGCCTGCAGCGGTGGCAAGGGACATCCACCCCCTCTCCGGGGTGGGGTCAATGTTACATGCCTCGGGCAGTGGGACCCGCTGCCGGGTGCCACATATACATAATGCCCACACCAGTTGCAGACACTAGTAGCACTGCCTATACACATGTCCACACCAGTTGCCGACAGTAGTAGCGATGCCTATACATAACGCCCACACCAGTTGCCGACAGTAGTAGCACTGCTTATACACATGCTCACACCAGTTGCCGACAGTAGAATCGCTGCCTATACATGTGCTCACACCAGTTGCAGACATTAGTAGTGCTGCTTATACACATGCTCACACCAGTTGCCGACAGTAGTATCGCTGTCTATACACGTGCCCACACCAGTTGCCGACATAAGTAGCACTGCCAACACACGAGCCCACACCAGTTGCCGACATTAGTAGCGCTGCCTATACACATGCTCACTCCAGTTGCCGACATTAGTAGTGCTGACTATACACGTGCCCACACCAGTTGCCGACATTAGTAGCGCTGCCAACACACGTGCCCACACCAGATGCCGACATTAGTAGCGCTGCCTATACACGTGCTCATACCAGTTGCCGACATTAGTAGCGCTGACTATACACGTGCCCACACCAGTTGCCGACATTAGTAGCGCTGACTATACACGTGCCCATACCAGTTGCCGACATTAGTAGCACTGACTATACAAGTGCCCATACCAGTTGCCGACATTAGTAGCTCTGACTATACACGTGCCCATACCAGTTGCCGACATTAGTAGCTCTGACTATACACGTGCCCATACCAGTTGCCGACATTAGTAGCACTGCCAACACACGTGCCCATACCAGTTGCCGACATTAGTAGCACTGCCAACACACGTGCTAATACCAGTTGCCGACATTAGTAGCACTACCTATACACATGCCCACATCAGTTGCCGACATAGTACACTCACACAGTAGTATCCTGGCAGCTCATCCTCTCCTGTGTCCACTGTCTTCAGTCTTGCTCCCTCATAGCTCCGCCCCTTCTGCTCTGTGTAGCCACGCCCCCTCCGCCCGTGTAGCCCTGCCCCATTTCGTCCGTACTGTTGACCAGTGACCTGATGTTTAGGAGCCTGCCTGGAGGGAGCTCTGTGCCTCCGGCGCTGCTGCGTGCCCTGCAGTGTGTGACCAGTGACCTGATGTTTAGGAGCCTGCCTGGAGGGAGCTCTGTGCCTCCGGCGCAGCTGCGTGCCCTGCAGTGTGACAGGCGCAGCAGAGACAGCAGGGGATGCAGAGCAGGGACAGCGCCTCTCCTGCCCAGCGCATACCTGCTTTGCATCCTCTGCTGAGCGGGTAGCGCCGGTCCTGTAATGGATAGCTAAAACTGTAGCAGGTCATGCTGGGATGCAGGGCCGGATTAAGGTTTGTGGGGCCCTGGGCAACACGGTTTGTGCCCCCCCCCACACACACACACCAATCCCCCCCCACACACACATTCCTCCCCGGCCTGGACAGTACCTTATGGGGATCAGTGCAGCGGGGTCCCTGCGGCAGATGGGAACTAGTGGGAACTACTCGTTCTGATACACCGCATGGACCCCGCGGCAGATCTCGGCTCACATACACCGCAGGGACACGCTGGCACCCACCCGCTGCCTGGCACCCACCCACCATCGCCACAGCAGTGGGGTGACGGGGGTGGGGGCCCTAGAATGTGTGGGGGCACCCTCCCCGTGCCGCCCCGTGGGTAATCCGCTTATGCTGGGATGTGTAGTTCCACAACAGCTGGAGGGCCATGAATAGACCACTGGTCTAGCTATTTGGACACTGTCTCAAATACTTGGTTTCCACCATGCCAATGGCACATTTCTCAGGGTTAGTGGTAAAACTATGTGCCTGTAGACTTTAAGACGGCCTCTGCCTTTGGTAGGTGGGATTTCCAGTCAGAGCTAAAATTAACTATATCGTCTAAACATGCATATTCCCTGTTGTGCCGCAGCAACTTATTCATAGCTTTCTGGAAGGTTGCTGGGGCACCATGTAAACCAAATGGCAGCATTTTTATTACTGAAATAAGCCCTCTGGGGCAATGTTCCCTCTAATTTTACGAAGGCTGTGTGCGGCAAAAGATTTTGGCTGTGCAACTTTGGAAGGAAATTTTTATTTTTGTGCGTCAATTATATATAACTGGAAAATGACGTTCAGCATTTGTGTTAACTTTACTTCAAAAGGATATTAAACATTTAAACATTCAAAACACAGCAAACAATGTAGTTAATGGGTGAAACACACATTAATTGAGTCCACAACTGCAAAAAGGGACAACTGCTGCTTTGTGCGCTCTGTTGTAATGTCTGTGCGCACGCTTGTCGAGTTGTGTGCGCGTGCACGTGCGCACAGCTTAGAGGGAACACTGCTCTGGGGTAGAAAAGGCTGTTTTTGCCTTAGCAGCTTCTGTCAAAGGAATCTGTCACAACTGACACAAATTCTTCACAAGTTTTGAAACAAAAGGGGTAGTTTGGTCCGTTAAGACCTCCATTGGTATTCCCAAGTAGGCATACAGGGTAAGTAATTATCTAACAATAGTGGAAGATTTCATATTATGCAGGGATATAGCATCTGGGTATCTGGTGGCATAATCCACTACCACTAGTATGTATGGTCTCAAGCACACTTTTCCACTGGCCCTATCAGACCCATACCAATTAGCTCAAAAGTCACAAATATGATAGTGAAGGGTACCGCTGGAGCCCTAAACTCTGGCTGAGGGGCCGTCTTCTCATGCAACAGCTTAATTTGAGCTTGTTGTCCCTCACGCAACATCTGAATCTGAGTTTACTGCCCCTGAATCTGGGCTTTTCTGTTTAGCAGCCAGATCCTGTTGCCCCGCAGACAGTTCAGCAAACATTTTCATTATTGGCTATATAGTACCCTGGGTTTAACCTATAAGGGCAAATTTAGGGGGCTTAATATAACATGCCAGGCTCAGAAAAAAGACTACATGGGGGCTATTTAATGCTGTCTGCCTTACACAAAACCCCCTACCAACTCCAAGTTTCCCTGTTACTCCACAATAGGCAAAACTAGGGAAGTTGAACAGGCTAACCAGTTAAAAAAATGACACAATCCAATTAAAAACCTTTTCTGGCTCCCAGGCCAGCTGCACAGTGTGTCTCCAAACAAAAATAAAAACTTGCTCGTTTTAAACACAGGTATCTGTCTTACCCTTTGTTTTCTGCTGTGTGTAGATTCCAACTGAGATGTGACCCAGTTCGGGTGACAAATGTGACAAGGAATCACATACATTTGATAAGATGAAGTGTTGGTCTTTATTTTGTAGCAAGTAAACAGCATACCATGTAACCATCACAGGCAAGGATGGGTTACAGCATTGCAGCATACAGATGTCACAGCATAGTACAAACACCTCATTATGTTCCAGCGGTACCTACTGTAGCCCACACTCCTGGCCTATCACTTGGGTGGCTGTTCCGCCATTGGAAACAATTCCTGCCCTGGAAACACTTCTATCAGAAAGCCACAGGTGCTACTAATCAGCATTACTCTGATCACATCAATTAGGAAACCTGGCCTAGATCTAATTTTCGTACTGCTGCTCTAAAACCTGACCTGAAGTTTACACATTATCCTCATGTGGAAATATGCCGTATCTGCCATAATTCCTAATCAGTTGCTTCCTAGCCATACTGTATTTGTCTGCCATGTGTGAACCATCCAACTAAGATATGAGAAAAATCTGCAAGAGGTGGCAGAATTTTTTTTATTGCGCAAAATGCCAATATCCAAATACAATTAATTTCAATGAGATGGTATTTGCATGCATAATGTACTGACTAGAGATTTGTTGCAAAACATATTTTTCATATTCCTGGCACTGCCAATATTGTTAAAAAAATTGGTGGTGCCACGGGAGTCACTATATAGTGCATTCACACTGACCGATATTGGTAACTACATTGGTCACTGATGTCACCCTCCCCCTTTCTATACAGAAGATGGGGGGAGGGGTGTCATTATTGATATTGATATCGCCCTTATCATTAATGATATATCAACAAGTGTGTACCCAGATAAAGCACTAGATTGTGTGATGAACTTACTCTGACCTTCCTATGTGAAGAGGATGATACTTACTGTACCTACTCTTCCTGAGGATCCGGTGACTCTGGATAAAACAAATGTCTCTCCCAGACTGCAAGAATATGTAGAAGACTTACATAGTCCTTGCTGCTTCCCACTGCCATCAGTCTAGGCAGCTTTATGATGTAATTACCACTGAACAGAATCATTGAGGTCCAGCCCCTTGCTTTACAATGTTAGGAATCACAGATATGTACAACATAAGGTAGGGCCACAATGATGCAATGAAGGTGCCACATCCCGACCTCACACCTGTTTGACCACGACCGCTGTACCATGAGCCTGCTCTGAGTACAATGTACACCTCTATGGAGCGAGAGGAAAAAACTGTAATATGCTATAGTGGAACAACCAAACCACACAGTTTGATATTAGGCGCTGATTTGTTATTCAGTACTGCTGCTAAGCCATAAGGGGGATTACCAAACCCCTTCGTGGAACAATAATGCAAAAAAGAAAAAGAGTGGACAAGCGCTGTACTGAATATATCAATTTAAATTTATTAAAATATAAAAAAAGTATTATATAATCATCACTTTTCAAATATAACAATTGGCCATTTTCAGACAAACAAGACTTACACACATATAAGACAAACACACCCCTTGGCGGTGAACTGGTTAGGTTTTTTTCATGCGGTTAGATTTTTTCTGTTACCCGATATATCAGTTAGTTGGGTTAGTTCTTATACATCAACACAGTCCCCACTATATGTGCACATTGGTTAGTGGTATAATAAATTGTAATCCAGGGAGGACTAAATGGCTTACTCTCACTTGTAAGTTCTCCGACCATGTAATTTTCCGGTCTTATCCGAGAGGTTCAAGGAGATTTGAGTGTTGTAGCCTGCCAGTGTCCCCCTGGTGTCATCTCAACGCGTTTCTCCGCCTGGACAGTCTATCAGCGGCTTCCTCAGGAGGAATATCTATATACCGGAAAATTACATGGTCGGAGAACTTACAAGTGAGAGTAAGCCATTTAGTCCTCCCTGGATTACAATTTATTATACCACTAACCAATGTGCACATATAGTGGGGACTGTGTTGATGTATAAGAACTAACCCAACTAACCGATATATCGGGTAACAGAAAAAATATAACCGCATGAAAAAAACCTAACCAGTTCACCGCCAAGGGGTGTGTTTGTCTTATATGTGTGTAAGTCTTGTTTGTCTGAAAATGGCCAATTGTTATATTTGAAAAGTGATGATTATATAAAACTTTTTTTATATTTTAATAAATTTAAATTGATATATTCAGTACAGCGCTTGTCCACTCTTTTTCTTTTTTGCATTATTGTTCCACGAAGGGGTTTGGTAATCCCCCTTATGGCTTAGCAGCAGTACTGAATAACAAATCAGCGCCTAATATCAAACTGTGTGGTTTGGTTGTTCCACTATAGCATATTACAGTCTTTTTTGCTATAGTGGAAATGCACATCACAGATATTTACTGTCTTTGATTTGACCCTTTGAGAATCCGAGGCACTTCATATAATAAATAATTGAAATATGCTGGTACATTTTATAGACACCTATGTAATATACATATAATATTATTCTGCCTGATGGAGTAATGTGGAAGTAATAAAATGCACACTAAACTAGCGACAACTGGATCCTCCAGAGATCTATTCTCCTCTCTACATGAGGTGATGGGATTGGATGGAGGAGGAGGTGGGGTGGACACTCTGTGAAGTTTTGCACTCAGCAGATGATAACAATGGGCCTTATTCTGCTTGGTGCAGTCCGTTCCAAATTCTTTCGGAACTGACCGAACGCCACGCCGTGCGGACATTCTAAGAATACACGCCCACAAGTCGTCCGCATCCCTTCAGACGGACTCACTAAGAAGAGGGAGTGTCTTCGGACTACATCCAAACGTGCGTGTACGGTGGGAACACAAAGATTCTGCACGGTCTTACCACGTCCGAACGGACAGGAAGCTGGCCATACGCACCGATTTTATGTACTTTCGCAAACCTCACTACTCTATTCGGAACTCATGCTTCTGCAACATGACACACTTATGCAATTAGCCAACCTCATTACAAATTGTTTATTTTTAAATTTAAGTAATTAATTCCTAATTGATACTTAAACACATTACTAGCACTTTAGATTAACCCTTACATCATGTTAAGTGGTATTACTTCATTGTTGCCCCCTTACCTGTCTTAGTGGTTCCAATTGAACCTGTGTAAAGAGTGTAATTAATCACTAATGAGTAGAGGAGTGGATTGTAATGTGGTCAGCTGAGAGTGCTTCAGGTGCGGGCGTAGTAATTGGGCGAACCGAATGCCTAGCGCATGAACAAGTGGTCTCCGCAAACGGAAACTTGCTTATGGACACCGCATATTTCATGCGTGTTGGTTCGCTTGCAGTCGGTGTCCTGTCCGAATGCACGCCTACCACAGTTTGTGCACTCCCACGTGTACGCCCCGATTTACGCCCATTTTTGCCCACTTTGAAATGGCGCCCTTGTATACGCCCACATGACGCCCATATTACGCCCATATTTCCCGAGGCAATTTGGTGCACATTTCTGGACGGTCTTGGCGAGAACGTGTGCGGAGACACTACGTTGCACATGCGCATGGCGTTGCCTACGCATGCGCAGACTGCTAAAATGAGCCCTCCGAAAGAATTCGGAACAGACCGCACCAAGCAGAATAAGGCCCTATATGTGGTCTACTTTCCCATCAGACCACATCCTGTTATCACAAGAGACTGCAGCACAGTAATTATTGCTTTGGTGTGGATGAGACGCAGTGCACAGTAGACACAGTGTACTGACCATTCTACTTATACGGTACTGTAGTCTACTGTGCTTGATTAATAAAGTGCTTGTTTTCCAGCAGTTCCATTCCTCTTTGCACATATTTTTTGGATTGCAACTTCCCCTCATATTTATACCAAAGGCTCTATTAACAAATTTACCATACACAACCCTCACAGGCATTTTTATGCATTCATTTATTCGTGTCAATGGGACACGTAGGGTCTGGGTTTGAGAAATGCTGATAAACGCTGATATGCAGTATAAATGCCTAAAACCTTATTTGTGTATGCACAATGCCGCAGTGGAAATTGAAATGTACAGCATCAGAAGACATCGGAAATGTGCAGCATCAGAAGACATCGGAAATGTGCAGGAGAAGAAGAGGTTATTCAGACGCAATAAAATTGGTCCACATTAACAAGTTCTTATAGGAGTTTTGCAGGCATGGCACTGAACTAGTAATGTGCACAGATGCTTTATTGCTCACATTGGAGGACATAGTCACTCACTGGGTCATCTTAACATATAGCCACACTTTGTCCATATGTCCAGGACATGATTCTAGGGTCTCCCCAGCAGAGGCAGGTGGTGGACACGCAATCAGCAAAGCAGCATTTTCTACCTGCGTGCCAGCCTACAGCCAGACAGTGAATTACTGTCAGCATGCTGATTGAGCATGGCTGTAGCTATCCATCAATCACAGTGCTAACATAAAATGACTGCAACATATAATTCTAAAGTAAATGCAATTGTCATCTCATTACCCATGCATAAGTTTTTGATTGCCTCCTCCACTCACTGCCCACCATACTGCCCTTAGAGGCATGCTACTGCCCCTTCCCAGCACTTACATGCCCCCACAGCTCAGACCTGCCCTTCACACATATCCACATACTGTCCCTTTTACCGCCCACCTCAAAGGACATACTGGCCTAACAGCAAAAATCTACTTCACTGCCCACCACACAGCACCACATACTGCCCACACACAGAATATAATGCCCCCTTGCAGCAAATACAGTACTTCCCCCTCACGTGCCTGCCTGCCTCATGTCAGCATTCTCCTCTCCACCCATGTCATCCTCCTCATCTTTCATGTTAGCCTTGGATACTTCACCTCACAATGGTTTGGCAGTATTCGATACCTTAGCCAGATGTACTAAGCTTGAAAAGTGATAAAATGGAGAGTGATAGTACCAGCCAATCAGCCCCTAACTTTCATGTCACAGACTGTGTTTGAAAAATAACAGTTAAGAGCTGATTGGTTGATGGTTTATCCCTCTCCATTTTGTGTCTGTGTGGTGGATGCCAGGCTCTTCTTCATTGCACAATGCGGAAGCCAATCAAGAATCAATGTCTAGCAAAAGTTGAAAGGAATAGGCAGAGTTGGGCTGATCAATCATAGCTCCACAGAGGAGGGCTCAAAGGCTGATTGACAGCAGCCACTTTATACTGATGGTGGCCATGTATATGACTATATCAATAAAAGTTAAAAGAAAAATCTGCAAAACTATCGGGATTGCCCCTTTCCTCCATTAATCAGCCTATGATTATTACTATATAGGCTGGCTACTGTATAGTCATGTATCCTCCCCTCTTCCTTCCATGTTGCTGTTGGCCTCACTCTACTCTGCCATGTAGCCATCAATCCTGTTCAGTCTTAACTCTCCACCTCTTTTCTTCTCCAACTGTCAATGCAGTCCTACTCTGCACTGTAGCTCTGGTTAAAGGATTAGGGTGCATCCTGATAGACGTTGGCTAGGGTAACTTGCCACCTGTGCGCCATGATTTATTTAGCCCTGTCCCCCACTCACTTAAAATCAAAACTAGAAAAAATGAAGATTTACCCTCTCCATAATGCAGCATGAAGGGGGAAATCTTCCATTGACTGTCCATCTAAGCATACTTAGATTACACTTGGATTGGTAAAAACATGAATATTAATCATTTATTTATTTATTATATTTCTATGGAAGAAGTAAATACATTCTTTCTAGCTGTCTGGGATTTATGTGTAATAATCTCAGTGCATTCCACGTGTGTATGCGTAAAAATTAAGGATGCTGAAATAATTCAAACCAGTTCAAATGTCAATTGAATTTGATCAGCTCCAGGGCCTCCAACTTCATGGTATAATCGTGTATCTTCGATTTTCCTGTTCAATTCTGTAGGCTTGCAGTACTAAAAAAATATATAAAAATAAACTACGGTATAAAATGTTTCCTTTATGACCTTAAAGGGTGACAGTTTGAGTATTTTTAGAAGTTTTTAATTTGAATAGCGAATATTACTGTGTTTGAACTCGAAGTTCAAGGTTAGTGCTTTGCATAGAAAGCTGATAAAACATTATACAAAGTACAGGTTGAGTATCCCGTATCCAAAATGCTCGGGACCAGGAGAATTTTGGATAACGGATTATTCCGTATTTCGGAATATTTTAATATTTCAATGATGTATTTTGAAGTATCTTGCATTTATGCTGTATAAACACATAATATACACACAAATATATTTTATTACCACATAAAATACACACAAATATATTTTAATTGTTCAAAAAACAAAGTTTCAAAACGTGAAACAAAATGTGTGTACTATCTCAGCACTGAATTTGAATGCCAAGCAATCATTGTCTTGTACATATATAGTGCCAGTTACATATCATGTCCCCAGTGATGCTGTTACAAATGTCCCCAGTGAGTTTTTAGCAAAAAAAAAATTTTTTTTCACTTTCTGGAATGTCCGTATTTCGGAATAATTCGGATAACGGATACTCGGATACGGGATACTCGACCTGTAGTTATTACGGCTGAACATTTGAACCTGTTAGCCTTGCCAGAAGTCTCTGTGATTTCATTGATTCTGTTCAAGAAATACTTTTCAAAAAGTTTTAAAGAAGTATGAATATTTCTTTTGAGGAAACATATCTTTTGAAAAGAACTCAAGCTCAAACTATAAGATCCCCGCCAACACCGATATTGTTGGCAGCAGGAACCTGGCAGGGTGCCAGCATTAGCAAGTTTGTACACACTTGCCAATGCCGGGGGAATGATGTGAAGGTGTCGGGGGGAGCAGGGGCCATGCTGCTGCATAGCCATCAATAATGAGGAACTCCCTCGTCACAACATGCAGGATGAGGGAGGGGGTCGTTAACGAATGATGCACAAGAGAAATAGTCAGTGTACACACTAGGGATGGCCATCGTTACGTCTCTGTCGTTGTGCCACAGAGCAGGTGACTGGGGGGTCAGGGCCACACATGTGCAATGAGGCACATAATAATGGGGCACCCCCTGTCATGTACAGCAATTGTTGAAGATAATGAAGACCCTCCAGCGAACATGTGTTCAATGAAAATGGAGAGGCTTGTCATAGTGAAGGTATGTAAATATTTTGTTCTATTCGTTCTCTCTAACTTAACCTTTCCTACCTCAACATCATCTAACTTCCTCCTCCCCAATCCTAAACTATTAGGGCCAGATGTATCAAGCTTTAAATATTGAAAAAGTGGAGAGTAATATAAAATAAGCCAATCAGCTACTAACTGTCCTTTTCCAAACCCAGCCTGTAGCATGGCAGTTAGGAGCTTTTTTGGCTGGTTGTTTATCACTTCCAGCTATATCACTTTTTAAAGTCTGATCAGTGGTGGGTTTTACCTATAGGCTGCAGGGCTGCAGCTCCCCAGGTAAAATCTGCCACTGTTCTCTGCCTAAGTAAAGCCAGATGTAGTCTGTGAGACTGCTCTGTCTTCAATGTGACTGGCAGTTACTTCCTATTGGAAGACCGACCTGCCAGTCACTCAAGGCAGTCCCATTGGGAGGTGTTCCCTCCCTCCGGGATGTTTGTCTGTGCGCAAATGTGGGGCAGCTCCCAAACGGGTTCTGCGTATGCGCAGTACTACAGAAGATTGTGTGCATGCACCGGACCCGGGAACCTGATTAAGCCTCCAGGGGTTGCTGCAAAGGCAGCCCATGGAGGCTTGGGCCAGCGCATGCACAGTATCGGAATAAGAATCGGGTGCCTAGTGCCTGGTTCAGGATGAGTCACAGTCATCAAATTGAGTAGCACACAGGACAGCAACCCTGTATATTTATACAGTGCACACAGGACAACAGCCATCTACAGCAACAGCACACCGGGCAGCAACCCTGTATTATTATTTTTACTGAACTCACATTTAATCACCTCATTGGTATAATAACATATAATAATCAGGATTATTATATGTTATTATAAGGTGATTAAATCCACACAGGTGTACTGATTTGCTCATTTAGATAGAGATATAAGACCTTACTGGGCACTCAGTTTTGTCTTTGATAAAGCTGTACTTAGTGACAGTGAAACCCATTAGGTGGCTGAAAGCCAATCCATCACTGCCACTTCGCACCACTGCACGTTATTGGATCCAGACAAGCCGCCTATCTTTGGGTACTTTCCACAAACTTGTCGAAACTTCACAGTGGGACTCCTTCTTTCATATACATACTTGGTAACTGTACCCTTTCCAACTGCAGAGAGTTCTATTGGAGACTGTGTTAACTTATGTGGACAACCCCCCTTCATTGCAATCACGGCGGTATATTTAAGAAAGGATTGTACCAAATTTGTCAACTATTATCATCTGTGTAGGTGCCTGTGGTATCACTATGGCCCTTATTCTGATCTCGGCGGTACGGGCCGCGTGCGGCCGTACCGCCGATGTTTTCACTCTGCACATGCGCAGAGGTCACTCTGCGCATGTGCAGGCGAAATCGCCGCACAAAAATTTTATACGCCGCAAAGGGGGCGTATAGGGGCGTGAGGGGCTTAATAGCCTCATTTCCCTATGCATACGCCCCGCGTTTCATGGGCGTTCCCATGCTAACGCGGGGCGTATGCATGGTAATGAGGCTATGACGCCAGTGATGGGGGCGGAAAGCTGACATCGCCGGATGTCAGCTCTCCGCCCCCATACAAGCTTTGACACGGACGATTGTCCGTGTGGTCTAAGCTTGCGGGAGCTGGTGGAGCGTGCGGCCCTGCCTTCGATGGTCGCCGACCATCGAATGCAGGGGGCAGCTCCCACCATGGTGGAGGCGTACGCCCCACCATTTTCATGCGGATCGCCAGCCGTCCGCGTACGGACGGCCGTGGCGATCCGTCTTGTAGGCGGGGATTGGTTTGTGCGGCCGGAGCAACGTATGCGGCTCCGGCCGCACAGATCAGAATAAGGGCCATAGTTATGTTTTTATAATTTGTTTTATTTTATTAATTTTTTATGTGCACCATTAAATGTTAATTATATGTTAAATTCCTCATTGGTATCCTAGCGCTACTTTACTGTTTTTTTTATTTTAGTTCCACAACAATGTAAAATAGTTCTGCGTATATTTTTCACAACTTACGAATGCGTGGTCCTCCTCTTATAGCTCGGGCTGCGTATTCGCACCCCAAAAAACAAACCTGAATCAGGCCCATAGTGCCTGGTTCAGGATGAGTCACAGTTTTGATTAAAAGCCAAGGCCATCCAGTATGCAGATTCCCTGCCTGCAATGCCATTGCAATGTAATCACCTATATCGATTGCACTGGATGCTGATTTAGACCCATAGATTGTAAGCTCCATTGGGGCAGGGATTTAATGTGAATGGACAAATATTCTCTGTAAAGTGCTGCAGAATATGTGTGCACTACAATAACAATAGGTACTTGTGTATTATCACGGCGCCCGAATTGACTACGTACGAAATTGTAGTGAAATTGCATTGCATTGCATGCTGTTATGGTATGGCATGCGATGCGATTTTGACGCTTATAATGGCATTTAATGTACTATAGCATTAAATGACATATAATGTCATTTATTAATGACCCCCCCCCAGTACCATCGTGATCCCGAAGCGTGGCGAGCGGTGGCGGTACCCGTCCGACCAACCTTTTCATACCCCCACTATCCACGTCGGCGTGGAGTTGATTTTATATAGTGTGGCTCGCGCAGCGAGCCACCGAGCCCGACGAGTGCAGCGAGCC
The DNA here is from genome assembly GCF_055691185.1 of Crinia signifera. Classification (NCBI taxonomy): domain Eukaryota; kingdom Metazoa; phylum Chordata; class Amphibia; order Anura; family Myobatrachidae; genus Crinia; species Crinia signifera. Next base: position 250,723,941 of record NC_139219.1, on the reverse strand, counting down.
CCGCGAGGGAACGCGTATTATGTAACATGTATTACGCGTCCCCTCACGGGGCACGCTGCGCTCGCCACACTTCGGACTCGGTGGCTCGCTGCGCTCGCCACATTATATAAAGTAACCTCCATGCCGACGTGGATAGTGGGGCTATGAAAAGGTTGGTCGGACGCGTGCCGCAGGCCCACGCGGGGCTCGCCATGCTTTGGGATGACGTGGATAGATGGGGGGGTCCAAAATAAATGACATTATATGTCATTTTACCATTAAATGGCATTATTCTAGGTTCCATCAGAACCCATATCTCATCGCATCGCATGCCATAATGGCATGCAAGGCGATGGGATGCGATTTTTAATCGCACACCATCGCATTGCATGGCATACAATAATGGCATGCGATGCAATGTGATTTTTTATCGCATCCTATCTTTTTAATGGATTCACTGACACAGAGCTTTGAATACATTAGATAGGAAAATCACATCACATCGCATCGCATGCCATACAATATGGCATGCAATGCGATGCGATTTCACTACCGTGAATAGCCCTCTATGCAACTAGCATAGTGGGCGCCGTGATAATACACAAGTACCTAACAATATTAATAATAATAATAATAATAAGGAAAATGTGCCCAGCAAATACACCTACTCTAGAACATTTTCTGCATTAATATATATGAGAAATGTAAACTACATATTACATATGACTGGTAAAACATCCCTCTAAGCAAACGATAGGCAGTGTAATAAAATCATATTTCCACCATGGTTGTCATTGACACATTCATATGACTGTTTCAATAACAAGATTAATGGTTTAGTTTGTAACTTTGTCTCTTACATAATACTATGCTGTATGTGTTGCACATTTATGTGTTAGGAGTAGCTAAGGTTACACTGGTCTCTCGGGAAGTTCTGATCTGGAAACTAGGACAGAGCCCCAGTGCTAAGATGAGAAAGTGTGATTGTACTCCTGTACATTTAGTAAACTAGTTCTACTTGCCTTGTCTGTATGTTTTATTATTTTGTCTCTCAATATGTCTTATTTTAGCTAGTGTGCTCAGGTTATACTATGCATAATACAGAATAATTTGGTTTTACATTTCTCATGAACAAGAGTTCATGTAAAATGTGCTATTTTATTTCAGTCTATGGGGGATATTTAGATCTGATCACTGCTCTGATAATTTGCAGAGCACTGTGAAAATATGAAATCCCACCCTGTGCAAGGCTGTAAAAGGCTTGTGAAATTATCGCATGTTGGTGATTAGTTGCACATCCATTCGCAAATCAAATGATTTTCTTGTGTGAGCTACAGTTTGTACGGTACTTATGTATTATCTGGGCTCCCATGTTAAATGCACCCCATTTTTTTATACCCCTACTATCCAACTACGCATGGAGTTGATTTTATATAGTGTGGCGAGCGCAGCGAGCCACCGTGCCCGAAGCGTGGCGAGCGCAGCGAGCCCCGTGAGGGGACGCCGGCTCATAAGAAAAACGGGAGCCCAGATATTACATAAGTACCGTCTGTACATAACCTAGAACCCAGGGCCCAAGGACAATTCTATCTTGCACCTCTTTTCTTTTCTGCCCTATCAGTCTAGGACTATTGCTGGTGCAGTTGAAAAAATTGCAAAAAGTGACATTTAGGGGGAAATTTACTAAAGGAAATTTGTAAAAAATAGGTGTATTTGTATCCAGAAATACACTTATTTTTTACATTTACTATCCTGAAAATATGGCAATTCGTAGTCGTATTGATGTGCTATCAATACGAATATGAATTGCCGTATTTTCGTGATAGTAAATGTCAAAAATAAGTGTATTTCTGGATACAAATACACCTATTTTTTACAAATTTCCTTTAGTAAATTTCCCCCTTAGTGGTAGAGATCCGGATGCTCAGGTCAAGGTGTCCTTGAAAAAGATCATAAGAAGGATCGAAGCGTGTCGGTTCAGCACCAGGGACCTTTTCTACATACTATGACTGTGGGACTTTAATTGGCCTGAGCATCTGGATCTCTACCACTAAAGGTCACTTTTTGCAATTTTTTTCAACTGCACCAGCAATAGTCCTAGACTAGTGGTCAAAGTCTCTTGCTAGGATGGACCAGTCTCAAAAGTGCTTGTTTTATATATTATCCATTTTTTGATAATAAATCATCTGTTTTTATGAAAAACTACATGGAGTCAAAGATACCTTGATGTGACTACAAACATGTGAGTTGGGGTACACACTATCCTCTACTTTAGGGATAAAGATACCTTTATATAGAGTCCCACTGGATACAGTGTGAGTTGGGGCTCGATTTCAGCCCAAAAATGTTAAAGGATACCTTGATGTGTTTCCCTTTTTCTTACTTCATGTGAGACCTGGTACGACATCTATCATATACTGTATAAAGGTGGAGGAAATCTACATGAACACGCTTAGGAAGGATTTCTCACCTTGGGGACTTTATATATGTTTGAACACTATACTTTAAACATATTACACTATAAGGCTTTATATGTTTTTATGTTTCTCTATGTTATCCTGACAACATCCATGATCTGAGATCGCTTCTCTTCAGGATTACTAATCCAACCATTGAAGGGAAGTCATTTTCCTTATATCACATATCTTTCACTAAGCGCCAATAACTGTTTCCACCTGAAAATATCTTCCACAAAAATAATTTCTTTAGGGTCAGTGACCCTCTTTTGGGTGTTGAGATTGTCTGACAGCTGCGCAAGAGGGTGTACACTCTGTCCTTGCACTTTAAACAGTGATTGTTTGTTGATATTCACAGCTCGTCCCCCAAAATTAGGGATTTGCCATCACCAGCCAATCGGGAGTGGAGTTTCCCTGGTGACAGCTCCCGATTTTCCTGCGGGCAGGCTACACATGTTTTCCAGGTCTATTCACAGAATCACAATTGCAGTAATTAGCTCCAGCTGTGGTTTTTTTGAAAATGTGTCAATGAGTAATAAATACATCTGTGTACCTGCTAGGTGACCAGGAAATAATGAGCTGTTTGGGGTCCTAAAGAACCATTGGCCTTGATGGTGAAAAGAAGAATATTTCCTAACAACATCTTTCTTCCCTGACCAATTAGTATGGAACATCCATGAAATTCTACTATAAAGGTCACTAAATCTAAACAGATTGCATCTACAGTTGGTAACTGAACAGTCCCTGTTATACACCAAATGTTACTGTATAAAATGTAATATAAAATGCTTACATATGTATTATTAATTCTATTTCAGTAGAGGGGCTAAAGGAGCTGACGACAGCTGGGATGCAATATTCATTATGATTAAGAAAAACGCAGCTAAAATCTATTTGAATGAGCAATATATTGAAATGCCACATTTATGGAATCAGGTGCCAAGAACTTGTTGAAAATGTTCCCACTCATTCCTGAAGCATATTTTCAGGGCTGCAATAACAAAGGGAGATATGACGCACATATGGTGGGATGTTCATGGATATGGCGCAGCATAAAATCCTTAATTAAAACTATTTTAGAAAATGTGACAAAATCATTTGCTACAGTATGAACATTCTGGGAGATCTGTTTCATCCATTAGATAATAATTTGTAAATATAATTTGTAGTTACTAAATTACCATTGCTTCATAATGGTCATGAACTTCACCTTAGAGTTCATTAATTGGCTGGAAACAAAATGTGTGTGGTGGGAATAGAAAAAGTCTAATACTGCACAATAAAATTACATTTTCAATGTAAATTTGTGGAAGCCAAAACATTCAAAGGGGGGAATAAACTTTTTAAAATGTTGGCTATGACCCACAGAACACAAAGGTATGCATCCTTTATTCTATCAAAGAAGGATAATCTAGGGCCTTATTTTGGTTCATTCTTTCTGACAAAATCCTTCTTAGATGGGCAAAACCATGTGCACTGCAGGTGGGGCAGGTGTTACTTGTGCAGAGAGAATTAGATTTGGGTGGGGTTTTACTTCAAAGTGAGATCTATATTGCAGTGTAAAAATAAAGCAGTCAGTATTTTCCCTGCACATAAACAAAATTACTCACCCAAATCTAATTCTCTCTGCACATGTTACATCTGCCCCCCCTGCAGTGCACATGGTTTTGTCCATCTAAGAAGTATTTTGTCAGAAAGAATGAACCAAAATAAGGCCCATAGAGAGGCTCCACAACACTGGGAAAATGTATGTTTTCTTTTACTCGTATCATACTAATTTATTTAGATTATGTAACCAAAGCACTTTTGAGACCAGCCCACCCAAGCACGAGACTTTGACCAAGATAGAATGTAAAGGACAGAGACAATTTAGAGATAATGTTTACTTGAACTGGAAAAAGATGCAGTTTTAAATGGATTCTCATTTTCATGTTTTTCTCTGATGGCACAAATTACAGTCATCCCTAAGGATATGGACACATCCTTGTGTCTTAGTTACTGGCCAATTTCACTAAATATTGATGTTAAGCTCTTACCCATGCTTTAGCAAATAGTCTAAAATGTTTCTTACTATTACATGTTCAGAATGGGTGTGCCAACCTGAAGCAGCCCAGCCATACCAACACAGAGGGCACCGCACCCCTGAACCCATACCCAGTATTAGGGACCTCTAGTGACACAGAGAGGCCTTGATGTATGCTCTGAGGGCTTAGCCCTATATCTGAAGTTATATGCAACAAAGATCTCTGAATTATCTGATTATTATGTAGTTATTTCTCGCTCAGTGTGCAATTGGGATAGCAAAATGTTTGTTCCTAACCAGAATTACCCCTCCCTATTTAGCACATCACAATCTTATTGAGCAGCTTGCCAATAAATGTGTTGTGTAGTTTAGAGAGGCATAGATGGGTCAGCATTAGGAGGGATTGCTGACTCCAGAGTGCCATTGGAGAAGCCAAGGGTATCTCCAGTTAAGCTGGTTCTCAGATGATCTAGGAGCCATTATCATGTGGCCTTGCACTGGGCTATTAGACCAACCAAATAACAAACCAAACCTCCCAACAGACAGCCACACCTCTTGTGACCAAGCCATTGCAAAACATACATTGTGACTGCCGGGTCACGTGGTGCACTGATATGACCGGCATCTAGCAGGCGAGGAAGATGCAGCGTACACAGCGGGGATCAGAGAACAGGCGTCCTCTCATTGGGGCTACATCATGGCGCAACGCTGCATAGGTAGCCACTGGACTAGTCTAGTGGATCTTTGCATTAGTCTCGACCTTGGGCACTTGTTGCTTGTCTTTTTTGCCTCCCATAGCTGCTTCGCTGCAGATTGCAGCTACCCTATAGGGCAGGGCTGGGCAACACCGGCCCTCCAGATATTGATGAACTACACATCCCAGCATGCCTTGCATCAGTTTCAGCATGGCCACATAGCAAATCTAATGCAAAGAATACTGGGATGTGTAGTTCATTAACATCTGGAGGGCCGGTGTTGCCCAGCCCTGCTATAGGGGCTCACAAGCACCCTCCCCCCACCCTCACTGTTATCCCAGGCTAACACAGTGTGATTATAGGAGACTCTGATAACTCCCGCTGTATATACAAAAAGGTTAGCCTTGACCCTGCATAAACCCTCTACATAAATAGAATATCAGCATATACTGTATATATTTATATCAATCTTTCATTGTATATATTGTCTAATATCTATTTTATCACTGTTTATTTCTATTTAATGTTTCAGCCTGCTTGGAAATCAATATGGTTCTTTCAAAATATACGTGACCTATGATTTGAACCCAATATAATATTACCCATTTTGTGGGATATATAACAGGATAAATGAGGATCACACTACTTATATAAACTGATAAGAACCTTCTCCGAGCACTAGACATGCCTGCCTATTATAGTATATATAATTTAATACATACTTTTTCAGATTTTCGCAGTGTCTTTTTTTACCTAAAATACTGACGTGCAACAAGGACTCTATCAAATCATTTTAATGTATACCTAATACAATTTGTTATTAAACAGTAACAAAATATTTATTTTGTGATATGAGTGCCCCCCAAAAGTGTTTTCTTTCTTTCTCTTCCTCTCTTGGTCATGACAAATACTGGGCTATTAGACCCAGACATGTTTGTTACTATATATGGGATGGGGTTGGGGGTGCAGTGCCCCTTGTGTTGGTAAGGCTGGGATACTTCAGGTTGTCACACCGTAACACTTTATTAACAATTATGTTTTCCCTATCACATTGTATCAATTATTATTTAATCACACTTCTCACTTCTCACTTATGTGCTTCTTATTAACCCTTAATCATTTTCATTTGTGTGCTGGCCTGGAGTGGTTGGCCTGTGCCGACATGATGGGGACTAGCACCCCAAACCCATACCCAGTATTACGGACCCCCAGTGACAGTGGCATAAGTTCATCCCAGTCACCCGGATGCAAGATAAATATTGGTATTGTATGTATGTATGTATGTATGTATGTATATTATGTTTAGAATAAAGAGAGTGTGACGTCTATGGTCCTGTTATGAGGGGAAGTCGGACACAGCAGTGATATTGACAGCTTTCAATGAACTGATTTAAACTTGCAGGGGAGGATAGGTGCCCCCTTGGGAGTAGGAGCCCAGTGGCAGATGACTCCATTGCCTCCCAGAGTTATGCCTCTGCCCAGTGACACAGAGACGCCTTGACATACGGCCTGGGGGCTTATCCCTATATCTGCATATATATGCGACCAAGATCTCTATATTATCTGATTATTATGTAGTTAGTTCTCACTCAGTGTGCAATTGGGATAGCAAAATGTTCTTTCCTATCGACTTATCATACCTGTATGTTTGATGAATTGAAACCAATAAAGAATATATGTATGGAATGGTATCTAAATAGTGGCTGGAAACTGTATATGATGTAAAAGCTGTAGCGTTGCTCTCTGTTGTATTGGCTTCAGAGTCTATTTGAGAGATGCTGTACAGAATATTTCTGTTATGAGGCAGGAATGAATTTATCTGATGGAGAGGCTTGTGAAAATATATCTGATAGAACAAGATAATCTATCTGTTGTAGACGCTGGAGAGAATTTATCTGGTGGATATGCTAGAGAGAATCTGTTTGATGGATTGACTAGTGAGAATATATTTTATGGAGAAGTTAGATGGAACGTTCCTGGTGGAGATGATACAGATAACTTATTTCATGATCGATAGAGATAATGGGGCTAATTATGAGTTAGGAGTAAAATAGGAAAAGCCAGAAAATAGACCTGGACTAACCATTTTGCAATGAAAGCGGTGCAAATACTGGCTGCTTTTTAATGTAGCCCAAAAATGCTGGACATCTTTTTTTTATCACTGTACACCGCAGTTTACTTGGGAATGTTGCCCATTGCAACCAATCAGAATTTAGCTATAATTTCTAGATTGCATCCTAGAAAATGATAGACATAGGGCGGTATTCAATGCCTTCAGCGAGGGGGTTTGTATGGCGAGGATGGCTTTTCTTTGCCAAAAACAAGCAATCGTTGCCGTCACACTGTATGGGCCAAATCCTCGCTGTGATAGGACGGCGAGGACCCACTTAATTGGTGAGTCCGCTGCCTATTTTTGTCGAGCTCCGCCGTTTTAATGGTCACACTCACCGTTTACACCTCGCCTCAGGGAACAGTCGAGGTGGAAACAGCAAGTGAAGGGGAGGAAGTTGAATGCACTTCTTGTCGTGGTTAGCTTGCCCTCGGGGCAGTAAACATACCCCATTATCTGACAGCTTGCTACTGGCAACATCCCCACTTTTCACTTTTGGAAGTGAAGTATTTCATTTACTCCAGACTAGTTCCCCTTGTAACTGATTGAGATTCTTAAGATAATGCATCTGATTTAGAGACTAGAGAAAATTAATCTGACGGATAGGATAGATATAATGGGGCTGATTCAGACACAGAACAAATCCGGGATGCTTGGACCAAAGAGGACCCGATCTATGCTGGGGGGGATGGTGAGTATGAATTCTTTTCATAGGTTCCCATTGTGGATTTCTACTGGAGAAGAGGACAAGCCTATGGGGGGACCCTATAGGTGAGTATTTATGTGTGTGTATGTATTATGTTATAAAGTTTTATTTTATTTAGTATGTGTGTGTTTTATTTCGGTATTGGTTGTGCTGTGGAAGTAGAAGAACCAGCGGGCCCATTAATGGTTCTCCAAGTCCCTGCATGTGGGGGGAGTCTTGCTGGCTCTTGTTCCACAACACAACCCAATCCTATTTTTTTACACTTTTAACTTCCATCAACCTACCCCCCCCCCCTAACCCAGGGGTGGCAAGGACAGCTCTGGTCTGCATTCCGTGCTGCGGTTCCCCTGCAACCACTTTATTGGGGGGAGTGTCCACTATCCAGGAACCCAGCCTGGGCTGACCGGCCAGGGTGATCATCTTTTGGCTGGGGGACTTTATGTAAAAAGCATCCTCCGGCTGTGGCATGACACTGCTGGCTGTTTGAGCCCAGGGCTGGATGCTGAAATATTGGGGAATTTGTGCAGGCTTCCACCAAATACACCTGGAAAACGAGGAGTATTTTTCAGTCGTATATTCTGCTGAATTGCCAGCTGAATTCAGCCCTTCAAATGTTAGTAAATGAACATATCACCATAGAAATCATGGCCATATAAGACAGTGTTCTATTAAATGTGTATATATTCTTAAACCTGAATTCGGCTGACCTTGCTGTATATACTGTAAATTTGGCATTATACAGTATTTGACATTATATTTGACATTGAATGGTTACAATTACGTGTATTTGTACCTATTTGGTTTTAGCAAATCCCCCCAATGTATCTGATAGAGAGGCTAGAAATATTGGACCTGATAGAGAGGCTACAGTTCATGTGTGAGACATAATAGATGTGATTTTTTTAGACAGCTAAGAAAATCGCACACGGCACATGTGTCATTTTCATCATAGCTATAGTGATTCAGCTGGGAGATGAAGTCTTTACCTATGTACTGGCTACAGTGTATACTCTAGGGTAAATTGCCTCACAAGTAAAAGGGTACTGCATGTACTTATATGTTTTGTAGAATTCAAAGTAATATTTGCACGATTCTATTCAATAATTTTTTACTGTTGATTACCTATGATTGCTATCAGTACTGTAAAAAAAAGCACATCCCAATCCCTAAAAAACAAAACAAAATAGGACTATTCCTGGCAGCTAAGGCAGGTATCAGCAAGATTAGATGAACATATATTGTGCCCGAACTCCCATCTAAAATTATAGGAGATCAAAGGGCAATATTTAATTGTTCTATTTGTTTGTGCGTATCATGCTCATTATGGTCAGGTTTACCAATGGATTTGTACATTTCAGCTCACCACCCCTGGGGAAACTAAGCCGAAATGCTGGTGAAAAACAACTGAATACCGTCCATAGTGTTGGGTAACTATGAAAATGCTAAAATCAGCACTAGGATAGCCCTGGCAAACGGTTGGTCTTGTTTGGCTGCTGGTAAACTCAGCAGCCAAATACAAATCCTGTTAATTTGGCATTTTAGGAAATTTACCAGCATTAGCAGGTAATTTACTAAATTGCCAAATTCTCAGACTCAATCCCATTCTTAACCAGCTGAGTTGCTTATCGGAAGCATCTACCAATCTTAGTAAATTTAACCACTGGTGTGTGATTGGTTACATGCCTCATTGTTCCCAAACTATAAGTTCTATTAGTGACTCCCAAATAGCAAACAGAGTTCAAGTATATGTTAAAGTACATTCCTATGATTCTAGAAGTTGCCAGTTAATATAGAAATATCAATTGTATGTAAAAAAAGACAAAATATGGTTAGGTATTTGTTGTTGTTTATGCACATGCACACCTGGGGACCAGACTGCTGAGTGCTTGCCTTGTTGTATTTGGTTCCATCTGCACATCTTCAAATAATCTATATGCAAGCATAGACAAAGTACTTTGTTTACTATTTCTCTCTCAGGTAATTTACTTTTCCTGCTCACAGGACATCACAAGAGATGTACATTTTAATTGACACTACATAGCTTCCAGAAGGTAATTAAAACTTCCTATTTATCTATATAGAATGGATAGAATAATTATAAAACTTGAAATATGCCATACTATGCCCTTAATATACAGTATACATTCAATAAACTATGAAATTCCTAGTAAAAGTGATAACTACCACAGGATACAAATGGGCATTTAGATGACCTGCCCTTAATCATTTTACATTTACAAAAATCAGTTCATATACTGTACAGTTATTATTAGAGCAATACTGTAGTTTAGTTACTATTAATTGAAGATATTTGAATCTCTACAATTCCCTCAAGATATTTCCTTTGCTTGGGGTTAATTAGTTCTTAACCTCTTGCTTTTCTTTATTTGTAAGTAGAAAAGTAGTTTGTTCTGAACAATAGCTGATTTTATCTGGGCTATATGGTTAGCAATGGTTGACAGACTGCACTCTCGGATTTAGATGCAGTAACTGTTGAAGAAATTGCTTTTAAAATCTTCGGGAATTTCTTCAACTGAAGCAAGAAGACATCATGATGAGATCCTCAGTTGTTACTTCCTTGTCTGTGCTTAAATCTTTCAAATGAGATCACCATCTAGTTCTATTACAGCGTGCAAGCATTATTTTATTCTTTACATAATGGTATACCTGCTTCTTCTTAAATCTCAGAGCTACAATATGAGTATATTCTATGTTTAATCATTTATTTTACTAGTCACTTTTCCAAACAATTAGTTTACTGCCACCAGTCTTCTTTAGAGGTTTAAATGTTTCTTTTTCTACTCCTACTTTGCTTCATGCCAGTTCTCTTTTCAATGTTTCTGATTTTTTATGCCATATATATATATATATATATATATATATATATATATATATGTATTACAGTATATATATATATATACTGTGTGTGTGTGTATATATATATATACAGGTCGAGTATCCCGTATCCGAATATCCGTTATCCGAATTATTCCGAAATACGGACATTCCAGAAAGTGCAAAAAAAATTTTTTTTTGCTAAAAACTCACTGGGGACATATGTAACAGCATCACTAGGGACATGATATGTAACTGGCACTATATATGTGCAAGACAATGATTGCTTGGCATTCAAATTCAGTGCTGAGATAGTACACACATTTTGTTTCATGTTTTGAAACCTTGTTTTTTGAACAATTAAAATATGTTTGTGTGTATTTTATGTGGTAATAAAATATATTTGTGTGTATATTATGTGTTTATACAGCATAAATGCAAGATACTTCAAAATACATCATTGAAATATTAAAATATTCCGAAATACGGAATAATCCGTTATCCAAAATTCTCCTGGTCCCGAGCATTTTGGATACGGGATACTCAACCTGTGTATATATATATATATATATATATATATATATATATATATATATATATATATATATATAAACATGAAAAAGACTCACTCTCCAGACCAGAATTATGCAAATAAAATCAGCGGTGTATTGGATTTTTCATAAGCAACAGTGAAGAAATTGATACTCAACGTAAGCGTTTCAGTCCTAGCAGGACCATCTTCAGGAGTTAAACAACCAATGCATCCATGACAGGTGAAGCACAGCGTGGACCACACAGCAGGTTCCTATATATAATGTCCAGAGATCAGCACTCAGAGTGCTGTAAGCAGATAATGGCCGTGGTGCACTGAACAGTGGATTTTTCATCCACTTAACATATAGAGCAGAGTATAGGCACTTAACGGACTTGTGATATAAAGCTAAATAAACTGACACTTAAGTTATAAGTTAAGCAAAGTTTTGAGCATTTATTGCTCATCATCAGACAGGCTCAACAAGAATGAAGTACAACACTTACCTATTAAGACTGTTTATTATTAGTATACATGACTTGATTGTATTGATAAGATTATCCATATGGGTATTTACTATTGCCAATACTTACGCAGTCATAACTCTGTGTAGTGTTGTTGTGTATTTTAACACACTGTAATTCTTTGCACACATTTTTTATATTACAGGGGTTGCCATGACAGCATAGGTTACGCCCAGAGGCACCGGCCGGTGCGAGCCGCACATTCAATGACATCCCTTTCCAGTGACACAGCCTGGCAGCATGGCAACTACTTCACAGTGGCGGGGGTGGTATATAGGTAAGTGTTGTACTTCATTCTTGTTGAGCCTGATGACGAGCAATAAATGCTCGAAACATTGCTAAACTTATGACTTAAGTGTCAGTTTATTTAGCTATATATCACAAGTCCGGTGAGTGCCGGTGATTTTATCAACTAAAATCAAATAAATAATAAGATTTTAGTTGATAATTTGATTGATGCATTTAAGCTTGCAGCTCATGGCCAAGAGACAGGATCGCGCCAATCACCACATGGCAATGATAAACCTGGTTACATCTGTACATTAATTAGGATTAATTTTTGTTGGGTGTATATTTTTGTGTCCCGTATAATGTTGCAACAATGAGTATGCATTGTAATAATAATAGCTGCAGCATGCAGATCATGGGTTTACAGCTGCGTGCATAGGCTCGCTTCTGCAATCCATGTGCAATCTTGTAGGGAGAATCCACAGCTTAGCAGTTACATGTTACATGTACTAATTACCCAGTCATGGGCCTGATGGAGGGGCCCAAAGGGGGCCCTGGTCTGCCATACATATGACTCCTCCCTCCTGGGCAGCAGCAGCAAGTTGGAATGTGCTGTACTTTAGAGATGCTGAAGCCCGAACTGTCCAGCCCTGACTGAGAGGCTCAACAGCTGCACCAAACTATTTTAACTCAGTATTTTCCTAGAGGGCATGGCCACGCCTTCCAAGATTAGGCCTTGCCCCTAAAGTTTTACCGGGGCCCGACTAGCCTATCCGCAGCACTGCATGTGCCCATGTGTATGCATAATTGTAAAAGGACACATCTGTAATAAAACTTTCCAAAACTAATGACTTCATTTTCATTGGATAGATATGAATGAGACCTCACATAAAGAATGCTGGTGTGATTTAAATGTAAATGACTTTTGGGGACAAAGGATTATTTTGCCTGTCACAAATGACAATGCATTTCAGCCAATGTGGTAAGAAAACATTATTTCTAGTCACTCATTAGTCTTAATGTGCTGGGAATATTTGATTTAGTTTTCATGGAAATGAGGAAGAAAATTCCAGTTTTTGATTTGAAATTAATATTTGCATTTACAATCTATACAGTAATCGTAATGTCCCATTATGTAAAGCATCTGTGCTGATATTTGCAACACATTAAGTGCACTGATAGAGAAGATAATTACTTGTTGAACTGTAATGTATTGGTAGTGTCAGTTTAATGCAAAGTGAGATCATGAGGCCTTGGAATATTTAATACAAACACACAGGTTGTACAGGAGATGAATTGTGCTACTTGCTGACAGACAGTAGATTGGATTTGTTTTTCTGGAAAATGCTTCCCATTATCATCCAGACTGATCAGCTTTTCAGCATCACTTACTTGCTAAGTAACTTAGGGCACAAAATATTTATATATACCCAGTGCACAAATGATTAACATTTATATTCTAAATATGTTGCAAATGGTTTATGTTATTGAACTATATTTCCCCAAAAAGTTAGATTTGTATTTCTATTATTTAACTTCAATTTCCAAAACATGAAATTAATCCAAGACATTAGGATTATTATTATTTTCATCATCTTTTATTCATGAAGTGCAATAGGAGCAGTGTGCTGCATAGGAACCAGGGGTATATAGCAGATAAACCCAGGGAAGCCATGTACTTGATGGATAGAGAATGTAGCCAATTCAGATGCGACCGCGTCCAAATTCAGCCTCTTTCCTGGTGTGTGAATATGTGCATGCGGAAACCTGAGATGTTACTGGCTTCATCGAGTTTCACGGTCACCAAGCCGCTCGTTACGGACAGGGAGGGAAGGGGACGGGCAGAGGGTGACAGCAGGGAAATACCTCGTGTTTTATAGGCGTCACCATAAAAATGCTCTGGGTATGCACGCATGTTGATGCCTGCGTGGGGTGGGTGGCTGACGTCACATTACTTCAGCACCCGCCCCAAATTCGGCCATATGCGGCAAAGATAACATAAGTTCAGACTAAATTATCTGTGAATGGCAGAAAAATCATTGATGAGCGACTATCGAATGATTTTTCGGCCGTGTGGCAAGGGTAATGAGTTTGTTGAGGCGTTTGGTGGATGGCACTTACCTGTTTGCAAGGCTGCAAACATACGCTGCCTACCGAACCGGTCTGAATCAGGTCAAATGTTTCTTAACTGCAATGCACCTCTCTCTGGATCTGGTGCAGATGACAGCATATCAATGATCAGCCAGGGCACATGTGAAAACCTTCTCTATGAAGGCAGGGTGGGTGTGCGGCTTTCCTTTCAGTCTAGAAGGGAGAGAAGGCGTCTAAGGTACAAAAGATGACTGGGTCATATATTTGTACGCCAGACCATGGAAAAATTGGTCTGTTACTAGGAACTAGGTCGTCCTAGTCATCCTGACTGTAGTGGACAAGTCCTGAGTCCTGATGCACTTCTACTACACAACTTTTGTCACACTATATCGTACTCTGTGTGTACTCTAGACTGTATGGACTGAATTGTGTCAATAGCAAACAACATTACATTAATATGAAAAAGAATTTAAAAATGATCTTACTTAAATGAGTTAATAACCTAATAGCCTGATGCTGAGTTGGATGAATCTTAAGAAATGGAAATAGTTCTTGATTGTGAGATTACTTCAAATGTGTTCTAAATCTAAAAGCATGTTGTGTACATTCTATGTACAAGGCATCTGGAGTAGCAAGTAATTGCATCTGTGTCAAATCTTAAGTGTTGATGATTAATGTCTAGTGGATGATCTTGAATGGAAACCCGGTGGTGACTAATAAAATGCACGGAGAGGCTGCATCTGATATGAGTCTCATGGCTGTGTCTTGGGCATTTAGTCTGCATTCTGTTCTTGTTTTCGGTGTTCAGATGCAGTTGGGATACCTGTGTCTGGGCCAGGTTTGGAGATAAATAAAAACTGAAGGTTTATGTGCATTTGTGATGGCGGGGCATTTACAGATGTGACAGGCTACAGTAGTTTGGGGTAGAGATGAGCGGGTTCGGATCCTAGAGATCCAAACCCCCACGGACTTACCTGATCCGAGGCCGGATCCCGGGAGTTCGATGGTCGCCGCCATTTTTCTGAGTTCAAAACGAGGCCGGACGTCATCTTCCCGCTGTCGGATTCTCGCGAGACCTGGCGATATATAGTTCCCGGCGGTCGGCGCCATTTTCAAACAGGCTGGTGATTTCAGACAGCACGGATGTGTCCGTGGTGTCTGCTGAGCTGAGCTGCTGGGGAAACATGCTGGGGGGATGAAATGTTGGGGGGGGGGATGATTTATGCATAGTGGGCTGCTGCTAGTGCTACAGAGGGGGCTACATTATTTTAATAAAGCAAAAAAAGTAAGTCCAGGGTGGCTGCATGTGTGCTGCATCAGTCCAGGGTGCCCGCATGTGTGCTGCATCAGTTCAGGGTGCCCACATTTGTACTGTATCCATCCAGGGGTGCCCACATGTGTGCTGTATTTGTCCAGGGGTGCCCACATGTGTGCTGTATCAGTCCAGGGGTGCCCGCATATGTACTGTATCCATCCAGGGGTGCCCACATGTGTGCTGTATTTGTCCAGGGGTGCCCACGTGTGCTGTATCAGTCCAGGGGTGCCCGCATGTGTGCCGTATAATTCTATTGGTGCCCCCTTGTGTCCTGTATCAGTCCAGGGGTGCCCACATGTGTGCCATATAATTCCATGGGTGCCCCCATGTGTCCTGTATCAGTCCTGGGGTGCCCGCATATGTGCCGTATAATTCCAGTGGTGCCCCATGTGTCCCATATCAGACCAGGGAAGCTGCCCTTTTTTTAATGAAAATAAAAATAAGGGGTAAAATGTAATAGGATGAGAGATTCAGAAAGTGAGAGATTTGGTAAGAAATCTCCAGTTTTTTTAAAGCGGCAATCATTCACACTGCAAAATCAAACTGGTTTTGCAGTGTAAATGATTGCCGCTTTAAAAAAACTGGAGATTTCTTACCAAATCTCTCACTTTCTGAATCTCTCATCCTATTACATTTCACCCCTGGTGTTTTTTTTTTTAATGCAAGGGCTGTTAAATGCGCTGTAGTCCAGGGGTAAGCCAAGAGTGCTGTATAATTCATGGGGTGTTGCTAAGTAAGGCGTGCTGCTCTTTTTTATAATTAAAAGAATACAAATTTTTATTTTTACTGCAGGAATTTGTCTGCCGTATAATTCCATGCCTGCCGCCATGTGTGCCGTATCAGTCCAGGGGTGCCGCCATCTGTGCCGTATAATTCCATGTGTGCTGTATCAGGTCAGGGGTGCCACCATCTGTGCCGTATAATTCCTGGGGTAAGCCAAGTCTGCCGTATAATTCATGGGGTGCTGCCAAGTGTGCCGTATCAGTCCAGGGGTGATGCTAAGTGTGCCATATCAGTCCAGGGGCGAGCCAAGTCTGCCAAATAATTCCTGGGGTGAGCCAAGTCTGCCGTATAATTCATGGGGTGCTGCCAAGTGTGCTGTATTAGTCCAGGGGTGATGCTAAGCATGCCATATCAGTCCAGGGGTGATGCTAGGTGTGCCGTATCAGACTAGGGGGGATGCTAAGTGTGCCATATCAGTCCAGGGGTGATGCTAAATGTGCCGTATCAGTCCAGGGGTGATGCTACCTGTGCAGTATCAGTCCAGGGGTAATTCTAGGTGTGCAGTATCAGCCTAGAGGGGATGCTAAGTGTGCCATATCAGTCTAGTGTTTGTGCCGCACACTTGTGTGGCTTATCATAGTTATCCAGCTACCTCGGTGCAACCTTTTGCCCTAAAAAAGGTGTGAGCTGTTCAGAATAGACTGGAAATTAGTGGAAATGAATGTTTTTAAGGTTAATATAGCATAGGAGCAAAAAATAAAAACCAAAATTCTGTGATTTTAGCAGTTTTTATGCTTTTTTAACAAAAAATCAGAACCCAAAACCCAAAAAATCCAAACACAAAACACTTAGGAGGTGTTTTGCCAAAACCCATTAGAACCCAAAACCTCAAAGTAATCAGAACCCAAAACCCAAAACCTGAAAAGTGGCCGGTGCACATCCCTAGTTTGGGGGCAGGATGTAATTGCCTTCCCCATTATCTGGGAGTGGCAATTCCAGTGTCTTTATATTCAAATGCAGGTTTTCTGATCCTGACCGTGTGAATCCATCCTGAGTAACATGAAGGTTACTTATGAAAAAGGGGGGTGAGGGCGGGGATAGTCCAAAAGTAACAATGGAGTTCTAAATAATCCTTATTATTCTGTGGGACAGGCGTCGTTACAACTCGGAATGCAAAAAATGTAAGAAAAAGACTTCTACAGTTAGTATCCTCCCCCATTCTTTACCATTTGTTTACAAATAATGATTTCCATACCATATTAACAGTGTCATGGAGCAGGTTACACAGTATAACGGAGTCACTCACTCCAAGTGTTAAGACCACTACTTCAATCACGAGACCATATATTGGTGCATACAAACAAGGGTATGCATCTCAACTCTAATACTGTAACATTCACATAAAGGTTTTATCTGTGTTCTTTTTGGGGCATCTGGATCTTTGTCCCTTGTTTCTTTAGCTATACATGAATTAACAGAATAAAATGAATAGATCTAGTTAAAAAATATTATCCTTTCATTTATACACAATCCCTTCAGAAAAGGCACACCAACAGTTATATAAAATAACTTGAAACAAGCCTGTATGGGTAATCAGTAGAGACCAGAAGATGTATCTTATAGCACTTAAAGGGGTTTGGATTGCGGCTCCGACCTTTGGGATTCCAAGGCCCATTATAATGACATCAGAATCCTGATCACCAGTGCTCCGACAGGGGGGCGATCACAGAAGAGCCCCTTGTGGACCCCCCAAGAGGGAGAATAGCCACTGTTAGTTGGTATCCCGACTGTCGTGCATTTTACAGTCGAGATTCTGATTTTGGTGTACTGACAGTTGGTATCCCAACTATTGGGATGTCATCCGGCACCCCACTTAACTGAGTGGAAGTGGAAATCCCAACATACTATCCCACCAACGCATTTCAAAAGTAAGTCTTCCTCAAGGCGGCATTGATTGTTGAAGGATACTTACTATAGAGCTGATCAGCTCCTGATGTTTATGCATTAAAATTATAATTATTTCTTTATATTAGAGGGAATGCTACATAGACTGTGCCACCCCCTTTATTTTCCACGCTGATGTATTTGTATGTAGGATGACATACTGAGTTCATAGTATTGTCCTGTTTCTAGTGTACGCTTTGAGATTTTACTGACATTTGTATTGTTTTGATATGTACTGTATGAAGCTTTCTCGGGTGGCATATGTTCATGCAAGTGATCAGATGCAGCATCTTAGAACATGGCAGCGGATCACACAAGCATTCAGGAGACATCTATTGTCTCAAGGTGCCTCCTGCTGTTTTGGGATATATTCACACAGCAGCTGCATTGCTTTGTGAGAAGAGGCCTAAGCAGACTTTACTGCTTAAAATGATATGTGGCATGTCTATATTTTGTTTGTGACTGTGTCTGTATCTGCTAGCAAAACAACACTTTACAGTGTTTTCAAGGAAAATGGAAGGTAGACAGATAGTTTATTACACATGTCTTAACCCAAAGGCTGCTGCTACCCATTCAGAATCACCACCATTGTTCTTCTCATACTCCTTTCACATTGCATTGAAAATCCATGTTATTGCCAGGGGATGCAGTTACAATCCCGGCGGTCGGAATCCCGACGCCGGAATTCCGACCACCGAAATCCCGACCGCCGAAATCCCGACCGCCGAAATCCCAACACTTTCTTCCTCTATGGGTGTCCACAACATCCATAGAGGGAGAATAAATAGCGTAGCGAGGCACTGGACCCACTGCGCGGTGAGTGCAGCGAGCCCGCAAGGGGGGCATCCATCCCCCCCCCCCCCTTGTCGGGATTTCGGCAGTCGGAATTTTGAACACCGGGATTCCGACCGCCGGGATTTAGTACCATTCCCATTGCCAGGTTGTAGTCAGGTTAACCAAGTTCAAGGTGCAGTGTGAAAGCACCAAACCTAATACCCTGGTTTGAACAACCTGGCAATTCGACATGGGTTAAAAGAAGGGTTAAACCTAGTTAAAAATGTATACAACATATTACATTCACATTTTAATAGATATTACCGGATGGGGCGTGGCCACGGCAAGGCGGGAGTGAGTGAGTGTGGGGAGAGCTCCCTGAACGAAACATCCGTGCAACATGGGAGGCCGGTGAAAAGCGTGACCTGAAGCCCGCTTTTTGAGCTCCGGGAGTGTGTATCTGGGAGGCGCTCTGTTTTGTCTGTTCCCCTGGTTGATTTGGCGGTCGGCCTGGGACCGTGGGCTGTGTGGGGACGTGCTACGGAGGAGCGTGGTCTCGCGGGAGTCTGGAGGGCGCGCGTCATCAAGAGGCGCGAAGCGACGCTGGACTGTGCAGCTGTGTCCAGGCGGCGTTGCACGTGTGAGCAGCTCGGACGGGTGAGAGGGGTAGGAGAGCTGGGAGGAAAAGCCGCTGATTGCCTCCTCTGCGAGACTGAGGTAAAGGCGATTGCCAAGCAGAGGCACCCGGAGAAATTGCTACGGATTGGTGAGAGACACAGCAAATGTTTAAAACTTGGATTGAGCATAATATTGCACCTCATTTGATGCTGCGTGGCCCCGGTGTGTGCCTTACATGACTGTGCTGATAGCAGTGTGGCCACTATTGGACCAAGCTGGCAGGGGTGCAGTTAGGTTTGGTCTCTCATATTGCCCTGTGTTTGGATGAATTATTGAATAAATCCTGCTTAACAACTGCTGATGAACTAAGACCTCTTCCCCTCTTTTCTTTTTTCCCCTCACCCTGTTGGTAGAATAGCTACAAAGTTATATACTACACAGTGCAACGTGCCCTGAGCTTAAGAAGAAGGCATATTGTGCCCGGTCTTTTCCTGGGGGTCGTCAGTCAGAGACAGTAAACACTAGTCGACATGGGCAAAACTGGCAACACCGCAGCTGCAGCTCGCCTAGAGAGGTACGCGCGCTCCCAGACTAATGCCAGTGGGCAGACGCCCCAATCAACTCCCCAAAGCTCCCCCGCAAAGGGTCCTATCCAGCAACCCCCTGAAATCACACTCCAACAACTTTTGGATGCCATCCATGGCTGTGAGCAAAGGCTGTCAGAAAAAATTGTCAGCATACAGCAGGATATAGGTGGGCTCAAAAATGATATACAAGAAGTTAAAAGCCAAATTAAGGAGGCCGAGCAGCGCATCTCAAACGTGGAGGACTGCAATAGGTTACTACTTGGAAAAGTTAACGCAGTATCAGCCCAAATGCAGTTCCTAAAAGATAAAATATCTGATATGGAAGGGAGACTCCGCAGGAACAATGTTCGTATGGTCGGGCTCCCGGAGAGGGAAGAGGGGGTCGAGGTAGCCTCATTTGTGGAGAAATGGTTAAAGGACAAATTGGGCGCAGAATCCTTTTCAAGATTTTTCACCATTGAGAGAGCTCATAGAGTTCCAGCGAAGCCTCCCCCCCCCCGGAGCCCCCCCCCCCCCGGACTGTGATCATTAAATTTCTGCATTTCCAGGATCGCGATGTGGTGCTCCGTTTAGCAAGAATAAAGGGCCCGTTGGAGCATAATGGGAATAAAATCTCGCTGTTCCCGGATTTTGCTCTGGAAGTTCAGAAAGAACGTGCTAAATTCTTAGAAATTAAAAAGAGACTCCGGGAGAATGGGGTTAAATACTCCATGGTATTCCCAGCAAAACTGAGAATTGTTTCAGACACTGGCACAGTTTTTTTTCAGTCAGCTAACGAAGCCGCGGACTGGCTTGATAAATGGGCACCAGGTCCCAAACAAATGGGGCAAAATAATGTGTAAAATGCTTGAGAATTTTAGCTTTTGATTGTAGTTCAGGGAGCTCACCGCCTGATGGTGTGCCAAATTCGAAGCCCCCTGGGGTCACTAGAGGTTAAGGATAGGGGACAGAAGTATGCCAGGGTATTAGAGGTATACAGGGTGGGGGGAGGGGAAGCGGGAGGGTTGTGGGTTATATTCTCTGTATTGTGTTGTTGTTTTTTTTTTATTGTTACATGCTTGGTATATCGTTTAGCAGCTTATCCCCCTACTCCAGTTCGGATCTGTGGTAATTATTCTCCAACTTTAGCGGGTTCAATGTGGCCGCTTATGGTAATATGTTATGATCTTTGCAGTAATGCAATATCGGCTCCCAGAATGTTCTTCTCTTTTAATAAGCCTAAATATTGTATTGGTATTGGTCGGATCACAAGCTTCTCTCAGAGGTTGCAATTGATTCAGGAGAGATATTACATTTAATTGATTAAGTATGGTGGTTATCATGTCATGGAATGTGAGGGGGATGAATAATAAAACTAAAAGGTCCTTAGTAATGCGACAAGTAAAACAGTATAATGCGGATATCTCCTGCTTAATTGAAACACATCTTGCTGGTCCCTCTTTATTGAGTCTTAAAAAGCCGTGGGCCGGATGGGTATTCCATGCCCCCTTTACAAACAGCTCGAGAGGTGTATCAATTTTAGTTAAGAGATCTCTCCCATTCGAATGTAACCGAAAAAAGATTGATCCTCAGGGGCGTTATATATTTTTAGATTGCAGGATTAATGCCTATCATGTATTGTTAATGGCTATATATATCCCGCCGCCCTTTTCGTATGAAATTTTGAAAACAGCAATTGAATTCTCTGCCGATTCCCCAGATATTCCTGTGATCTGTATTGGCGATTATAATAACATTATTGATGTGCAAGCTGACAGGTGGAGTAGGTCAGCTACAGGAGGTAATCGAAATAATAAAGGTTTTGGGGAATTTATTAAAAATCTGGGATGGGTGGATCCCTGGAGGGTTAGAAACCCCACCATAACGCAATTTTCTTGTTTTTCGGCCTCTTTTCAAAGCTTTTCTAGAATTGACATGGTGTTAATCTCGGATACTCTTCTTCCCAATGTGGTAAATGTAACCTATAAAAATAGGGGAATTTCCGATCACTCTCCAGTGCTCTTGGAGCTAACCGATCAAAGAAGGGGGGCTTACTCCTTTTGGAAATTTGATACAAGATGGTTGGATAAATTGGAGGGATTAGCTAATCTTGAGGACCAGTGGAAGGAGTACTGGGAAATGAATAGAGGAACGGCCCCAATTGGGGTGGTGTGGGACTGCTTTAAAGCCTGTATGAGGGGCAGCCTTAAGAAAGGGGTTGCCGAAGTCAGAAGAACTAGCAGAGAGAAAGTCGTGGCCCTTGAACAGGAATGTGAGAGACTTGAGAGGTGCTATCTTGACAGAGGTAGCGAGGATGAAAAAAAAAGATGGCTAGAGGCACAAGAAAATTGGATTAACTGTGTGAGGGAAGAAAATGCAAGATTGTCCCTGCATAGCTCTCAGATTAGGTATGCCACTGCCAATAGAGCGGGAAAATTTTTAGCTAAAATAGCCCAATCTGATAACCCCCCTAATGTGATAGCAAGAATAACTGATAAAAGTGGGATTATAGCCAGTGATAATAAAGAGATGTTAGAGATATTTAGAGAATACTTTTCTGAACTATATGTGTCCAGGGCTAGGTATGATCAAAATAACATCCGGAATTTTCTGCAAAAGATCGAAATACCTAAATTAACCTTGGAGGATATGCTTGAGCTTGAGGCTCCTTTGAACTTGACGGAAATTAAAGTAGCAATTGCCTCATTACCCAACGGTAAAGCCCCAGGGATTGATGGCATTCCCGCTGAGATTTTTAAAAAGCATAATGAACTCTTGGCTCCACTACTTCTGGAAACATTTAACAATAGTTTTAGCGAGGATAAACTTCCTCTATCTATGATGGAAGCAAAGATTGTGGTTCTCCTGAAGGCACAAAAAGATACAGTGCAATTAGACTCTTATCGACCCATTTCTTTGATAGCCACAGAAGCTAAAATTCTTGCGAAAATCTTTGCAACAAGATTGTATAAATATATTGGGAAGTTGATCCACCCTGATCAAACAGGCTTTATGCCGGGCAAATCAACTTCGTCAAATATTCGGAAGATGTTGTTGCAAGCACAGTCTTCGCATTCGGATCATCCCCTCCCGGTGCTGTTGTCTCTCGACGCGGTCAAGGCGTTTGACGCGGTCGAGTGGCAATACCTCTGGGAGGTGTTGGCTGCAATGGGCATGGGGCCAAGATTCATTAAATGGATAAAATTGCTGTATAACAACCCCACGGCGAGAGTAGCCATAAATGGGAGTGTCTCTCAATCCTTCCCCTTACATAGAGGGACGAGACAGGGGTGTCCCCTGTCCCCGGCTTTGTTTGCGCTGTCAATAGAGCCATTGGCTTGTTTATTGCGTCAACACTCGGAGATATTGGGATTCAGTAGGGGTTCAGTTTCTGATGTAGTCACCCTGTACGCGGATGATCTCCTGATTTTCTTGGCAGATGGGCAAAAAGCTGCTCCATTGGCTATGGAAGAGATCACAAAATTCGGGGATTATTCCGGGTTCAGGGTGAACTGGAACAAGTCAATTATATTTGCAATTAGACCTCAGGATACAGGTTCTTTGCTGGTGGATACCCCGTTGAAATGGGCTCACACCTTTAAATATCTGGGAGTGTGGATATCCCATAATCCGAGAGATTTCAAAAAATTGAATATAGATCCCCTTTTAACAGCTGCAATTTGAATATGCTATTCCGGCAAAGTATATTTTTAGATATATCCAGCTTCGTAATGCCCTAAACTCCTTTTTTAAGGGAAGTATACCCCTATTCGGAGAGTCCCCAATTAAAAAAATATTGAAATCTGATAAAAATAATAAAATGATATCAAGACTTTATAACTATTTGTCCGCAGTAGCAGGGGACAACCTGGTGGCTCTACGGCAAAAATGGGAGGAGAACTTGGGGCCAATACAGCCTGAGGAATGGGTGAGAGCCATTTCATCAGTCTCTAAAGCCACTAATTCAATTAGGACCCAGCAGATCCAGCTATTTCTTCTCCATAGATCATATTTATCCATGACAAGGTTAAGGAAGTTTGGTGCAAGAACTACGGATACTTGCCCTAAATGCAGGATGGCAGTTGGTTCATTTTTTCACTTATTATGGGACTGTCCAAAAGTAAAAGAATTCTGGGAAAAGGTTATAGAATTTCTGGTGAACCTGGGAATTAATAGGAATTGCCTTTCAAACAAGGGATGTCTACTAAATGTAATAGGTACGGGGGATTTGAATAAGGAAGATAAAATCTTTATTAATAATGTATGTGCCTCAGCTAAGGTATTGATCGCTAGATCCTGGTTGGCTGATAAAGGCCCGGAATATATGGAATGGTTAGCACTGGTGGATTACACAGTTGAGCACGAAAAATTTATTCACATTTTTCGGAACACACAAGATAAATTTGTAAAAATATGGAATCGCTGGTTGAGACAGCGTCAGAGTAACACATAATCACGTTTGATTTTTTTTTTTTTTTTTTGTGTGGTGGAGAGTAGATTTTCTAGGTGGACAACACTTGTTAAATTTAAAGGGTCATTGACCGTAATAGGTAAGAAGAAAAGAGGATTTAAATTCATATATAATTAATCATAGATATAGCACTGGATTGAGATAGTGTTTGCATAGAATCATTGTTGAAGAATTCACTTTTTTTTTTTTCTCTTTCACTTAATTGATTAAAAGGATAGTAAGGTATTATATGTGTATGGTGGATGAGACTCATCTTCCTTCGATAATTCCTCAGTGCTAGTATTGAGTTTGGGCGTGACTCTTATAAGTGTAGTATTATGAAGTGTCATCTCTCTCGGCTGGGAGGTATGGGTTATACATAAATGATGGGGGTATTGTGATAAATCTTAATTAGAATGGGGGCGGGGGAAGGCTGCTTGAATGAATATGTATTATTATGGTACCATCGGTTCATAAAAAGGTGATCATTTGCTAAGAAGCATGTTATTGCACGATGGTTTTTGAAATCCAGGAATATTAACAAGTGTGATTTACTATCTTATATACCAAGATGTCTATATGTATTGTATTGTTGAATGTTTGTATGTTTCTTTTAATGTCATTGTGTAATTTTTGTACTCGTAAATGAAAAAAAAAAAAAAAAAAAAATAGATATTACCGGATAGAGCCTATTGTGTGACTTAAGTGACTTTGGGGTAGATTTATTATAGCGGCGCCTATCGCGCCACTATAACAGTTCCTGCTTCGCCTCATTAGCGAGGCGAAGCAGGAGGGGACACCGACAAGATCTATTAAGATCTTGCCGCCGGAGTGGGGGAGTGCTAACTCCCCCCTCCGGCGATGTCCCTCCTGGAGACAGCGCATCAGTTAATACTGATGCGCCGTCTCCTTCCCCCCGGCCGGCTCACTGCGCATGCGCGGGATCTCACTAGTCTCGCGAGATCCCAGCGCAACTCAGCACCAGCAGCAGGAACAGCGCTGTCCCTGCTGTTAGGTATAGGGCATCGCCGCCTGCAGCTGGCGAAGTCGTTCATAAATCTGGCAGGAGGCAGGGGCACAGTGCAAAATATCACCCCTGCGCTGTGCCTCATGCCCCACACCGCCGGCGTTAGAGTAAACGCTCGGCGGGTGTGATAGATCAGGGGAAGCGCAACACCCTGCTATAACGCACGGGGATAGTGCAGATTCCCCTGATCGCCTAGTAATAAATCTACCCCAGTGTGTTAAAAGGGGTTAATTTTCTCTATGCATGACAACTTTTGGACCACCATGAATATTTAATAAAATGACTATAATGAAGATGTGGTAGGACCATTGACAGCTGCCATATTTTATCATCCAAGTGGTCATAAAAGTTTACACAGTGGGGAAAAAAATATATTTTACTCATTTTGATTTGGACCATATAGACAAGTTCCATATAGAGGTTTCTTGACCCAAGAATTGTATTACTTTAGTTTCTCTATCGTTAGTTCAGTTAACAAATTTGAAACCTTTCCAAACTAATTTCCTTCCAACGATTATGAATATATATTCTATGACGTGTATCATTTTGGTTTCTATTTTAGCAGAGACTTTTTATCAACAGTGGCGGTGGAACAAAGATCTGACACTTTCTGTAAGTTACTGCTTAACCTCTTGCGCATTGGCATAACTTCTTTACATATAGACAGGATCAACATTCCAGTTACCATCTCATCTTTAAAAATACCTCCACAAATTACGTTGATAAGTGTCATGGTAACTTATTGGGATAATATTAACTTGGTATCTTAACCCTTTGAGTGCCAACGTTGAGAGATCCTCAAAATATCTGCTAAAAATGGCAGCATCACTCAGAAAATCGAACAGTCGCTGTGAGCGATGTTGACACTCAAATGGTTTATAAACAATGTGACAAATTTGTAACATTGTATATACATTTTGCTCATTTATTACATTATATTTACATTATATATAAATTATGTCCACTAAATGGTTTTATTTGCATTGTCTCATACAAGTTCTTATATTCCTCATTTGGCTTTATTTTCATAGGTTTTTTTGTGATGCTCAGTGACTATAGGGAACAGTGTAATCTCATCATTAATGGCACTAGGTTGATTTGCCTGCTAAGTAAAGGTAATTTAAGGTCTCCACTTATGGCTGTGGATTATTGATATTTCTCTGTTGAAAAAAATAATAATTCTGTGTGACTTAAACCATTACTCATCCAGTGGACACATCTCAGGACCTGGAGTCCTGTGAACTGTGGACTGTGCTAGTGCAAACTAGGTATGTGGTTATTTGTCAGACTTATGTTAATATCATCTGTCAACCAGTAAAAAGATGCATTTATAATTTGCTTTTAAATCCCTTTCCTAGACAAGTTTATGTTCCTACACAGG
The DNA here is from genome assembly GCF_055691185.1 of Crinia signifera. Classification (NCBI taxonomy): domain Eukaryota; kingdom Metazoa; phylum Chordata; class Amphibia; order Anura; family Myobatrachidae; genus Crinia; species Crinia signifera. The sequence continues at coordinate 250,696,964 of NC_139219.1, read as the reverse complement.
TTCAGTTTGTGAGTTCTTGATGCGGTTTCACATCATGATATAGAGTATTTTGCTACTAAATGCATTGCTTTTTTCAATTTCAAACATAAATACACTGAGTTTTGGCAGATTTTACAAACTGCTGCTTAGTAAATAAACCACCAAGAATCTCACCTACCACTTGACAGCAACTGGCTACTACCCTGATAAACCTCCCCTTTCAAAGAACTACCACCTCAATCAGTTATTGTCATATTGCAGTAAAAATCCAGCCGGGAGCACACACTAAATGTTAGGCCCTTATTCAGATCTGATCGCAGTACAAATTTGTTCTCCAAATGGGCAAAACCATGTGCACTGCAGGTGGGGCAGATGTAAGATATGCAGAGAGAGTTAGATTTGTATTAGTTATTTTGTTTCTGTGCAGGGCAAATACTGGCTGCATTATTTTTACACTGCAATTTAGATTTTAGTTTCAACACACCCCACCCAAATTTAACTCTCTCTGTACATGTTACATCTGCCCTACCTGCAGTGCACATGGTTTTGCCCATATTGAGAACAAATTTGTAATGCGATCAGATTTGTATAAGGGCCTTATTGAGGTACATTAACAATAAACCCGTAGAAATGCTTTTAGGGGTCTATAGCATCCTTAACTGATTGAAAAGAAACATTTTCTATGTCTGCACCCAGCATTTTTGACATTGCATTACCTTTCTTGCTTGCCTTGTTTGAAAGTGTACTGTTCTTGCTTTTCCTACAATAGACACCCGGTTCTATCTTTGGGTTCCACATAAAAGCAAATGCTCAGTATCATTTTACAAATTTAGTGCATTAATGTGTATTTCAATCCAGCAAGTATATGTAGAGGACAATTGCCACAGAGGCCTAATTGCTATGCAACAGCTTAGAATTAGCGTAACAAGTTGCTGTGTGCCATGTTACGCAATTAGCAGAATGTACCATATTAATCACATTATCTATACAAGCAAATAGCTAAATCGGAATGTTTGACCTGCTTTGCAGAGAAGTACCAGGGACAACATCTGGTTCTTATGGCTCTCTGCCACATGCAAGTCATATTTGCAGGTTAATTATTGGATAATGTGCATTTCACAGCAATTTGCCAGCCTTTCAAAAAAGAAGATTTCAACGAGGCAGATGTTTCTGTAAGAGTTCATTTAGACATTTGACACCTTCATAATACTTTCACAAAAAACTAAATCTCCTCTTGAAAAGAATTGCTGGGAAGAAGGAAATGCACAACAAGATGGAGACAACATGGGACATAATGTTAGAAAGATTCGTTATTTGATAGAGATTGGTGTCGTACGGTTTTCTCTTTCTTCCTTACACCTGAAATAAATGTTCTTTTATCAGTGAAGAGATGATTAAATGCTCTACCATGGAAGGAAAAGTACAGTTTAGTGTTGTTAATTTACTGAAAAACTTCCAAATGTTGCAGGATTCAGGAGTGTTAGATTTCAGCGTTATGATGTGAGATTCTTTTTTATTAATCGCGGTTTGCCAAGATTTGTAAGTATCATTCTTCCTTTTGCTGCTTACTGGACCCAAGCCTAGTCAATTTAGTTTAGCTCACTGTGGTACTTCACACTTTCTTAAAACACTAGGCTTTCCAATTTTGAAGAACATTTATAGTATCAGAATAATTTGAAACAGGTGCTTAAACGTCTATCTTGCACTTCGCAACAGAAGGCTTATGTATTTTTCATTATACACAGAGACAAAACACAGTACTTAACAGAATGACCATCTGTCTCAAAATCCATTGTGCTTAAAATGGAAGGTGAAATAAAGTTTTTCATGTTAGATCATCTTAGTATCTGCCTTGTAAAAGAAGAGACATTAGAAAACACTGTAATGTTGGAAGGATGTTAAACTTTTAAATGAAGAATGTGATCAATGTATTCTTCCCAGAGATAGTCCCTGAAGAGGCCTATTTATTCAGTTTTTATCTTTTTCAGTGGCACATTTCATATATCGAACTGATAATGAATTAAATATAGCTGCAATTTGAGATCAGATACCCAGGGCCGTCTCTACCATTAAACATCTTAATGTAGCTGCCTATAGCTTTGGGATCTAGGGGGCACCACTGAGTCTCCCTATCACAAAATTAGGGATGTCTCTGAAAGAAACATCCTCATTGTACTAAATGCAGATGGCAACTGTGGAATATATAAGATGCACTTTCACTGAAGTGGGTATGGGTGGTGGCTTGGGACAGTTGCCATGACTGGTGAGGGTTATGGAACTGGACTTGGACCTTGGCTTAGTGTACAACTAGATTTTGAAGGCTGAAAGATAGCTGGCTCCTCATGGTATACTGCTTCCTCCTGTACAGATGATCGATTGAGAACAAGTATCTGATAATTGACAAAGACCCAAGGTGGAGGCACTGAGTCTAAACTCGTTAGCATTCTTTGCACGTGATCCCTGAAATAGAATTTGGAATTTGAGCCTCGGATACTGCTTTGTAACTGAACGGATGTGACCAGGAGAGTACTGGTTTGGGTATAGGAAATGAGTATTGATCCAGTGACTGCCATTCTTACTGGCATACTGGATATTGATCCGGCAACTGCCGGACAGGACAATACATGGGATAGTGAATAGGTGACTGCCGGACTGGTAGAGGACTGAGACTAAACCGATGGCAACCAAACTGGCTTGAAGAGGAGAATTCAGAATCAGGATTTAATCAAGGACTGGACTGAAAATGCTGAGATGATAGTGCTGATGTTGAAGACCAAATCGGAAAAGGATTAGGCAGACTAGACCGGATAGCACAGGTGGTGGAGACAGAACCAGAGAATGACCAGATGGACTGGACTGACAGCGCTGATGGTGGAGACAGATAGTACAAACCAAAAGTGATCTGCTACACAAAAAAATGCTGATCCACAATAAGGAGCTCAGAGAATACTCACAGATTAATTATGAATAATATTGCACTGGTAATCTTATTGTTTTGAATTTTCTAATAAATACCTGGATCTTTATGCTAATTGGCCCCTGCTGCCTGGAAGGATGAAGCTCTTCAGGTTGGCCTAGAGTCAATCAGATGAAATCTCTAGTTAAGGCTCTAGGGTAGTGGTTCCATAATTTGGTCCTGAAAGATACCAAAATATTCCAAACAGTTCATGTTTTTAGGGCACACAGCAGATGCACAGGTGTACTCATTACTCACAGACACATTTTAAAAGATCCACAGGTAGAGCTAATAATTCTCCTTGTGGGCCTTATTCTAGTTCATTCTTTCTGACAAAATCCTTCTTAGATGGACAAAACCATGTGCACTGCAGGGGGGCAGACGTAAAACGTGCAGAGAGAATTAGATTTGGGTGAGTTATTTTGTTTCTGTGCAGGGTAAATACTGACTGCTTTATTTTTACACTGCAATATAGATCTCACTTTGAAGTAAAACCCCACCCAAATCTAATTCTCTCTGCACATGTTACATCTGCCCCCTGCAGTGCACATGGTTTTGTCCATCTAAGAAAGATTTTGTCAGAAAGAGTGAACTAGAATAAGGTCCTGTGTTTCCGTGAGGAGACCTGGAAAAAATGCACTGATGGGGTTCCTTGTAGGCCAAGTTTGGGAACCACTGCTTTAGGCAATCATGGTGTTTATTTTACAGTATAGCACATGAGTGGACAGAAGTGCTCGCACCGCTGCAATAAATATCTGCCTTTGTCTCCATTTTGGGAAACAGACCACAGATCACATACAGGTAAAGCATAACACCATTGTAAGGTGACAGTATGCATTTCTCACAAAATGCATTGACTTTAGGATATTGCAGTTTAGTTAACTTTTGATAGTATGATCAAAACTGACAGTAGTTATTTATTTCAAGACGATAACAAAGAAAAAAATAATAGTTTCCAATTTGGATGGATTGTCTTTCTCAGGAGGATAGTTGCTGCTGTGGATGTTTGTCAGAAAAAGCCTCTCAATAGAGGCTCGTAATTATGAAATATTGTGCCTAGAACTCAGACAGCTGCAGAAATCATAGTCCCTGTGTATAAGGGATATATAGAGGAAAAAGCAGCACGTTCACACTATAACATTAGGAACTGAGGCCAGAGACGTAGTGTTAGTAGAACAAAAATGTACTCCCATGTTAATGATATTATTTATTTCTATGCAACCTGCTACCTGTTGCCAAATGTTCAGATCACCTCGGGTTTACATGTATGTCACCGTTTTGAGTCAATAAAAAAATGCAGTACTATGACATGGAGCAAAATCATATGAAGGCAGAGTGGAACTGGTCTACAGGACTTCAGGAGAACCCTTAGGTGGGCCCCACTGTCTAAGGGTCCACTCCTTCCTCTAGGGATCAGGATCCATATTGTGCACTTGGATTATGCATTATTCATGTTATCTTAGACTACACATAAGGCCTGATTCAAACCTGTTCAATGGTATATACGTCACCCTGCCGAACGAACGTCCCCTCCCGTTGAGCGAATCCCCTCACTTGCAGGCGAGTGAATGTGTACGCTTACACATCCACTCGCAAGCTACCACAAGCAGTAGAAATCATTCAATGGTCACACACCACTGAATGATTTCTCTTGCCTATGCTCTGAAAAGTAAGTCTGCACTTACTTTTTAGATACCCACTATCTAGCGAATTGGGGGCCGACTCTGAAGTCATATCACGTCAACTGTCCTCCCCAAGTTGGCATGGACACGCCTGCGCCCGTAAAGCGTTTCTATGGGCGCGTCCATAAAATGCTAGCCAAACCACTGGGTTCGCTCCCTGTCCACACCCTGTCCACCTAACCTGGAGCGAGCACCTGGTGGGTGTGAAACTCAGCAAAGGTATTCACTCCCGGGGCATTCGCAAAGTCCCACCATCTGGACCAGGGGCGAATTTGGACATGAGAGATCAGGTCTGAATCGCCTCCATAGGGCATTATTGCACATTGATTAGCTATATTTACATATTTATCAAGGGTCTGCCCACTGTGCATTCTGAAATGGTTAGCCAAGACTTTGTTAGTTGGACACACCCCTCGTCATACTGACCACACCCCTAATCATGGGCCCCTACCACTCCATCCCCCAGTTGGCCCTGCATGCCCCAGACCAACACTGTTTGATGGTAGTCTTTTTGCAAATGCCTATAGCTAGATTTACATTAACAGTTTTATTAGGATTATAAAGCATCTGCAGTACTGTGGAACCATAGTGACTACGGCATGTCAAAAAACACAAGAAGAAAACATTTGAAATGTGTGAAATGTAGATATCATTTATTTTCCCGTAATTCATGTTTCAAGTGTGAAACATAAAGCTTTGTTTTCCTAACTCTGAAAGATAAGGTCACATTTTACTCTTCTGTTATTCTGTGCTCCTTTGCTTTTAAATTCCTTGTCGATTATTTACTGTATCTCAGAATTTTCTATTTACCAACTCGGCTTTTCCACCCTTTTAAAACATTTTACTGAGTCTCACATCAATGCGATAATGATCTCATTTCCCAGTGCATGGTAATTTGATTGAATACCTGCTGATGGTCAGCAAAATTACCATGTTTGTAACCCACCCCCAGCTATAATTACTATGTCTTAGTTACAGAACGTCTTATTCATTAAGCATCTGTACCACTGATATGTGAAATGTCTCGAACATCTTCTAAATTACTCTAAAATTAATTTGCATGTTATAAGTAATTATTTAATGCAAACATATATGACACATACAGGATTACATTACATGTGCAAGCTACTCATCCTAAATTAGACGGTGACTCAATGGCACATTTATAATTAGGAATTCAGGGGAATCACCAGCCTGAAAATAGCTGCTGCTGTCCATGGTACTGTAGAGACAGACACATTGATTTAGTATGGATGCTCCCAGCTACCTGTTTCAAACACAGTTACAGATACAGTGATGGAAAATGTTTGGCTTTGCAGGGATAATGCCAGGAAACTCATAATGTTGCTGTATAGAAGGAAACACTAATGAAGCTGAAACTTGGCTACAGGGTGAACAACACCAGTGAGCTGTTAACATAACATGTAGACTATTTTAACAAACCACCATTTCCTGCAACTTTACTATAAAAACAAAATAGGGTATCTAGGAAACGTAAAATCTCAGACACAATGGGCCTTATTCTGATCGGTGCGGCCGGATCCGAATATGCGGCCAGGACCGTGCGTGCGAAACCCCACCTTCCATACGGATCGCCAACTCCGTCCGTACGCGGTAAGAAGCTGGCCGAACGGACCTCACGTGTATTTTTCATGGAATACGCCTCCTCCATCTCAGGGAACCTCCCCCATCATTCGATGGTCGCAGACCATCGAATGCAGGACCGAGTGGTCCACCAGCTCCCGCAACCTCAGACCACACGGACATTTTTCCGTGCAAAAGCAGGGATCTGGGCGGGCAGCTGACATCCAGCAATGTCATATGTCCACCCCCTACACGTGCGTCACGGCTGCATTACCATACGTACGCCCAGCGTTTGCATGGGAACGCCCATGAAACGCGGGGCGTATGCATATGGTAATGAGCCCAAATAGCCCTTCACGCCCCTCTCCACCCCCTGTTTGGAGTGTTCACATTTCATGCGGGATTTGGCCGTACGCCCCGCTCGCACATGCGCAGAGACGCCTCTGCACATGCGCAGACACAAAACATCGGCGGCACGAACGCACGCGGATATTACTGCACCAACCAGAATAAGGGCCAATATGTGGCAATCCATAGTGGACTGCATGTACATTAATGCAATGAGGTACACTAACATGGCATTCCATAAAAATAAATTATATTCTGTTTTATTAATAAATTGCTTTGTTTTTATAGAGCTACACGGTGTACATCATTGCTGGTGATATTTGTTCCATTGAGGGTTATTTACTATAGTTGTTCCTTACAGCATTTTCTGCTCAGTACATGCTGGATGAGAAAAGACAATTTCTGATTGATTGACATTTTTTTACTGTAAATTTCCAAATTTAATTACTTTTAGTAAATGCCCTCGGGTCTGTTTTCCTAATAAAGGGACGTAGCCTTTTATTCAATTAATGGATCGTTTTTGTGGCTTAGCATTTAAAATGGTTATATACTGTAGCAGAATAAGAATGTGGATCGAATCTTGCCCCCTTTACGAATATTCCTACTTCAATGCAAATACTTAATTCCATTCTTTGTAAAATATCCCATTTACTACTTTACTACATATGTTTCTAGTAAAAAGTTAATGTATTTCTTATGTTGTATTTACATTTTTTAAAAGCTTGTCTAAAAGACTGTGAAAGGATTGCTCGTTGCGATCCGAATTTGGATCCAGCCCCGATGGTCTGGGTTTGTCAACAAAATCAAAGTAATGGGCCCCATACATCAGCAATCACAATTTATGGATTTTCAGATATAGGGATATTTTGGCCAGATAAATGGATTTTACAATCTATCTGACTTTGCCCACACATTACAGATTTATTTCAGTGATCGGCAGATTTTTCCATCTAAAGATTGCATCTTCATATCTGGAAATTGCCCCAATCGATTGTCATTTCAGCTGTTCATAATGTAAATAGATGAAGAAGACGAATTTTCGAATGCCCACACATATAAAAAAGATCTGCAGATAATACCAGATTATTAAACATGTTTAAAAACCGGATTAAGCAATCGATTGGCGATTGTGATTGGGATTGCCAAAAGGGGGAGCCCACACATCTAAAATTAATTGTGGCAATCATCTCCATATCTGAAAATTGTCACAATTAATTGCTGATGTATGGGGCCCTTAAATAAAAAAATATATACACACACAGGAGGAGATGGTGTGCACACAAACCCACAATGATGAAGATAATGCCCAGATGCTGTTGTGGAGCTGTAAACATCAGTATTGGTATTTGTATGGGACTTCAGCACCTGATTTCTGTGCATTTGATTGTGTGCATTTTTTCTTCTGTGATGTACATACAATATGTGCACATGTGTGTATGTAAGAATTATTATTACCCCTTAATTTACTGTACTGTTTGTGATTAAATTACCTGTCAAATCATTTAAGTGCGAAAGAGTAAATTTACTATGAATGTGTGATGCTTTTCAACACATATTCTCTCAGTGATCTATCTCACAGTTTGAAAATGATTTTCCAAAATGGAACAAAATACTGTATTCTTTGTAAGTAATAAATGTGGCTCATTTGCTCAACTCACACCATATGGAATATAGACACTAGCTATAAGACGACCCATATATACCAAGGTGCTTGGCACTTGATGTCCTATATTAAGCTGCTCTTGTGCCTTCCAAATATGGAGTAATGAATACCTCAAATTGGTTATGCAGCAGTCCGGGTATAAGGAATACAATGTTCAGTATAAAGGATGACATGACCTTCTTTTTGCATTTCGGTTTGTATAACTGACAGCTAATGAGGTTGTGTATCAGTTTTACTTCTTTATAAATTGTACACAGGTAGCTGCCTAACCCAGTTGTGATAATCATTGTTCAGTATCTATCTATCTATCTATCTATCTATCTATCTATCTATCTATCTATCTATCTATCTATCTATCTATCTATCTATCTATCTATCTATCTATCTATCTATCTATCTATCTATTCCAAAGGAGACCAGCACAATATAAAGATAATGTCTAAGGCTGTATCACATCATCAAAAATAAAAGAAAGCAGAGACCATTTTCATTACCAATGTCACCATCCTCAATAAGCAAAAACAATGTTATTTGTTTTAAACATGATTTTTTTGCACCACAAAGATGCCGCAAACTGTCTCTGACTAATGTAAGCCCCACCTCTCAGCAACAGTCACAGTCACAGAAAGACACTAAGAAGGAGAATTATAAAAGCTTGGAGTGACATGGTCTAGGTCAACAGTCAAAAGGTCGACATGGGGTTTTTCACAGTTTTTTTTTACCCGAATGTTGACATGGACACAGTATAAAGTGCACCATGTCCCCTTACTGCGCTCGCCATGCTTCGGGCTTGGTGCCTCACTACGCTTGGCACACTATTTTATTTTCCCACCACACCCTAGTGGATGGTAGGGCATGAAATACCGCCTTTCAGCACATGTCACTCAAAAAACAGTGAAAAATTCGGTACTTATGTAGTATCTGGGCTGCCGATTTTTTGATTGTATGCCTTAAGTTAAGGCATACAATCAGATGCGATGCGATGCGATATCGCATCGCATCGCATACGATGCGATACGATGCGATGCGATGCGATGACCCGATTTTTCCATAGGATTCAATGTTAAAATGGACTGAGTCCATTTCAACATGGAATTCAATGGGAAAAAGGGGTCCTTTTCATACCCCTACTATCCAAGTGGGCATGGAGTTGGATATAAACCTGTGGCGAGCGTAGCGAGCCACCGAGCCCGAAGCGTGGCGAGCGAAGCGAGCCCCGCGAGGGGACGGTATTCTGTGTCCCCTCGCGGGGCTCGCTACGCTCGCCACGCTTCGGGCTCGGTGGCTCGCTACGCTCGCCACAGGTTTATATCCAACTCCATGCCCACTTGGATAGTAGGGGTATGAAAAGGACCCCTTTTCCCATTGAATTCCATGTTGAAATGGACTCAGTCCATTTTAACATTGAATCCTATGGAAAAATCGGGTCCATCGCATCGCATCGCATCGCATCGCATCGCATGCGATTTGGTCGGGTGCGATGCGATGCGATGGACCCGATTTCAAAATCGGCAGCCCAGTTACTACATAAGTACCAAAAATTCCATGTTGACCTAGACCATGTCGACTTAATGCTTGTGTCGACTTAATGACCTGTTGACCTTGTCCCATATCAACCTAGACCAATGTCGACCTTTCAGTATGTCAACCTAGTGGTGTCGACCTAATGACTGTCGACCAACTTTAGGTGGACCATATCCGATCATCTCATGCATGGAATACTGTAGGTGTAAGTGCCATTAATAGTAATGACTAGTCTATTGAACAGAAGGCTATGGGCCATACTGTCACAGGAATGCCTCAAACCCAGAATATAAATGTATTCATACTAGACTTCTGTATACTTCAGACTTATGGACAAAGTCGTGTGCAACACAGAATCCAGCCCAAAATAGACACTAGGCTAATGGGACTATGTGAGACCTAAATAAACATGTAGAGGGCAGCCTCTTGCGTAGGTGAGGAAGATGCAAATATGCATATACTGTATGATAGTTGAAACAGTATAACCAGGGCTATTTTTGTGCAGGCTCTAGCAGGAACTGTGGCCCTTATTCTAGCTCACTCTTTCTGACAAAATATTTCTTAGATGGACAAAACCATGAGCACTGCAGGTGAGGCAGGTGTTATTTGTGCAGAGATAATTAGATTTGGGTGGGGTTTTACATCTGCCTCACCTGCAGTGCACATGGTTTTGTCCATCTAAGAAATATTTTGTCAGAAAGAGTGAGCTAGAATAAGGGCCACAGTTCCTGCTGAAGCCTGCACAAAAATAGCCCTGAGTATAACTAATAGGCACACTAAGAAAGAACAGATGGAGGTCATAAATTATATATTTTAATATTCAAATCAATCAAATAGTCATAAGGCTACAAGACTAAATATGTAAACATGAAAGCTAATGAAAGAGTCAGGATACTTACAGTATAACAGATCACTCCTCAATATAAAAATGATGAAGTATTTATTTATTATGATATTACCTAGAAAAGCAAATACTGCAGAACAATTTCTGTGCAAACCTACCCTGGGTACTGTACCAGCGACAGTATGTGCAAATTCATCACCTGTGGTTACAAATGGGTAATGAATACACCCCAATGCATTGAAAAATCCTAAATTTTAGTTGTCCCCTTTGACTTAGATTTCAAAAGTACTTACTCATGTTTGTAAAACTGTCTATACATTATTAAGTTACTACATTTCCAAGTCACAATTATATGCTAATGTTTAAGGATTGAACTGTAGAAAAAAATAGTGGAAATTGTATAATAGTTCAAGTTGACTTATTTATATAGAACTAACACAACATGAGTTTGATCAAAGTTCGAACAACATTTAATGTACCAGCCAGCGGCGTAACTATATTTTGGGCGCCCCCCCGCCATTAAAGGGAGGGCGCCCAGACACCCACCCGCCCCTCCGCCCGCCGCACGCCGCACCAACCCCCGCAAACCCCCCCATCCCCAGTCTTTACCTGTGTTCAGTACGTACGCGCTGGTCCCGGCTCCCTTCTTCTGCTATGAGGACTACCACAAAATGTCCGCCCCCATACAGCAGACAGTTTCAGAGAACTGTCTGCTAAATGGGGGCGGACATTTTGTGGTGGTCCTCATAGAAGAAGAAGGGAGCCGGGACCAGCGCGTACGTACTGAACACAGGTAAAGACTGGGGATGGGGGGGTTTGCGGGGGTTGGTGCGGCGGGCGGCAGGGTGTAACTATAGCACTGCAGCCCCCGGCGCCCGCACATGCATAGCGCCCCCCCCGCGGTCACGGGGGCTGCGGTGCTATAGTTACGCCACTGGTACCAGCCTAATCAAAGATATCTATCAACATATGCATTAGCCATTGCTGTCAATGCATCTAAATGTATATTTTTGTTTGCTACATATTGCAAAACTCTTAAAATGTCAGAGAATGTGAAAAATTTTAAAAGTTTTTATTGATTTTATTTCTACAAATGGTGGTGACAAATCTCTCAACATTACAGGTAACATAACATCCAAAATAACCAATCCCAATTGGACTAAAATATACTCTGACATGAATAGTAGAATGTAACAAACCGAAGGCCTGATTCGGATTTGGAAGTAAAGCAAAAAAAAAACAAAAAAAAAAATAACAAAAAATAACAACAAAAGGTATGTTTCTGGAACAAACCATGTTGTAAAGCCTGGGGAGCAAATATATTATTTCTGTGCAGGGTAAATACTGTCTTATTTTGCATTTAGCCCTCAAATCTTAAACAGCTTTATTTTTACACTGCAATTTAGATGTCAGTTTGGACACACCCCACACAAATCTAAATCTCTCTGCATGTTACATCTGCCCCAACTGCAGTGCAACATGGTTTCTCTCAGATACAGTTATGCGCTTTTATTAATTTTATATCCAAATTAGAATCACGCCCTAAATTTGATGATTGCAATTAAGCATTGCTCATCCCCCTATGGTACATAAGTAGGGTACAAACTTGTAGCGCGGTACTCTTTACCTAGCACGGCACCCACGATTTTGATCGTGGGCATCGCAGGTAAAAAAATCGCGGACATCGCGGCCATTGAATGCACTAAAAATCGGGTGCGATGCGACCGACGCAATGCCCGCGATTTCCCATAGGGAACAATGTTAAATTTCTCAATTGACCCGATTTTACTGTTCATGCCTCAATTGACACGATTTTTCCATAGGATACAATGTTAAATGGCCCACAGAGGCCAAATAGGCACCCTGAAGTGTGAAATGGCCACCCGAATTGTTAACGCCACCCCACGATCAACGTCAACCCAAAGCGTGGCGAGCGCAGCGAGCCCGCGAGGGGCGGCGGTACGCGTCCTACGACCTTTTCATACCCCCACTATCCACGTCGGCGTGGAGTTGAGAACAGAATAGTGTGGCGAGCGTAGCGAGCCACCGAGCCCGAAGTGTGGCGAGCGCAGCGAGCCCCGCGACGCTTCGGGCTTAGTGACTCGCTTCGCTTCGCCATTGAGAAATTTAACATTGGTCCCTATGGGAAATCGCGGGCATCGCGTCGGTCGCACCCGATTTTTAAGTGCATTCAATGCCCGCGATGACCGCGATGGGCGCCGTGCTAGGTAAAGAGTACCTTGAGAGCTTTTGTGAGAGCTCTCCACTTTTTTTAAAGCAATGGTTGTACATGATAATGCCAGCACATGAAAACAAAACCTTTCCTATTGAGGATGACCTCGCTGTATAATTTGTGGAAAAATTGGGAAACCTAAGTAATATGGATTTGAGAAAACAGATCAAATGTCATTCACATGAAGAATACTGGTGTACATACACATCTAAGAAAACTAATATGTATATCTCAAAATTAATGACTTTGGATTCAATAATAAATAGTGCAATCTCGAAAGCAAATATGTGATTTGTATTTTAGGAATTTCAGTGAATAAATAACAGAGGGACTTCCAGTATAATCCATTAATCAAACCATTAATGACATCATTCTCTTTCTTATAAACACCAGTGATGCTATGGGGGATATTCAATCTCCTGCCACTATTCCCAACAGGGGAAATAGCGGCGGGGCCCTATTCAATGCTGTCTTCCCCAACAGCATTAAACGGGGATCTCAGCAAAACGTGCCCGACTTCACAAGCAGTGGGGCACGGTCTGCCGATAAAGGCCGTGAATTGTCGAGCTCCTGGCCGCAGCTTGACGATTTCCGTCTGCTTCTTGCGCCACTCCCCCCTTCTTGGACATTGAATCCTGCAAAATCAGTGTCAAGCTGTCCGAGAACGGGACAGGTTCATGGCTGTCGGGCCAGCCAACAGTCGTGATCCTACACCAAATACCCCCTTAAATCTTAAACAATTCCTACTAACTTAATTATAATAATATAACATTTAATTTAGAGATGAGCGGGTCCGGATCTCTGGGATCCGTCAGATCCGAATATGGTGATCCGAGTCAGGATCCGAGCAGGCTCGGGAGTTCCCGCCTGAATTCTGGACCGAAAATGAGGCAAAATGTCATCATCGTCAGATTCTCGCGGGATCTGGATTCTATATAAGACGCACGCGCACTCCGCCATCTTCACTCCATTATAGGAGAGGGTGGTTGGGATCTGTGCTCCATGCTCCGTGCTCTGTACTCCGTGCTCTGTGCTCCATGCTGCGTGCTCCGTGCCCTGTGCCCTGTGCAGGGGCGTAACTAGGTTTTCAGCGCCCCCCCGCCGGATGTTTTTTCGGCGCCCCCCCCCCCGCCGCCCGCCACCCCCCCACCTAACCTGACCCCCCTTCTCACACTTACCTGTCCCCGCAGTCTGCATCTCGCCCGGCTCTCTGCCGGGACCTGCCTGACGTCACGGTCCCGGCCGGCTCCTGCAATGAAAACTGACTCTTAGAAAATGGCTGCCCCCATACTGCAGACAGAAAACTGTCTGCAGTATGGGGGCAGCCATTTTATAATAGTCAGTTTTCATTGCAGCAGGAGCCGGCCGGGACCGTGACGTCAGGCAGGTCCCGGCAGAGAGCCGGGCGAGACGAAGACCACAGGTAACTATACCTCCGCAGCCCCCCCGGCGGCGCCCCCAATTTCTCTGCGCCCCCCCGCCACCGCGGGGGCTGCGGAGGTATAGTTACGCCACTGGCCCTGTGCCCTGTGCTGTGATTTATTTAGTGATTTTTTATTTTGTTGTAAACTAGGTGCTGCAGTGCTCACACGCAGGGGCTGCAGTGCTCACACGCAGGGGCTGCAGTGCTGCTGACTGTACACTCAGTGTACAGGGGCTGCAGTGTCCATAATACAAGGGGCTGTGTCCAGTGTGTCAGGGGCTGTGTCCAGTGTACATGGGGCTGTGTACAGGGGCTGTGTCCAGTGTACAGGGGCTGTGTCCAGTGTCCAGGGGCTGTGTCCAAGGGCTGTGTCCACTGTCCAGGGGCTGTGTCCATTGTCATGGGGCTGTGTCCATTGTCCAGGGGCTGTGTCCATTGTCCAGGGGCTGTGTCCAGGGTGACAGGCTGTATCCAGTGTCCAGTGTAACGGGCTGTGTCCAGTGTGAGGGCATATATATCTAGTGTCCAGTGTGACGGCCTATATACAGTGTCCAGTGTGACGGCATATATCCATTGTCCAGAGTGACGGCATATATCCATTGTCCAGTGTGACGGCATATATCCATTGGCCAGTGTCACGGCATATATCCATTGGCCAGTGTGACGGCATATATCTAGTGTCCAGTTTGAGGGCATATATATCTAGTGTCCAGTGTGACGGCCTATATCCATTGTCCAGTGTGACGCCATATATCCAGTGTCCAGTGTGAGGGCATATATCCAGTGTCCAGTGTGACGGCCTATATCCAGTGTCCAGTGTGACGGCCTATATCCAGTGTCCAGTGTGACGGGCTATATCCAGTGTCCAGTGTGACGGGCTATATCCAGTGTCCAGTGTAACGGGCTGTGTCCAGTGTAAAGTAAGAGAAATAAATAAAAGTAATAAATAAAATAAAAACACATTATTAAACTGCCACCCTGTCTGCCCCTGCAGTGCCTCTCTGCTTCCAAGATGTGCCAGGTTGGAAGTGTAAGGTCCACATGTATGTGATGCCGACTGCTGTCGCTTAGCTTAGTCATCCAGCTACCTCGGTATACCCTTTTTGCCCAACTACAGTAAATGAAAACAATTTTGTGAGCTGTGAAGTGATCAAAATTGACTAGAAATGAGTGGAAACTAATGTTATTGATGTCAATAATACTTTGGGGCAAAAAAACAGGCCCAAAATCTGTTATTTTAGCCATTTTTAGCATTTTTTCATAAAAATCCAGATCCAAAACCAAAACCAAAACCCGCAAGTGTGGTTTTGCCAAAACCAATCCAGATCCAAAACACGAAGGGAAATCCAGATCCAAAACCAAAACCCGAAAAAGTGGCCGCCACACATCTCTAATTTAATTCAGAAAAGCACAACTCTCTCTGTTCTCAGCTGAGCGACAGTCTAAACATTAGTTGTAAGAGATGAAAGTAAACATTTATTTTAATATATTTAATGGCCTCCTGCTTAACCTATCTGTCAAAAAAGGTAATTTGAAGGATTTAGGTGATCTTACCTAAAAGGGGTTCCAGGTTACAGATGGGTACACTGGGGTTCATTTAGAGAAGGACGAATATGTGCTTCAACTGAAAGGAAAAATGGCATAGAGTCATCCAGTATCACATTACTAGCAATTGTGTCAGGTGTATGTCAGTGTGTATATACGGCCTGCAATATTGGAGAGATGTGAAGACTTTTTTATTTACCATAAGTAATATGTAATGCTCTGTCTCCTGTGCTCATCTAAACCATAGTTATGGCTCTGCGAACCACTTGTGGTGCCATATACAGTAAATAAATGATAATAATAGTAATAATCCAAACCTTAACTAAAATATGTAATCTCTCTCTCTCTGGGCCTTATTCTGATCTGAGCTCAGTACAAATTTGTTCTTAAAATGGGCAAAACCATGTGCACCACAGGTGGGGCAGATGTAACATGTATAGAGAGAGTTAGGTTTGTGTGAGTTATTTTGTTTCTGTGCACGGTAAATACTGACTGCATTATTTTTACACTGCAATTTAGATTTCAGTTTCAGCACACCCCACCCAAATTTAATTCTCTTTGCACGGGTTACATCTGCTCCACCTGCAGTGCACATGGTTTTGCCCATTTTAAGAACAAATTTGTACTGAGCTCAGATCAGAATAAGGCCCCTTGTCTCTCTACTGGTATATTTCCTGCACTGCTCAAAAAACAGTAATTACTCCATTCTGAAAACACAATTCTGACCCAAACTTTCTCTCAAACTACTGTCCCATCTCTCAGCTTCCATGCCCTTCCAAGCGATTTCAGAGACTTGACTACACTCCCCTAAGCAATTTCTAAGCTCACACAACTTATTGGACCGACTTCAGTCAAGCTTTCATTCTCAACACTCTACAGCAGGCATTCCCAACCAGGGTCCTCAAGGCACACCAACAGTGCAGGTTTTAGTGATATCCAGGCTTCAGCACAGATGGTTTAATCAGAATCCCTCAGGTGCTAATTAAGTCACCTGTGCTCAAGTCTGGATATCACTAAAACCTGCACTGTTGGTGTGCCTTGAGGACCGTGGTTGGGAATGCCTGCTCTACAGAGACAGCACTAACTAAAGTAGTGAATGATCGGGTCACTTCTAAGTGCAAAGGCCATTACTCACTTCTAATTCTTCTAAATATCTCTTCTGTTGACCATTCCCTTCCCATACAAAAATTACAAGCCATAGGTTTTAAGGACACAGCCCTTTCTTGGTTCTCATCCTACCTATTTAATCCCTTTTTTGCTATTTGATTCTCTGATTCTACAACTTGTTTACTACCACTATCAGTTGGAGTACCTCAGGTCACAGTCTAAGATCCTCTGCTTTTCTCAATATACAGTATACCAGATATATTTGCAAACTATTCAGCTCCTTTGAGTTTTAGTACCATTTGTATGCAGATGATACTTAAACCCTATCCTTCCCAGATCTGTTTTGGGCCATGTAACTGAATGCCTTTTTTTGCTGATTTGTATTGGATGTCATCTCGCTACCTCAAACAGAATTATTTATATTTCCACTAACCAATAGTAGTTACAAACCTAATATCTCTATCAATCCTACCCCACAAGCTCGCTGCCATTCTATATGTTTTAAAATCATGCTGCCTGCATCTAAAAATATGACCATACCTCATCATCTCCCACATTGATGATTATTTATTTATTTACAGTTTCTTATATAGCGCAGCTTATTCCATTGCGCTTTACAATTGAGACAACAGTGATTAAACAAACTGGGCAGATACAAACCGACATGGAGGTAGGAGGGCCCTGCTCGCAAGCTTACAATCTATAGGGATAATAGGAGGGGTACATAAGGATAGGATTCCATAGCATGGCAGTTCCACCAGATTACAAGATAGTCCTGATAGGATGCAATTAGATATAAATGCTACTGGAAGTTGTGTGGGGGTTCCTGAGTATAATATGATTGCAATAGTCTCCTTACTGTTATTCTCCAATGAAGACTATCATAACTACAATTGATCCTGAATGCAGCTGCAAAGCTAATCTTGTTCTCTAGACATTCATCCGCAAAACTGCTCTGTCAGTTCCTCCATAGGCGAAACTAAGGGGTGGTCCGGGGGTGCTGGTGGTTTATCACTCTCCATTTTATCACTTTTCAAGCTTAGTACATCTTGCCCAGAGTATGATTAGAAACACCTTATTTTCCTACAATATTGCACAAAAGCAAGAGTCCTCTTTATTATAAATAAATATATATATATATATATATATATATATATATATATATATATTTAAAATAAAGTTACCTAGTTAAATACTAGTATACTTTGCTATAGGAAAACAGTTTCTGGGGCCTTCTATAACAAATTATCCAGTTATAATGATCCCCACCAAATATATTAATATCTACCACAATGCTCTAGTCTTCTCATTTCTGAACCTTTCAGTTTTAGGATAGGTGAATATCTAGCTCTTCTAATCAACTAACTTAATTACTTTAAAATCAATAAATAAAATCAATGAATCAATCTAAGGCTGTGCACTGTCAGTTTGTGACATGATCTAATCTTTCACTGTAACTGATGCCAATATGCTCGATTCCCAGTAACTAAGACAGGTTATTACCAAAGATTAATTTGGTGTGATCAATTAAAAACCTCTTTGAAAGCTGCCGGTAGCACACTTTTTGCAGTGTCAGGACTGACAACTACTGTAGGAGCCTAATTCAGATCTGGTCTAGGACAAGTTTGTTCTCAAAATGGGCTAAACCATGAGCCGTTACTTATGGCCATAAATAAGCGAAGAACCTCGCTAAAAATGCAAAATTTTATTGTAAAATTTAAAATTGGGAGTTTGATTTGTGCACCTGCACCTTTGACTTTGTATGCAGTTCTACTGAAAGGTCTCCACAGGGTCGCACCTCTCAGTTGGTGTGCACCCCAGGACGCCACCCCTGTATATCTAATGCCATGTATTTCCATACACATTAGAAGGCCAGAGACCCCTTCTGCGCCTGGTGGTAGCACCCACGCCCACCTGTCCTATATATTGGTTTTAATTAGGTTCCTGACATTTCTTAGACTGCATGCAGAGCAAGGTGAGACCTGCACAAATGTTTAATGGATTATCAGATGGGAGGGGGGGGGGGTGCATTTATGGGTTGTGGGCCCCCCCTGGACTGGTGTGGCTGTTTGGCCTCAGGAGCAACACAAATGAACACTTATTTTCATATTCACTTTCATCCCTATTGTGTGTTTTATTTAAATGTAATTCATTTCTCACCTTTACCTCTCACTACTTCACCTCTCACTACTTTATCTCTCATTTTTTTACCTCTCACTTACTTACCCCTGCTATCTTAGCAGCCTCTCTCACTAACCTATCCTCACTTTGTTTCACTATACATTTCTGCACCGTTTTGGGGTGCCCTGTGCCCTAGATTTGTACCCCCCAAAATGTTAGGGACTTGCCTGACTAATGAGGTCACCTGGACGCGGTGGGCAAGCCGTTACTTATAACCATATATAAGCGAAGAACTTCGCTAAAAATGCTAAATTTTATTGTAAAATTTTAAATTGGGAGTTTGATTTGTGCACCTGCACCTTTGACTTTGTATGCAGTTCTACTGAAAGGTCTCCGCAGGGTCGCACCTCTCAATTGGTGTGCACCCCAGGACCCCACCCCTCTAAATCATGTGCTCTGCAGGTATGGCAAATGTTAAATGTGCAGAGAGAGTTAAGGCCCCCCATACAGTATGCAATTTGGGCTCAATGGGGCAGATGTATTAAGCCTGGTGAAGAGATAAACTGGAGATAAAGTGGAAGGAGATAACGCACCAGCCAATCAGATCCCAACTGTCATATTTCAAACACAGCTGATTGGCTGGTGCGTTAACTCTTCCAAGTTATCTCCACTTTATCTCCAGTTTATCTCTTCTCCAGGCTTAATACATCTGCCCCAATGTAACCTGATTCAAATGGATTGGGCCGCGAAATCGTCTGAAATCGCATATGTAGACATCCCATCTGTCCCGATGTGCAGCCGGAGCCAGGTGGGGGGAGCTACGAGCTGACCAGAGAGGCAGGCAGAGGACACAGGGGCTGCAGGTGGTTGACGCCAGTAAGCCGGCGAGGGGAACAGACATACGGGCAGGAGGAACAGGGAGCCAAGCTGTAAGAAAAAACAAACAAAAACAATACAAATTAATGGATTGGCTGAGAGCTCTTAGTGGCTTCCCATTCATTTGTATGGCCTTTTTTTTTCTTGCAGCTTGGCTCCCTGCTCCCCCTGCCCAGCTCTAGTGCCCTAGTCATTGGTCGCCGCCTCTCTGTCTGACGCCCCCTACTTCCTCTGCCTGCAACTTCCCGGGAGTTGCATGTGATAAATCGCAAGTGACTTATCCATGGTTGCTTACCCTTCCAGAATGAAAATCGGGACATCCTCCCAGCCCCCCGGAAATGTGGGCAACCCTCGCGGATACCAGTGTCTTTTCGGGGAGGGGTGGGGCTAAAGATGCAAATTGCATTGTTTAGCCTCGCCCCCTCCTCAAAGACCCGCAAATTGCGGGAGTTGCAGTGCTGGGGACAGGGTTTGATGATGTATACACCAGGCCCCGCCCCCGAAGTGCTGCTGACAATCTTTAAAGGTAGGCAACACTGGATTTATCACATGGATAACTTGGCACATCAAGTGCCTAATCGTGTGACTCCTAGGTCCTTAGGACAAGTCGGACTTAGGTATGGAGGGCCTATCGATTTGGGTGAGTTGCTTTGTTTCTATGCAGTTATAAACTGGCTGCTTTATTTTTACACTGCAATATAGATTTCAGTTTGAACACACCCCACCCAAATCTAACTCTCTCTGCAGAGATTTGCTCCACCTTCAGTTCATATGGTTTTGCCCATTTTGCGAACATATTTGCCCTGCAATCTGGTCTGAATTAGTCCCTTAGTTTGAATATTACAAAGCTGTGTTACTGTAATAACGGAAGTTACAGTATATCAATATTGAAAGTGGAATCTGCAACTTGTAGATCAATACTGTTTTTTGGCAGAAAAAAGTTCATGCTACAAATGTACATTGATTCCAGGGAGAACCTGACCCAGGGGGTTATTCTAATTCACTCGGAAAGGCACAATCACTCTCATATGGACAAAACCATATGCTCTGCAGGTGGGGCTGATGTAACATGTGCAGAGAGAATTAGATTTGGGTGGGGGTGTACTTCAAACTGATATCTAAATTACAGTGTAAAAATAAAGCAGCCAGTATTTACCCTGCACAGAAACAATAAAACACCCAAATCTAATGCTCTCTGCACATGTTACATCAGTCCCACCTGCAGTGAATATGGTTTTGTCCATTAGAGAGTGCTTGTGCCTTTCCGAGTAAATCAGAATAACCCCCACAGTGTATTTGCCATATCTATACTTATGTGACATGAAGTGCTGTGTTGTCATATTCTATAACTCTGTGACAGGAAGTGCTTGCCTTATCTATTGATGTGTGAAATACAAGTTAACATGGAGATCGATGTAAGAGCCTTTATAAGGTACATATTATAGCTCTAAAAACGCATGAAACTGGTGTCCTGCAAGAGTTACAGTACACGAATAACTGTCTGGTTTCTACTTAACAAAACAGACAAGTTGTATATGTTGCAGAATAATACAATGTGGTAAACCTTGTAAACGTTCTAGGTAAGTAAACTGTAAATGAAATTATTACCTTATACCTACTGTATAATCAGGGCTATTTTTCAGCAGGCTCCAGCAGGAACTGAGGCCCTTATTCTAGTTCACTCTTTCTGACAAAATATTTCTTAGATGGATAAAACCATGTGCACTGCAGGTAAAGCAGGTGTTACTTGTGCAAAGATAATTAGATTTGGGAGGGGTTTTACACCTGCCTCACCTGCAGTGCACATTTTGTCAGAAAGAGTGAACTAGAAAAAGGGCCTCAGTTCCTGCTGGAGCCTACTGAAAAAAACCCTGCCTATAATTGAGGCAACATACAGTACTGTCTATAAGCATTAATGCATACTTCCTTTGTTTAGGTACTGTAAGTGTGCACATTTGGACTTTGGGGATGATTCTGGTTGGTTTGCAAAAGCAAACTCCTTCCTTAATGGACAAAACCATGTGCACTGCAGGTGGGGCAGATGTAACATGTGCAGAGAGAGTTACATTTGGGTGAGTTATTTGCAGGGCAAATACTGACTGCTTTATTGTAGTCTGCTGAATTTTGTGGTGAGCCCCGCCGTTTTAATGGGCATTCCCACCGTTTCCACCTCGCTGAAAAGAACCAGCAAGGTGGAAATGGCAAGTGAAGGGGAGGAAGTTGAATACTCTTATGGTGAGCTATTGGCACTTGCAGTCATAGCTCGCTGTCCAAGCATTGAATACTGCCCTATACCTCAGGGACGTGCAGTCAGGGGAGGCAGGGGAGGCAGTGCCTCCCCTGTCATTAATGATTAAAATAATAATAAAATACAAAGAAAATACTTATGACACATATTATGTGTCATAAGTATATGCTTTGTATTATTATTATAATTTTGACTCTATTTGTTTTTTTATTAATTAGTTTAGGAGGCACCAAGAGCGGTGCCTCCCGCTGTCCATATTACAGTAATGGACTGTCATTTAGACTGTCAGGGGCCGGCAGTGGGCAGGGCTTAGAACAGGGATGTAAAAGCTAATTGAAAAAAGGTGGATAGGCGGCACCTATATCGTTGCCTCGGTGACAGGGACGTGCATTCTGCCTATATGACAGCACGCCCCTGTCACTGAGACAGATGTGATTGGGCACAGTGGCGCTGTCTCAGTGACAGGGGCGTGCTTTCATATAGGCAGAAAACACGTCCCTGACTGCTACCAAAGAACTTCTATAGGTGCCGCCTATACACTGTTATACAGCGGAGCCCTGGCTCGTCCGCTGACTTGTAATGCGGGCGGGCGGGGAGTGTGTGTGTGGGGGGGAACCAGTGGTGCCGGGCTGGCTTGCCGGGCTCCTCTGCATTCCTCCTCCGCTGACTTGTAATGCGGGCGGGGGGGGGGAGAAGCCGCGGCGCCATGCTGGGCTGCCGGGCTCCTCCGCACTCCTCCTCCGCTGACTTGTAATGTGGGCGGGGGGGAGAAGCGGCGGCGCCATGCTGGGCTGCCGGGCTCCTCTGCACTACTCCTCCGCTGACTTGTATTGCGGGCGGGGGGGGGGGGGGGGAGAAGCGGTGGCGGCATGCTGGGCTGCCGGGCTCCTCTTCACTCCTCCTCCGCTGAATTGTAATGCGGGCGGGGGGGGGGGTAGAAGCGGCGCATTTCTCTGACTTGTACTGCGGGCGGGAAGGGGAGCGGCGGTGCCGGGCTGGGCTGCCAGCTCCCGCTGCTATCTGCTCCCCTTTAGTATCCGGGGTCCCTCTTCCGCCTCCCGCCGGCACTCTGTCTCGGTGCCTGTCCCAGGAACGCTCAGGGTGCCTGTCCCAGGAACGCTCCTGTCACTGCTGCCTGTCGTTCTTCTTGGGTAAGTAAGCAGTGCCTTTTTGTAACGTAATGTGTGTTTAGCACTTGTGGAGGGTGGGGGCTGTGTTTTTTTTAAGTGGCACAGGTGTTTGTGTTTGTGTGTGTTTGTGTTAAGGGACAGACTTGTGTGTATTTGTGTTAAGGGACAGACTTGTGTGTGTTTGTGTTAAGGGACAGACTTGTGTGTATTTGTGTTAAGGGACAGACTTGTGTGTGTTTGTGTTAAGGGACAGAAGTGTATAACTGTGTATTTGTGTAAAGTGACAGAGAGGTGTGGACTGTGTGTTTGTGTAAAATAAGTGTGTTTTTAAATTAACACAGTGTTTGCCTCACCAACCATGAACCTCACCGCACGTCACTGCTATACCTGTATGACATTAATTGTTATGCTTACCAATACCATACCTCCCAACTGTCCCGCATACCGCAGAAACGTCCCGGTTTTTGGGGATGTTCCCGCGGCCAACTGTGTCCCGCGGCGGGGGGGGGGGGAGGCAGTTGGGAGTGCCCCCCTGTCACCTGGTGAATAGACGCTGTGCGCATGCTGGGAGGCTGGCCAGCAGCTTCCAGAGCTGCTAGCCATGCCCCCACAGCGTCAGAAAACTGGGGCGTGGCTTTGCGTAATGATGTGATTTGTAGGCCATGACCCCTTGCCGCAAGGCCACGCCCCCTAATTTTGGGCTGCTCAGCATATACAGTCCCACTCCCTCTTACCTTGATGCCAGAGCCAGACACTGAGGCAAGCTGCAGTGTGGAATGCACAGGCAGGAAGTAGGTAGAACACACAGAGTCTATGTAGTGGTCTCCTGCACTAGACATGTCCTCAGTGCAGGAGGCCGGCGGCCATGTTTATGGAGACCAGTTGGAAACTGGTCAGCCTGGCTGCAGCAGCAGCCTCAGAACAATGGCGGTCCGTACAAAAAACGATTCAGCAGCCCGGGGGACACATGGCACCCTGCCCCCGGCCCAGCCTGCCCCTGAGTCTTATTGTTAGCATAGTTAACCCTTGTTAAAAAGAACAAATTAATAAAAAAAACAACTCTCTTTTGTAAATATTTGATAAACAGACTCAAATATATTTCAATATATTATTATCAGTGGAACAGCTGGGGCACACATTTTGGGCCTACAGTATTTCATGTTGGCAGACAAATGTAATTTTGTAGGATATGGAACTGCAAATGTTAGCAAATAAAGACAGAAAGCAAGACCACCTGAGCTATCACAAACTCAGTCTCAACTGTTTAAATTTACACAGCCTACTGTATAGACCAGTGGTTCCCAAACTTTTTTGAATCACGGCGCCCTAGAGCATCAAAATATTTTCAAGGCACCCCTAGGTCAAATGCTTCTTATCGTGAAATTCAGAAAAAAAATATTAAATTAAGTGCATTGTGTGTATATGTCACATTTATCTGGTGAGGAACAGGATTTGCTTCTGGTTGTGCACATATATTATGATTGGCAGCCACAAGCACTGGTTTTGCCTGGTACATTGACCATAAATATTATGATCTTATCCTGGTCCACCAACCCAAGGCACCCCTGCAAGTGTCCTGAGGCACCCCAGGGAGCCTAGACACACAGTGTGGGAACCACTGGTACAGACACAAAAATTAGATCCCTAACCTTACCCTAACCCTTACCACAGCCTAACTCTAATTCTAGCTCTAGCCATAAATCTAATAACTACAGTATGCTATGGATTTGGGCCTAATTCGGTATGAATTGGAAAATTAGCAAGTGAGCTGTGGTCGCATTGCGTGTCTAAGGTACAACATGGGGTGGCAACGGAGCGTGATTTGGGTGGCGGAGTGTCTTTTCACACCTGCATTATCCAGAACACTTGGGGTGTAGGCATGGAGGTTGACTGATGCCAGACGCAGCCGCTGCAAGCCAAAAGATGGTGGCAAAACGACTGGCTTCCCACTCCCCAACTGATGCTGAATTAGGCCCAATGTTAGTAAGTGAGTGAGAGAAGCAGCACATGAGAAACATCAGGTCTAAGGGTCACCCATGGCTACCCAGACTGGACAATCCAGTTATTTTACAAGTATGATCCCACTTGCAATGACAACTCTGCATTTTTTGCCACCACTCCCTGGGAACACCTCCAAATGGACCCTTCCTGTCAATCACTCATTGTGAGCACGATCAAAGTGACTCCTTGATGCATGGACAGTGCACCTTCCATGAGCATATTGAAAATAATTCCTCACTTTAAGCTGCACATGCAACCATCGGAAGCACCATATGTACTTTCACCAGCCCCATATTAGGTACAGAGAAGATAGGAACCACGAGTGCAACTACATCTGCTGTATGGGGAGGGTGTAAAGCTCACCTATAAATAGAATAATGAGAAAAGATAATACAGCACTTGGGTTTGACTGAATGATGTGATACTAACACAATATATATATATACTGTATATATCATGTTGTAAACATTTTACAAAATTGAATAATGTTAACAACATATTATATATTACGTTAGTCTCACACCATTCAGTCAAACCCAAGCACTGTATTATCTTTTTGATGTGCCAAATTTACATGCAATAAATTGCATGCGATTTATTGCATGTAAATTTGCCGGGAGCTGGCAGGGGTGAGCAGTGGGGTCCGTGCGGGGTAGGCAGGGGGCCCCTGCGGTTGCTGGACAGTCAGTGGTGGCCTTGCAGCGGACAGGCAGTCAGCGGTGGCCTTGCAGCAGACGGGCAGTCAGCGGCGGAGTCCCTGCGACAGATGGGCAGTTAGTGGCGGGGTCCCTGTGGCAGATGGGAACTAGTAGTGGTATTGGCGGTGCGGGAAGCAGCTGCTGAATGTAAAACCATATTTAAAAAGACTGGCCGGATGTTTATTGGCTGAGAGAATTCTCTCAGCCAATCAGATAGGAGGCCGCTGATTGGCTGAAAGAATTCTCTCAGCCAATAAACGGTTGGCCAGTCTTTTCAAAATATAGCTGCATATTTAGCAGCCGCTTCCTGCCCCACCAATAGCGCTACTAGTTCCTATGCGCTGCAGGGACCCCGCCACTGACTGCCCATCCGCCGCAGGGACCACGCTGACTGCCTATCAGCCGCAGGGACCACTCTGCCTCCGCAGTCGCTGTGCCGACCCACTGCCTACTCCATGGACCCTGCCACTGCACATTGGTATGTCCCAGCAGTGCTTCACCGCTGGCACACACCTGGGATCCAATACATCGGGGGTGCTAAAAAGTGATGGGTCCGATCTGATAAATTTAATGTGCAGCCCATCTAACCTCCTGACTCCAACCCATTGTGCATGGGACCACTTTACTAGGCAGGCGATACCCAGGATGTATAGAGATGTACTGATGGAGCCGGGCTCCCTCTTGCTGGCGAATCGCCAGACTGTCTCCGCTGGCGATCCGCTTCAGGGAGACGGACAGGGTTAGGGGAGGCGGTGGGGGTTAGCGGGGAGGCGGTGGGGACCCCAGGTGACCGCCGGCAAGCCGTCAGGGACCCAGGGGAAGCGCCGTCGGAAGGGGACGCGCGTGCATCTCGTGTGCGCGTCCCCTTTCGTAGAGCAGATGGCGGCTGGTGGGGGATTGCGGCTGGCGATTCTGCCGCCATCCCCTGCAAAGACAACGCCGGCTCCATCTGTATAAAAAAAAGTGTCTTCAGTACCCTGAAAAATGCAGTTGTACCCACTGCCCAGTGATTAGATGCATCACCTTCTTTAGCATAGCCATCCAGCTACATTTTGACCTAAAAACAACATTGTGAGGTGTGAGTTATTCAGGATAGACTGGACATGAGTGGAAATTAATGTTATTGAGGTTAATAATAGCATAGGAGCAAAATAAAAAAACAACATTCTGCGATTTTAGCGATTTTCATTTTTTTTATAAAAATATAGATCCAACACACGAAACACGAAACACTGATGGGTTTTGTTTTGGAACAGATCCAGATTCAAAACACTGCCGGAAATACAAATCCAAAACACGTTTCACTAAACACTGAAAGGTGCGCATCCCTAATATACAGTAGATATACACATACACCCACAAACACACCCACACAGACATGTATTTTTCAAATCCTTTGAGGCATTTTGTAAGCAACATGGAAACACAATTCCCATAAATAAACTTTGTGTCTTTATGTGAACTTCCAACTGTCTTAATTTATGGCAGGGAAACAAAAAATGAGTCATTCATGATTAAAGAAAGCCTGTTAATGCCAATGCACACAGCAGTTCTAGTTACATGATGCAGTGCACGTTATAATGTGGCCCTCTTTTGCTCTATTTATTCTGCCTATTATGACAAGTGATTGGGCCTCCGTGCTTCAGTATGGGAGACCCAAATATTTATCTACTGTAAAGTGATTGGGCCTCTGTGCTTCAGTATGGGAGACCCAAATATTTATCTACTGTAGCAGTGACACAGTAACTTCTGTGCACTAACTAGTGTATACCCAAACACCCATTTAGTGTCCTACTACATACAGTACTGTAGTCTGATGGTGCTGAACATGCCGATATGGTTGATGCGTTCCTTGGCATGGCAGATAGGTCTTACCTGCAAAACATTCCTTAAAATTGGCAAGAGTAGGCAAATACAGTACTTTATGTCTTAACTTAGAGGGAGCATTCATTACAAGGCTAATAATGTGTACATATGCTGTGACCTTTCTATACATCACAACATCCTCTTGGTATTATTCACAATACTCCCTATTTATGAATTTCTAATCTTACAAAACCAGTGAATGCCTTTGAGTCATTTGGCATTATAATACTGTTTATATCTGTAATTTACCTTTTTTTTTTTTTAACAATTGCGTAACAACAGTATAATTTTCTACATATATTCCTTTTCATGAAGATGCCAAATCTTATATTGCAGCTGGTTTAATTGCAATGAAGTGGCCTTCCCCCAGCTGATATTTCCGTCTTGTAATAACAGTTCAAGAACAATGCTGGTGTGCAATTAGTTGTCAGTGAATCTTCATCATATGAACTGTGAAGTTGGCCTTTAGTACTGGAAAAAATCCAATTCACAAGTCAATCAGCTACAACTTTCCAGCACAAACAAGGTTCCATTCCAATCATATTTATTGCATTTATATTTGTTTGCCACATGCAGCAATCTTTCTTTGCTTGGAAATGACATATTTTAAATTGCTTATATGATGTATTCTACTGTGGGCTAAAAATCATGATACATTGTCATCCAAATGTCATTTGCACATTCCGGGTAGTTGTGTGAAAAAAAAAAAATGTATTTTTGGTTGTAACTCAATTTCCAACAAGCTGTCAAATACAAAAATTATTTTCCAAAAGGGCGTTATATGCACTGTATTCATTTAGTCCTTCTTGGCAATCTCTTCTTGTATTCTGATTAAGTGTCTCTAAATCCTTCTTACGTTAACCTCGTCTGTTCTCTTCGCCTTGCAGAGAACATTTTCAGGCCATTATGTCAGATGTCTTCTTTTGTATACCCTCTATACTTCAAATATTGTTTGCATCTTGAAAGTAATGTTCTATTTGCATTTATATTATGCTCACAATAGCACAAAGAACAATGAAAAAAACAGAACAAGTTGCATTGAGGACAGACTGTTCCTTGCTTGCATTGTGATTGTGCAATCTCTATAACACCATTTAACCTTTAGAGTAATCCTTTAGCGCAGGACTATGTTGTGTGTTTATTTTTAAACACAATGTTGAGCAGTAACCAAGTACTGAGGTTCCTCAAGAAAATTCTATGTGGCTTTAACAGTATGCCAGCAGTGCCATTAGGTGTGGGCTGTAGTATTTATCTCTATGGTGCTCTTTCATCTGATCATTCCATGATCTTTTACAAATATATTTATTAGATTTTTTCATACATTACATAATCTTATCTCATCTAGAACTGTATGGCTAAAGTGCCATCTTAACATTGTACAATTATGAGTTCATGTCAAGAGATCCAAATAGAGACAAATTATAAGTCTTCACTGCTTATCATTTGCCTGAATCATAAAACTTTCCTATATTACAATGACAAGTATCATTCTCTGCATTTAAAAATTTAGTGTCAATTTAAATTGTACCCTAAGAGTAGCAAAATGTAGTAAAGAAAAAAATGTCTCTTGGTAGGAAAACAGACGAAAAACAGAGGCAGGTAATCTATTGTATTACTTAAAGTAAGGCTCTCCTGTATTACTGTAATGTTCACAAGTGACACCAATATGTCAGCTTCTACAGCCTGCAAAGGAATGTTATTCATGGTTAACAGCAGGAGCGGCTCCAGAGGAGAGTGTGCGCACAGTTCAAAATTCAGATAGAGAAGGTCCAGCAACTGCCACCAATTGCTATTTCAAACTGACTCACCAGCAATTTGTGTTTCTCCCCTACGTGAGCTGTGCTGCCGCCCCATCTCTAGAGCCGCCATTGGTTAGCAGCCATCTTTTTTCCTGGAAGTTATTGTATACATGAGTATAAAATTGACCCCTGCTTTTGTACAAGAAAATATAATAATTGACCAACATAGTTTAGCTTTCAGCTATTGAGTAATAGAGACTAGTCTGAGAAATATGTCATATTCATCCAAACACCAAGATCATTAAGAAAAAGTTATTGTTGTTTTAACAAGTAAAAGATCAAAGCAATTGGCAAGAAAGAGAACTCAGGAAATAAGAAAGGATTGGCAAAAATATAACCAGATAGAGAATAACACCAAAGACTGAAAACTTTAATAGTGTCAAGCCGAGACTTGTAGATGCAGACTGCTGATATAGGACAGTGTCTATCTCTTTATGGCCATAGTGTAACTGTCATACAGATTTGGGAGGCATCCCCGTGCGTTGTTGCAGGGGATATCGCTTCCCCTGATCTATAACACGAGCGGGTGTCTAGCGTGCAATGCTGTGGGGCAGGAGGCATAGTGCAGCTACGATATTTCGTAGTGTGCGCCTGCCTCCTGCCTAATTTATGAATGTCAGCATTGCTGACCGTTCCTCTGCCTGCAGCTATCGACTTCGGCAGCTGTAGGCAGCAATGCCTATGCCCACAGCAGGGACAGCGCTGTCCCTGCTGCTGGCTCTGAGCTGCACTGGGGATCTCGCGAAAGTAGCGAGAACCCGTGCATGCGCAGTCAGCCGGCCGGGGGGGGAAGTATTATCTGATACGCTGTCTCCAGGAGGCACATCGCCGGAGGGGGGAGTTAGCGCTCCCCAGATTTCGGCCAGCAAGATGTTGATACATCTTGTTGGTGTCCCTCCTGCTTCGCCTCACTAATGAGGTGAAGCAGGAACTGTTATAGTGGCGCGTTTAGCGCTGCTATAATAAATCTGCCCCTAAGGACCTTATTCTACACAATGACCCTTATCTGATCGCAGTACAATTTTGTTCTCAAAATGGGCAAAAGAAAGTTAGATTTGGGTGGGGTGTGTTGAAACTGAAATCTAAATTGCAGTGTAAAAATAATGCAGCCAGTATTTACCCTGTACATATTCAAAATACCTCACACAAATCTAACTCTCTTTATACATGTTACATCTGCCCCACCTGCAGTGCACATGGTTTTGCTGATTTTGAGAACAAATTTGAACTGCAATCAGATCTGAAAATGGCACATGTACAGCATATAACAATAATGTGTCTGTTCATGAAGTATTATTAGATTTTGTAATAAAAAAATGTCTTTATTCACTACTGTGACTAAAACACCACTTTTCAGATCAAAGATATAATAGTAAAAATGTTTGCTTTCTCTATGGCCAATATTTTTGCTTGCACCAATCGAAGAAATGCACTCTCATATAGATTTACATACAACTACTGTAAAATATAAAATACCAGTGTTTGAGGGAGATTCATCAAGCACTGATAAGTGATAAAGTAACCACCAATCAGCTTCTTTCATTTTACAAGTCCTGTTTCACAGATGAGTCTGTCTGAAGCTGATTGGTTGGTCATGTTTCTCTTTCCACTTTATCGCTCTACAAGCGTTGATAGATCCCACCTTAGTGTATAGAAATATTAAGAGTGTCAACCCTCTCCTAAATCTATCTGTTTTCAAGGACACAACATTTACAGTATATTAATGTAATGAGATCGTTACAGATTAGATTTTGGTCAAATTAAATTTTTCATTTTTTTCCCCTGTAATTGAAAAAAAATAAACAGACTGAAAAAGAAGGTAACTTTAGCATAGAAGTGTATTTTATTAGTTCAACTAAATCAATAGATTTACAGTTTTATTATGAAGCTTTATCATTACAGGATATTTCTGCTACTGCCTAAACATTTCTTGGTAGAGTTTCAGCATAATTAAATTTTTAAGAGTTCAAAAAGTCTTATGTGAATGATTTACACACTCTTGTATATTGCCGATAATTGCATTATTCTTCATTATTCATAGCTTTCTGAAAGCAGTAATAGTAGAATTTTCACATTGTACGTTAAACTATAAGACTCATTGTCCATTATAGTTATTGCATTTTTATTTGGTACAAAATGCTACTAATGTAGGGTCTTGGTTTTGCCAGTTTTCAATCTCTGTTTGCTCAAAAATGACAGTCTTTAAATTGCTTATGTGATACATTGCAGTCTGAGCTAAAAATCACCAGGCATTGTCAGCTAATTACTCATTCAAACAAAGCACTTCAAGGATAAATTGTCTGTTGCCCGGCACCAAGGAACACACTCATTGTCTATTCACATCACATGTTTAAATAGTTATCCACATAAATCATACATACTGTACAGTATCTCATCACCTTAAGAAGCCTGGTGTGCTACTTCATAGAATGATGACACTTCTCCCATTCTTAGATTTCAACCTTCAATATCATAACCCAACACTGAGTCAGACAAGGTCTAAAGGAAAATAATGGATGTTGACAAGGATTTATCTATCTTAGGTGCAGAGATGCTACTTTTACAAGACACGATCATATGTTGTTTGTGCCATAGCAATCAGAACTTTATTGTCTTTCATGCCTTATTTATACTCCGACACCAAACACTGCCTAACTCGTTAGATATATGGCTCCTACATATACCTTCTTTGTTACTGCAAATGACTGATCCATCATGCTGGTCAAACTTTAAGTCAAATTACTGAGGCATATGAATGACACTACTTGATGAAAAAAAGAAACTTGTACTTTTGCGTTGCATGAGGCACTCCATTTAACAAATGGGATAGCTCAATAAATCTTACACTATGTAGACAAAAGTGATTGATAAATGACAGCAAACTTTTATTGACATCAGTACTTTGTAGATCCACCATGTGTAGTGATTCCTGCAGACACTCCTCTTTGCAACCATTCCAAAAGTTCCTGAACAACAGCAGGCAGTATGTTTTGAAACTGTGACACTGAAGAAGGTCAAGTCAGCCTAGAACACACCCATCTCTCCAATTTCCTGGCAATAGCCAAACCCAAGCATGTCCATATGATCTGAAAAGTTTTAAGACTTTACAAACACGTGTCTTTTGTAGTAGCACACCATTTTGCTTGCACTGTGGTGTCTAATCATGTTTGGCTAAATAGGGTACAAAACAGTCATGCCCAAATTTTGTATTTCACATATACCAAAGGAGTGATCATATCAATATTACCACTGACTAAGTAATGCCTTCTCAATAAACATGTCTGAAAGACAAAAGAGATACTGTCTAAACCAGGCATGTCCAACGTTGGCCCTCCAGATGTTTTGAAACTACACATCCCAGCGGGATGCAGTCATCTATTAGAATGAACTTAGGTCTACAGTCATTAGGTCGACCCCACTAGGTCGACTGGCAGGAAGGTCGACCTGACTTAAGGTCGACATGGGCCAAGGTCAACATGACTTAAGGTCGAATTTGCATAAAGGTCGACATGAGGAAGGTCGACTGGTCATAAGGTCGACATGGGTTTTTCACTGTTTTTTGAGCCGACATGTGCCGACAGGCGGTATTTCATGCCCTACCATCCACTAGGGCGTGGTGGGAGAATAAAATAGTGTGCCGAGCGCAGCGAAGCACCGTGCCCGAAGCATCGCGAGTGAAGCGAGCGATGCGAGGGTCCGATTCTCATTGCCAACTGTGTCCATGTCGACTGTGTCGACATTCGGATAAAAAAACAGTGAAAAACCCATGTCGACCTTATGACCAGTCGACCTTCCTCATGTCGACCTTTATGCAAATTCGACCTTAAGTCATGTCGACCTTGGCCCATGTCGACCTTAAGTCAGGTCGACCTTCCTGCCAGTCGACCTAGTGGGGTCGACCTAATGACTGTAGACCTAAGTTCATTCTGACAGATGTCCCGATTCCATCCCAGCATGCTTTGCAATAGTTTTAGCATTCTCTAATAGCAAAACAGTGGAAAAGCATGCTGGGATGTGTAGTTTCACAACATCTGGAGGGCCAACGTTGGACATGTCTGGTCTAAACCTTCAAGTTAGTGTATTCAGGGGATATTGCATAAATGTACAGAGCTGCAGGCTTAATGTATTTGTGCAGGTCACAGTGTTTAAAGAGATTTTAAATGTCCAGAATAATTTACAGAATGTGTTGAATTATTCCTTATCATATACAAGTGTTTCTAATAAATACTGAAGCAACTCATTGATTTTAAGATAATATTCATACGCATCAATATCTCCTATCTATTGCAAAACAGTAAACAAAATAACTCTATGGGGGAAATTGACTAAGATGTGTATTCTACTTCACATGTGATGTTGCTATGGGCAACCAATCAGATCCTGTCTACTATCTTCTAGAACATGGTAAATAAATAAGAAGTGGATTCTGATTGGTTGCCCATAGCAACATCACATGTGAAGTAGAATATACATCTTAATAAATCCCCCCCTATGAATTTAAGACAAGCAAACTGTCCCTCCCAATATTTTATAGATATCAGGGGTACAAAGTAAGCAAAGTAACCTATCATTCATAATCTACCACTCAACCACAACTGCATTGTGGGCTGAAAATGTGGCCTATCTTGCGGCATGCCTTCATCTCTCTAAGGCATTGTCCGAGCAATGTGCTGGAGGTGGCGCTGCTTGGCTGGCTCCAGTCTCCATGAGTGCCGTATGGTTGAACAGAGCTGTTCGGCCAAGTTATTAGGGTGGATAGGCCCATCAGGCAATCAGTCTGGCCCTGATGCAGAACATAACAACAATAGATTTAACATGGCCAAATTAATTGCTGGGAAGTCTTTGATTGTTTAAGCAATTGACTACTTTATTTTTATACTGCAATGTACAGTACAATTTGGACATATTCTCAAATTGAAATATTTCTGCACATTTGAAATCTGCCCCACCCCCACCTGCAATACAACATTGTTTTGCCAAGGAGCAAGGTTCCTTCCTCTTTTGTTTTGCTGTATTCATAATCAGCCACTGAGGGCTAAATGTAATAGGGTGTGAAAATCAGAAAGTGAGACATTTTGGGAGATTTTTCCAATTTTTTTAAAGCAGCAATTATTTATACGGAAAAACCAGGTTGTTTTTGCCATGTAAATGATTGCCGCTTTATAAAAAATGGAAAACTCTGCCAAAATCTCTCACTTTCTGATTCTCACACCCTATTACATGTGCCCTGAATGTCTAACTCTGATCACACAGGCATGCACAATGCATTATTATTAAGAAAGAATTCTTAACTAAATTACCAAATAACTATATAGCTGTTAGATATTTTTAATGCATTGTAATAATGCACAATCTTAATGATAGCACAAAAATCATGTAAAGATCCCACTGTCTTGTCTGTATTAGGTTCTATTGTAGAAGCATTCTCAAAATAAATTTGAACCAGCACTATACAGTAGTAGTTCTGTATTAAAAACTTTTATAAATGCAAGTCAATAAGTTTGGGTGCATTGTTCTAAGGCTACATGACTTACAGAAGAAAGCCGATCATACATCATTTCAAATGTGTTGTTTAAATGTATTGATATAACTTCTAATATATGTATTGATATAACTTCTGCCGCTTCACAATTTCATTAATTTTTTTAAAGGTCAAACTCAGCAATGAAAAATATTGATAATTAAACATTGGTGGCTAAAGAAAAAAAAAATCTAACTCCAATTTTAGGTACAGTAACATAACTTTAAGAGGAAAGTCACATAGCACAGGAAGAAAAACAAATAAATCAAATAAATCAATTTATCAGTGTAATTGGCTTTGGTAGAGTCAATCACTCTTAAAGTGAAATATGTACCTATTTGCATCCTGTGAAAAATGATTGCCTACTTCAATTTATCATGTCCCATGAAATTATTTTCTTAGCAGTTTATTGTGCTGCACAATTATCTGTTTGACTAATGATGAGATCAAAATGACTTTACGACCAGACAAAAGGATGCATAAGAATTTACCTCGTAGATATCATAGAGTTGTGAACTGGCCAAATACGAAACATTATCTGGGATACATTATACAGGATATTCACTGAGATACGGTTAAAGTGGCTACAGTAGACCTTAAGTTTGCACTCAACTATCAATTAACTTGCCTTTCGCATAATGGATAACAGATCATGCATCATTGCTCATCATTTTTTCTTGGGAGATTATTATTATGATAGAGTCTTCTGTATGCAGAAGAGATCAGAAAAACACAGGAATGCAGGATATCATTAAGGGTTTGCTCCAATTTATCTCTGAATTTAAGTAATTAGTCTGTAATATTAGCATTTATCATTGCCAGTTACTTAGCACAATATAAGCTTTAGTCCTAGGCATTTTCCTATAATCAGATCTTGTGTATTTCTCTAAACAAGAATCTGTCACATTCTACACTTACAGACATAGTAGATAATTATATGGTATCTCTGGTTTAATAAATCGTGCAGGCATTTGAAAATTCTTAACAGCAGTAAGCTGCAAGTCATACAAATAGTTATGGTGATAAAATGGATATTCGGTCCCTGGGTCGGCAATGTCTAGGCCGACAGTCACTAAGTCAACCACTAATAGAGGACAGTGACTAGGTCAACACCTGGAATTGGTTGACATACCATAGTGGGAGAATATAATTGACGGAGCATGGCGAGCAAAGCGAGCTATGCGAGGGGATGCAGTACACTTACATGGTGTCCATGTCAACATAGACACAAAAATGTAAAAAACTTGTGTCGACCTTGTGCGTGTCGAACATGCCCATGCCTTGTGTTCACCTCGCAATATCGAAATATGATATGTCGACCATTATCAGATTTCAACCTAGTCACTGTTGACCATTAGTGGATGACCTAATGACTGCCAGCCTAGACATTTTCTACCCACTATGCCATAACCGATAAAATATAAGTGCTACATATAGGTATGGAAATGTTTCCTGGTATATTGATTTGGGCACAAGACATTTCAGCTGCAATGAAGAGTAGTGCACAAACGTAGCAAAATGTGACCCTAACACCATCGAAGGAATTGGCAATCAAGTACTTACAGATACACAATTTGCAATGATTAAAGCTTGTTTAAATACTGGAACAAGTGCCAAAGTCATGGATATTCTATAAGTTCCCTAGAACATAGAGATCACAGAGTTCACTTTGCTAAAGGAAAATGTATTGTATTGAACAGAAAATGGCCTGGAATAGCAACAGTCACAAGGCATCAACAATTGTATGTCCTTAATACATAGCAATGTTCCACAATCTCAGTCATTGCTACTCAGAGATAGATTTGCTCACAGGAATGTGGAGAAACTACTGTAATATCACTGGTTTCATCTTTTATAGACCTTGCGTCTACAGTGGTGTTATTCAATATTTATTTGATTTATTATTTATTATTTCCCCCTTTATAAAAAAAGATGTCATCATTATGAGCTAAATAGAAAAATGGACTACATATTTAACAAGTACACAGGAGAAAGCACCAAGGACTTCAACATTCTAAAATGTGACATTTTATTATTAATATTTGTTATTTGTTAACTTATTAGAACACCCATATGCATCGCAGAACATTACACCAATAAACCCACTACCAGTGGCAAAAGTAGGAAAACACGATAGGGGGCACTGCGTTTGGGTGTGTGGCTAAGTCTGTGAGGTGTGCTGTGCATACCTCCCAACATGACCCTCTCCAGGAGGGACAGATTGCTCTGCTTCTGCACGTTCCTCTTAATGTATGATTGCCATCACTTGTGTTGAAGCACCTTTCTTATCAATTAACCTGTTCAACACAGATGGAGGTAATTACACATTAAGAGGAAAGTGCAGGAGCAGAGCATTGTGTCCCTCCTGGAGCGGGTCATGTTGGGAGGTATGGGCTGTGACTATGCACCAACTGTAAACAAAGAAAATGCAAGAACCACGACCCTGAAATCATAGGCGTGCGCAGCACATTTTATTAGGGGGTGCACCGTCAAAGGGGTGTGCCTAGCACCACATATAAAGCATGTATAACACCGCCCATTGGGTGTGTCTAACACTGCCAATCAGATGTGTCTACCATCATCTATTGTTCCTCGCTACAATATAAAACGTCTCTCAGTATAATAATACAGTACATGCAAATAAAGTTATTTATGCTGAACCGTGGCTTTTTAAAGTTTGCAAATGGACATTGATGAGTTCTATTTAATAAAATGTGCAAAAATGCAAAAATCTACATTAACTAACCAGCAATTATCTTTCATTGCCTAACCTGTGTTAGATCGATGAAAGCTAATTGCTAATTGGTTGAATTATTGCAACTGTGTGCTTTGCTTAAAATAAATAAATTAATAAATAAATACATACAGTAAATATAGCTTCTGTGTCTACTACACTAGGAAAAAAAGAACAACTATCTGAATCATAGTTAAGCAAAAGACTTAATGAGGCATAATAACCTAAGTGCTATTAGTGTCAGAGTAGGGATTTTTATTTCAGTATTATACAATTATGTACCTAGTGGCTATGTTCCAGAATCTGCATCAAACATACACTGACCATTGTGTGTCTCTAGGATGATAAGTTAGGGGAAAGCTTCAAGAAATCACAGGGCTTATTTTTTTTAAAAACAAAAGCCTTGTTCTGTTATTGTTATTAATGTTTGTTAACTATATTGCTACACAGTAACTGTTTTCTTTATCCATCTTTGTCGGAAATCATCAGTATGCTCATTGAATATATGGGAAAATACTGTATATTTATATAGTGCATAGACAGAAAACAATATTTAAAGGTCATATTAGGTTCACAGCAGCGGCTGGTGGTGATCCCAGGTGCAAAAATGTAATTTGGGCACGCCTCCTCCTCCAGCCCAATCCTAGTTCACAATATGCAACAAAGCAGTGGGTGACAGGGAGAGGGCAGAGTGTGATAGGGAAAAACAGTGTGTTTGGGACTGATTCGGACCTGATCGCACCGCTGCCATTTTTCGGAACCCAGCGATCAGGTATAAGTCGCCATGTCACAGTGAAATCCTGCCCCCTGTAAGCCTGTGAATGGCTTAGCACAGCTTGCAAAAATATCGTAGGCCTGCGAATAACTGCAAAATAATTTGCAAACCACTCACTATCTAATGATTTTCCCTGTGGTCGCTGCGATAGAAAAAGTCTGATCGGAACCGGAGCTGACTTCACATGCCTTCCCCTACAATGCCTGGGCATGTCTGTATTTTCCCTAATATTCCAAAATAACATCTGGATACCACCTCCAAATGCCACCTGCCATGCGAACGGCCAGTAAGCCCGAAGTGGAGAGTTCCAGCAGCCGCGCAGGGGGCGGGGCTTAAGTGTGACGTCACTAAGCCCCACCCCATGATGACAAACTGCTGAATTCACGGATCTCTGTGGAGGGGGCGTGGCTAAAATGGCACGATTGTGTCATTTTAGCTCCGCCCCCTCCTCTGAGACCCGAGGATTGCAGCATTTTAGTGCCGCGATCCGGGGCGCAGGAGGGGTCCCCCCTGAATCCGGGAGGGTTGCCCACCCTTCCGGGGGGCTGGGAGGGGGTCCCAATTTTCGGGAGACTCCCGGCCATTCCGGGAGAGTCGGCAACCCTGCTGTTTCTTTATTATGATCTTCATCATGTACCTCCGCCCCCACTGTATGAAAAGCCTGTATGCTGTACCTTCACTGGTTTCACACCCTGCCAGCAACAATCTGTACAGTGCACCTCAGATATTTAAATCTGTGTGCAGGATATAGTGTCCATTCTTGCACCCTGCATGTTTTTGGGCCTATGCTGTTCCTCTGACTTGCATGGGGTGTTGCTCTCTGCCTTTGTGCTTCGGTGCTCCTTGGTCTCTATCTCAAACACTGAGTTGCAGTGATGGAGGCACCGTGGAAGAGAGCGGCACCCTGAGGGGGGGGGGGGGGGGCTGGGTTATGGGAGTTGCAGGGTGCTAGAGTGTACACAGAGAATGTACTACTTGTGGCTCTATTAATGCAGAGTTTATCATTTTATTAAACATATCAGTACTCTTTACCTAGAAGGGCGCCCACGATTTTGATCGTGGGCATCGTAAGGAAAAAAAATCGCGTCGGTCGCATCGCATGCAACCAAAAAAAATCGCATGCGATGCGACCAACGCGATGACCGCGATTTCCAATAGGGAACAATGTTAAATGTCCCAAATGACCCGATTTTCCATAGGGAACAATGTTAAATGGCCCACAGAGGCCAAATAGGCACCCTGAAGTGTGAAATGGCCCCCCCAATTGTTAACGCCACCCCACGATCAACGTCAACCCAAAGCGTGGCGAGCGCAGCGAGCCCGCGAGGGGCGGCGGTACGCGTCCTACGACCTTTTCATATCCCCACTATCCACGTCGGCGTGGAGTTTAGAATAGAAAGTGTGGCGAGCGCAGCGAGCCACCGAGCCCGAAGCGTGGCGAGCGCAGCGAGCCCCGCAAGGGGACGCAGACACCTGTGAAGCCCGCGAGGGGACGCGTATACCTGTGAAGGTGTCCGCGTCTGCTCGCCATGCTTCGGGCTCGGTGGCTCGCTGCGCTCGCCAACCAATCAGCAGCCAACCAATCAGCAGCTAACTGAAAAATGAGAGTGAGGAGCTGATTGGCTGGTGGTTTATCACTCTCCATTTTATCACTTTCCAAGGCTTAGTACATCTGGCCCTGGCTGAGGAATACAGATTAGTATTATCTGTGTACAGTACTGTATGTATAGCAATTATTATCAGTTTGAAAAAACTTTTGTAAAGCCTTAATTGAGATGACGGTCTTACAGAAAACACCACACATACAGTATGAGACATAGGAATTCACTGTGTGATAATTATAACTGTATTCACTTTGTATTTGTAGCATAAAGGAATGGAGTCTTGTCTGCCGCATAAGTCATTATGGTGCTAGAGGGTTTATTATCATATTCATGAACATGCTATTGTTTTCTAGTTTCTTTTTAACCACCAGCCAAACACGTATTATTCCTCAAGCCAAAATAGTTACAAGCATTTGATAAATTGTCACAAAATAATTAGAATCATACTGGAACCAACTAATGCCATTGGAGCAGCACAAATGTTTGGAACCTTTGATCATTTTGAGCTACGCGATTGTGTTCCACATAGTCTACAGTATACTTACTGCCCAGAATGATTGAAAACAGGTGATTATACTGTTAGAGCAAATGAAACTGGTCTAGGAAAATGTGCGAAATGTGGAACTCACACATAAAATTGTTTACCTAATAGGAGAAATCAGAAAATGTATTTTTTTCCAGAAACAAAAAAAAATTCTAACACTGGCCACTATTCTACAGTAAGGGGTGTAATTTTAGTTATTTGGAATCTGAAGTGCTTAATGGATCAGAGCCTCACCCTCACAATTCATAGTGGTATCACCCATGTGTAAAATTATGTATTAATACTTTGTTGTGTTTGTGATTTTAAATAGGGCTAGTACAGTACTGTAAATAGGGATGTGATAAGGGGCTAGTACAGTACTGTAAATAGGGATGTGATAAGGAGCTAGTACAGTACTGTAAATAGGGATGTGATAAGGGGCTAGTACAGTACTGTTAATAGGGATGCGATAAGGGGCTAGTACAGTACTGTAAATAGGGATGTGATAAGGGGCTAGTACAGTACTGTAAATAGGGATGCGATAAGGGGCTAGTACATTACTGTAAATAGGGATGTGATAAGGGGCTAGTACAGTACTGTAAATAGGGATGTGATAAGGGGCTAGTACAGTACTGTAAATAGGGATGTGATAAGGGGCTAGTACAGTACTGTAAATAGGGATGTGATAAGGAGCTAGTACAGTACTGTAAATAGGGATGCGATAAGGGGCTAGTACAGTACTGTAAATAGGGATGCGATAAGGGGCTAGTACAGTACTGTAAATAGGGATGTGATAAGGGGCTAGTACAGTACTGTAAATAGAGATGTGATAAGGGGCTAGTACAGTACTGTAAATAGGGATGTGATAAGGGGCTAGTACAGTACTGTAAATAGGGATGTGATAATGGGCTAGTACAGTACTGTAAATAGGGATGTGATAAGGATAGGGACGGCATTAGAACAAATCTACTGGCGTGTCAAAGTGTGTTCTTTTTATATTGTAAGTATTCCTATTTGATAATTTCAAATCATTCTGATTATACAGAAGGAACAGCAATATTCTTTGACAAACAGCTCAGCAATCACTTCGAAGATTAAGCTTCTGTAGCTATTTTCTTTTTTTGTTTAGCTCTTTATTAATCCATGTACATAACAACACAAAATTGAATAATAAAGAAGGAAAGAGATAACACTGCCCCCATCTCAAGAATCACACTGCCCTCTGAGAGATCTGTCTGCCCTCACCTATGATGCCGCACCCCTCACACAACCCCCTCATACTGCTACACAATTCCCCAACAGTCCTCCTCACAGAATACATTGCCCCCCGAATAGCTCCCTGCCCCACAGTTGCCCACTCACTACCCAACCACGTTCAGTACATGCTACCTTCCCTGGCACACTTTCTTGTTTTTATACTCTGCACCACTCCATCTGCCACCAGTTCATCACTGCCTGTGGCGCCACTACCGGCTCACTCAATCCAATGCTTGAAATCAAGAAAGATCTAGGGGCACAGGGTTGCACTCTTCAGGCTACAGTGGTCTTGGCAGCAGCCCTGCCTGTGCCTTCGGCTGCTTCTTTCTTTACACAATCATTTTAATAAAAAAAAAAGGTACAGTACTCTTTACCCAGAACGGCGCCCGCGAGGGGGTAAAAAATCGCGGGCATCGCGGCCATCGCGGTCAATGAATGCACATAAAAAACGGGTGCGACGCGATGCCCGCGATTTTCCCATAGGGATCAATGTTAAAAGTCAGATTGGACGCGATTTTAGTGTTAAATGCCTCAATGTCCGCGATTTTTACATAGGAAACAATGTTAAATGGGCCACAGAGCCCTAATAGTCCCCCTGAAGTCTTAAATGGCCCCCACAATTTTTAACGCCACCCCACGATCAACGCGTACCCCGCGAGGGGCGGCGATATGCGTCCTCCGACCTTTTCATACCCCCACTATCCACGTTGGTGTGGAGTTGATAATAGAATAGTGTGGCGAGCGCAGCGAGCCACCGAGCCCGAAGCGTGGCGAGCGCAGCGAGCCCCGCAAGGGGACGCGGATACCTGTGAAGCCCGCAAAGGGACGCGTTTACCTGTGAAGGTATC
The DNA here is from genome assembly GCF_055691185.1 of Crinia signifera. Lineage (NCBI taxonomy): Eukaryota > Metazoa > Chordata > Amphibia > Anura > Myobatrachidae > Crinia > Crinia signifera. Next base: position 250,654,075 of record NC_139219.1, on the reverse strand, counting down.
CGTGTCCCCTCGCGGGGCTCGCTGCGCTCGCCACGCTTCGGGCACTATTCTATTCCCAACTCCACGCGGACGTGGATAGTGGGGGTATGAAAAGGTCGGAGGAATCGTACCGCCGCCCCTTGCGGGCTCGCTGCGCTCGCCACGCTTCGGGTTCACGTTGATCGTGGGGTGGCGTTAACAATTGTGGGGGCCATTTCAGACTTTAGGGTGACTATTTGGGCTCTGTGGCCCATTTAACATGGTTTCCTATGGAAAAATCGCGGGCATTGAGGCATTGAGCACTAAAATCGCGTCCAATCTGACTTTTAACATTGATCCCTATGGGAAATCGCGGCCATCGCGGGCATCGCATCGCACCCGTTTTTTAGTGCATACGATGGTCGCGATGGGCGCCGTTCTAGGTAAAGAGTACCAAAAAAAACTATAAGCACAAAAATTATTGCTAAGCAAAAATCCTGCGTAGTTATATATTTCCTTTCTGTGCACAAAGTTTACATTGTTTTTTTGTACATTACAACTGGCTACAGAGACAACTGGAGGTGACACAGGTCCGGTGGACCTGACGAGATGTAAGGCTGCTGTAGGATTAAGGTCAGACAGAAGAATATGGAGGAGTTGGGAGGAGATTCCTGCAGATGATGGTCCTTAAATAAAGAAAAACTATTTTGTCAAGAAGGATAATCTGCATTTTCTGACCACATAGAGGAGGTTATTCTGGTTTGTGCGTAAATGTAAAATCACACACGACACACTTATGCAATTAGGCTACCTCATTAAAAAGGGATTGTTTTTAATGGTCATCTATTAATTCTCAAATTGATAATTAAACACTTTACTACCACTTTAGATTAACCCTTACATCATGCAAAGTTCAAAACATTCTTTCTTGCCCCTTTACGCCCATGTGTTATGTATGCATATTACATCATAAATTATTCTTCCACTGCAAACACACACATACACATCAACACACTATGTACATCTTTACATTACCCTTCACTCAGGGGCGTAGCTAAGGGTTCATGGGCCCTGGTGCGAAAGGTCAGCTTGGGGCCCCCCTACATTGGGGGCAGGGAGTGGACACAGGGAGACAGGCCAGGGGGTAATCAGCACGGGGGTACCTGGCGTCAGGAGCAAGGTGCAGGCTCCTGCCCATCGCGATCGGGTCCCCTTGTATATGAGTCGACTGGCGCCGGTCCTCTTCTTGCAGGAGGGCTGCTAGTGTGGGCGCTGCTACTGCAGCGTTGCCACACTCAGCCGCGTGCTCCCGCTCTGCTGGGCTCTCCTCCGTGACTCTCGCCGCTCCTCTCTCACCTTGCAGCGTCTTCTGAGTGCTGCTGCGGCGCTGGCTGTCTCCCGGCTGGTCTTCCGTCCCCTTGCCTGGCTGAACTGCGTCTGGCCGCCCTCTGCTCTCCTCTGTCCGGCGCCACGCTGTCTCCTCGCTCCTGGTCAGGTGCCTCTTCTCCTCCGGCACCTCTGACCTCTAGCTCCGCCTCCCCGCCTTCTCCCCATTGGGTCCCCCGCTTCTGTTATCAGAAACGGGGGTTCTTTTTCGCGCGCTCCGCTGCCTCTATTATTAACCCCTTAGGTGCTGCATCGGGGTTTCCTCTGGTGCTGCGGTTGCCTAGCAACCAAGCATACACTATCCCTGCTCCTGGGGCATCACCGATGGGGGTGCCACATTTGCAGATAGAAGTGCTGATGATCAGTGAGAGAGGAGCAGAGGCGGCCGGACAGTGGCGGGGGCTGGGCCCCCCTGGCTCAGGGGCCCGGTCGCAGGTGCGACCGCTGCGACCCCTGGAGCTACGCCACTGCCTTCACTTTCAAGCACTTGTATGCTATAAACCCATCTATATACTGTATATACCTTTTGCACCTTACATAAATAAACATCACTATTTATACCTATACTGTAAAATAATACAAAAACACACAGACCACTTCTAACTTTCATATAAACATTTATTGAAATACAACATAAAAATGATAAAAAAAATTAAAGCAGCAAGTCACAGAGGTCCTGCACATCCGCTGCCAGGATGAGCAGGTGCTGGCGCAGCTTTAGGAGGGCCCCTCGCACACCCTCGCCTTCTTCCCTCTGGTCATCTGTGGGCATGTTAAAGGGGGTTCAACATTAAAGTATGCTATTCAGGTTGACATTGCACATTGTGATACCTACATTCAATCCTAACTACCTACAGCATGATAAATCATACATATCCACAATTAAATAGGCAATAGTGTTTCAAATTCAAATAAATACTATGATGGTGACACACACACACAGTGGCTTACACTACAGAATATGTTACTTATAACATTGCCAATGTATGTTTCAAAATCACAACAACACTTGATCCTCACTCACACTTGTCCTGCCTTAACACTCACCAATGTACTAGAAAGCTACATCCACTAGAACTTGTCACATTTTGCCATACATATAAACCTGCATGTCACTGCTCAATGCTAAACTGCATGATAGATAGATAGATAGATAGATAGATAGATAGATAGATCACATACATACCACATTAAAAGGCTAGGCTAGTCCCTCTACCCCTTACTTCATGAATCATTGTGACATTGCCAGATAGGTGAAGGTGCAGCACTAATCCTCTTCCATGCACCAAACATTTTCTAAGGAAAATCCATCCTACATAATTGCTTTTAAAAATACATGGCAACAACACGGGCCCACTGGCTAGAGGGGGGCCCAGGGGAACTGGCCACTTGTGACTCCATTATAAATCAGGCCTGGCCACACTCCATTTATGTTTTATTTGTGCTTGTATAGAAAGACCCTCCATAAATAATCACTCATCACCTACATGAGCCTCCAGATTCCACGTTTGCAGCATGGCCCTATAACCCCAAAGTGTGTCTGTTGTTATCCATTTGTTTTGACTAGTCTTTACTATAGTAAAGCAAAATGTAATCAGCTGTGCGACATAACAAACTGTACCTAAATAAGTCAGTAATGAGGCATTACGTCTACTTACCACTGCCTGCCAGCTCCACACCCATTTCAGGCTCCACGTTGCTGGGTGGTGGGTAGTTGAGTAGGGGTAGGGCTGGGTCATCCTGACCAGGGTAGATGGGTGGGGAAGGAAGGGAGAATAAGGAGGTTGGTGAGTGGCTAGGGGGAGGGGTGTGTGTAGGGGGAGTGGCGTTGAAGTGTTCCGCCTCATGGCGGCCCTCCTCCTCCATCTCCACCTGGCCCGCCTCCTCCACCTCCACCTGGGCCTCCACCTCCACCTCCTAGGCCACCACCTCCTGGGCCACCACCTCCTGGGCCTCCAGCTGGGCCTACTCCTGGGCCTCCTCCTGGGCCTCCTCACGGGCCTGTCTGGCTCTCTCCCGCGCTGTGGGTTTAAAAAACAAAATGGATGAGTCAAATTTCTATTACAATTACATATCATATCCACATTACTGCATGTGAAAGAGGAAGTATCACACATATAGTATATGCCATTTCTAAATCATCAACTCCCAATTGACCTCATGTAATATAATTATATAATAATGTGAAAATAAAAAAATTCACTGTTAATTATGTGTGTTTTGCGTCAATACTTACAGCGTTCAAGACGCCGCCTCAAAAGCTGGAGTAAATCCGGCTGCCGCCGACGCAGGTCGGACCATCGCCTCTCCAGCTGGGCGACGGTCCTCCGCACATTTGTGCGGGCGAATATTCGGCGCCGGGCTGCAACGTAGGCCCGGCGCTTGTCCCTATTGGAAATATAGGGAGCTGCCTGCCCCAGCCTCCGCTCCATAACGGAGACTAATGCCAGCAGCTCCGCAGTAGTAAAGGGTTCTGCGCGCTGGCATGTTGCCATTTTAGCACTGGCACATGACAAATATTCATGTCCTGTGATTGGTTGTTAAGTGTAGTATTTGGTATTAACTTTATTATTCATTTTGACATGCACAGTGTGTATGCGCTACAAGAATCAGCTAAAACATTGCACCGCCAAGCAACGTTGCTATAGCTTGGCATCGCATAGCTGTACTTCGCATTACTTACTGTATGCATTTATGTGTATGCGTACATTTATAAAAAAAACCACATACACATACGTGCAGTTCTCCTGACTACACCATTATATTGGACACATTATACACCTAAGCTGCCTGCCTGGCTCCTACTTCAAATATATATATATATAAAAAAAAAAAAAAGATATATATATATATATATATATAGTCCATAGAGCAAACGCACACGCTGACTGTTGATAGGGACCGTGCCAGGTCAAGAAGGATATGGATAAAGTCCTGTGTGTGATCCCCAGAGGGTAACAGAACTGACAGCACCAGTCATGAAAAGATCCAATTCACCAAATAAATGAATGCAGGTTTTAATAGATCCAAGCTCACAATAATCTGGAGCATAAATGGACACCCAACAGGCTGATACAATGCTTAAAATGATACATTACACGTCTCCTCGACGGCCGTTTCGGTGCATAGCACCTTCATCAAGAGGGGTCATCAAGACACTGAACTCAGGACCTAGAATTTAAAAGGGCATCCAATGGCATACTCACCTGTCGACACTCAGATCGTCAACCCCAGGTGCAGCAGTCGCACACTTCAATCACCTCCCGCGTCACAGCAGACAGCACACATCGCCTCTGTGTACCGGAAGTACAGGCGGCGGTGTGGAACCAAACTGCCGCGCACAGCGGAGGGGGAAGGAGAAGCGGTTCCACTGTCCCCGGAAGAGATCCGGTCTCAAGGCGGTTGTCATGGCAACCAAACCCCACAAAAGATACGTGACTTCTAACAAACATATTATCACATTATGAATAAATGCACGTTACTGTGGGGAGATATAGAACCTGTACGTGAAATAAAGAAAAACTAACAAGTGAATGAATGAAAAATATAGGCGTGTGCACATAGCGTCACCGCAACAGCCTTACATCAGAAGGCAGGTGTCCAGTGTACTCCCACGCTTATATACACAATCTACCAATACAATCAAAGGCACAATAATATAATGGACAATCAGAAAGACCGTCCAACATACATTAAAGGGGTTAATTGGAGCGGTGCATCAATGAGCTAACATATAATGAACATGTAAAAACATCCAAATAGACACACCAGCCTGTAGATTAAATTAATTAATAAACGGGGCAAAAGAAAACTCCTCATTTAGACCCAACGGTCTCATGCAATTGAGTTCATAAATCCAATAGCATTCTTTCTTCATCAGAAGACCATGTCTATCCCCACCTCGCCTCAGGGGGGGCACATGTTCCAATGGCATGAATGCAAAGTCCTTTATGGAATGTCCACAATTGACAAAATGACGCGCCACCGGGGGCGTACTTGCTTCCAATTTTTGATAAGCTTTGTTGATGGAGGATCTATGTACTCCTATACGCTCCTTGAGCATTCGCATAGTTTTGCCCACGTAGATTTTGTTGCATGGGCATTTAATCAAATAGACCACATACTTGGTCTCACAGTCCATAGGATGTTTAAGATTGTATCTCTTGCCTGTGGTTGGGTGTATGAATGTTTTGGTCTTAATCATATAGCGGCAGTTGACACAACCAGTACAATTTTGGGAGCCAACAGGCCTATAGAGCCACCTTTTTGACTGGTCTACTTTCGGGCTGATATCAGAAAAGGTCAGTTGATCCTTGAAATTCTGACTTCTCTTAAAACAGAACAGAGGTGGACACCGACATACATTCCCCATGATTGGGTCCGTTCGTAGAATGTGCCAATGGTTTAGAATTGATTCTTTTATGGCTTTTGACGCCACCGAGTACGTGGTGGCAAAATGTAACCTCTGTTCTTTCTCCTCCCTCACTTTGGGGGACAACAATTCCGCCCTATGTAGACCTTTGCATTTGACTCTAGCTTCTTCGACCTCCTTGGGGTCATACTGCCGGTTAATGAACTGTTTACACATGGTATTCAAGGTACTGTCCAAGGCATCTGGATCAGACGTGATGTGCACTGCTCTTAGGAGTTGGGAGTATGGCAAGCCGCGTTTAAGCGGCTGGGGGTGGAAACTGGTAGCAAGTAAGAGTGTATTTTTATCAGTGGCTTTTTTGAAGAGGGATGTTACAAGTGTGTTATTTTTGATAGTAATAAGCACATCCAGAAAGTGCAGAGCGACCGCACTACAATTGGATGTGAACCTAATGTTCCCTGGAATAGAGTTCAGAAGGTTGACAAACTCATTGAGAAGTGCCTCAGTGCCAGTCCAAATAAAAACAAATCATCAATATATCTAAAATAACAATTAATGAATTTGGAAAAAATGAGGTTTGAATGAATGTGTTGTTTCTCATATTGGAACATAAAAAGGTTGGCGTACGATGGGGCCATGTTTGACCCCATCGCCGTCCCACGGCGCTGCAAATAAAAGCCGTTGTCAAACAAAAAATAATTCTTGTTAAGGACCAGTTCCAATAATAACAACAAAAAATCAATTGGTGGACCTTTGTATAATGGACTGGCACTGACGCACTCCCGCACCGCTCCAATGCCCTCATCATGAGCAATATTGGTGTAAAGGCTGGTGACATCAAGGGCCTTATTTTGGTTCACTCTTTCTGACAAAATCCTTCTTAGATGGACAAAACCATGTGCACTGCAGGGGGGCAGATGTAAAATGTGCAGAGAGAATTAGATTTGGGTGAGTTATTTTGTTTCTGTGCAGGGAAAATACTGACTGCTATATTTTTACACTGCAATATAGATCTCACTTTGAAGTAAAACCCCACCCAAATCTAATTATATCTGCACAAGTTACATCTGCCCCACCTGCAGTGCACATGGTTTTGCCCATCTAAGAAGGATTTTGTCAGAAAGAGTGAACCAAAATAAGGCCCCAAGTGTCACCAGCAAACACCCCTCAGTTAGATGACCAAACTTGTTCAGTTTATTTAGAAAATCAGTGGTGTCACGTAAATAATAAGGACTTTCTTGCACCACCGGTTGCAAGAAAAAATCGATGTATTGTGACACCGGCTGGCTGATAGAGCCCATAGACGAAATGATTGGTCTCCCAGGTGGGGAGACCAACGACTTATGCACGGCAAACTGTAGAGTAAGGGAATAATGGGAAATTCCTGCATGAGGAAGCCACTGGTTTCTTCATCAATCCAGCAGTTGGCCAGACCCATCCCTATCACTGAATCAAATTCTTTCTTATATTTGTGGGTGGGGTCGTAGGTGAGCTTTAAATAGCAATTAGTATCACCTAACTGGCTCTTAATTTCACTAATGTAGTATTCCCTCTCCAGTATTACCACCCCCCCCGCCTTTGTCGGCGGGGCGGATGATAATATCTGGGTTGTCACGCAAGGATTTAATGGCCTGCTGTTCAGCTTGGGTTGATTAAATGCCCATGCAACAAAATCTACGTGGGCAAAACTATGCGAATGCTCAAGGAGCGTATAGGAGTACACAGATCCTCCATCAACAAAGCTTATCAAAAATTGGAAGCAAGTACGCCCCCGGTGGCGCGTCATTTTGTCAATTGTGGACATTCCATAAAGGACTTTGCATTCATGCCATTGGAACATGTGCCCCCCCTGAGGCGAGGTGGGGATAGACATGGTCTTCTGATGAAGAAAGAATGCTATTGGATTTATGAACTCAATTGCATGAGACCGTTGGGTCTAAATGAGGAGTTTTCTTTTGCCCCGTTTATTAATTAATTTAATCTACAGGCTGGTGTGTCTATTTGGATGTTTTTACATGTTCATTATATGTTAGCTCATTGATGCACCGCTCCAATTAACCCCTTTAATGTATGTTGGACGGTCTTTCTGATTGTCCATTATATTATTGTGCCTTTGATTGTATTGGTAGATTGTGTATATAAGCGTGGGAGTACACCGGACACCTGCCTTCTGATGTAAGGCTGTTGCGGTGACGCTATGTGCACACGCCTATATTTTTCATTCATTCACTTGTTAGTTTTTCTTTATTTCACGTACAGGTTCTATATCTCCCCACAGTAACGTGCATTTATTCATAATGTGATAATATTGTTTGTTAGAAGTCACGTATCTTTTGTGGGGTTTGGTTGCCATGACAACCGCCTTGAGACCGGATCTCTTCCGGGGACAGTGGAACCGCTTCTCCTTCCCCCTCCGCTGTGCGCGGCAGTTTGGTTCCACACCGCCGCCTGTACTTCCGGTACACGGAGGCGATGTGTGCTGTCTGCTGTGACGCGGGAGGTGATTGAAGTGTGCGACCGCTGCACCTGGGGTTGACGATCTGAGTGTCGACAGGTGAGTATGCCATTGGATGCCCTTTTAAATTCTAGGTCCTGAGTTCAGTGTCTTGATGACCCCTCTTGATGAAGGTGCTATGCACCGAAACGGCCGTCGAGGAGACGTGTAATGTATCATTTTAAGCATTGTATCAGCCTGTTGGGTGTCCATTTATGCTCCAGATTATTGTGAGCTTGGATCTATTAAAACCTGCATTCATTTATTTGGTGAATTGGATCTTTTCATGACTGGTGCTGTCAGTTCTGTTACCCTCTGGGGATCACACACAGGACTTTATCTATATATATATATATATATATATATATATATATATATATATATATATATATATATATATATATATATATATATATATGTGATACTAAATAATAAATCTACAAATGAAATAATCACCAACACATACAAAACAACATACATGGTGAAAAAAGTTTAAAAATCAATATACTCACCAGACATGGATGATAACATCAGCTACAATATTGGAAAAAAAAAAAACATTTCAAAATCTCTGAACAAGGTATAATTGTGAAATGCAATATTGGACTAAAACCAATACACTTCAAACATGATACGTATTACAATCGAATTTGGCATTAAGAGGCCATGGTGCCTAATTGTTACTTTCTAAGACACAAAAATAACATAATTTTAATCCTTGATGGGTTTAATTGTAGACAAATTGGGTTGGTCTGTGCAACATTCAAAAATGTACCTGAAGAATCGTTGGCTTTCCGGGGAGCGGAATGGGCGCAGGGGAGCATCTTGCGGCTCAGATGGAACCTCCCACTCATCAAAACGGATATCACGCCGCACAGTTATGTTGTGAAAGAATGCACACAATCCCACAATCTTCTACACCATTTCAGGCGCATACTGTAAGTCACCACCAGTCCGGTGGAGCACTCTAAATCGACCCTTTAACAGGCCAATTGAGCGCTCCACCACTTGCCTGGTGGCAACATGCGCCCTATTGAATGCCTCCTGTGGGTCTGTTGTTGGGGAGCTGTACGGCGTAAGCAGCCAGGGCGTACATGGGTAACTGGAGTCACCCAGAACCCACGCATCACGGCCTTCAAGCTCTTGGAGTCTCTGCCAAATCCCAGTTTGTCGGATAACATGAGAGTCATGGGCACTTCCGGGAAACTTCGAGTTGAAGGCGAGAATTTCCATGGATGGGCCACATACCACCATCACGTTGAGTGAGTGCAACATTTTTCGGTTCCTATAGACCTTCTCACTGCGTGATGAAGGCACAAATGGTACATGGGTGCCATCCACAGCTCCTATCACATTAGGGAAGCCAGCAATTTGATGGAATGCCTGCTGGCTTCTGTGAAGGGTCTCTAAAACGCCTAAACATGGCTGACATCACACGCCTCAGGATTCTGCTGAAAGCAGGCTGGGATATTCCAGCAAGTACTGCCACTACTTGTTGGAATGATCCTGAGGCGCAGAAATGCAACACAGCCAGCAGCTGAGTGTGAGTTGGAATTGCCGTCGTGAGCCCATGACAAGGTTCTAGATCACTCTCAATTAAAGAGAGTATATCTAGAATGACATGTGGGGGTAACCGGTACCTAGTAAGTACCTCATCATCGGGCATCCCAAAGAGTGTCACCCGCGTGCGAAAGATTCTTGCACGTCCTGGCCTCCTTTGGCGATGAGGGGGTGGAGCCGCAAGTGCCCTCAGCCCATTTGCCACAAAATCCATCATTGCTTCTGCAACCTACAATGAAATGACCACATAAAAAGGTACACCTATGCAAAGAATGGTCCACAATAAACTCACGTAGAAACATATGAATCCATACGTACAATTGAAGGGCGCCCGCTCAGGTCCCGAGTATCCATAATGATCTACAATTATGTCAAAATAATATAACCTCACACAACTATTTTATATCAAATATGTTTCTTACATGGAACACTTAAACACTAATTAAGTAATATCTCTAATAACAATTGTACATGAAATCATGTAGTCATACACATGAAGGAAGAATTGTAACAAATATGTTAGATGGTAAAGCATGGGGCATCAAAGTGTACACCTTCCGATGTTGTGAAAGTGCATGTTGTAACATGAATAACCACATTGTGAACTGTAACAGCATGGCACAAATGTCAGCTCTTGCTGGGACATGTAGTTCACCAATATATGGAGGGCCACAGGTTTAACACCTGTGTGTTGAATGGTGCCCAGGTAACATGATTCATTAATGCAAACAAGGATTTGCAGAAAAAATAGTGTGTGATATGTTAAAAACTGGTGCATAAATGATTACCCTTACATTGTTAATGTATATCATCTCTACAATGAACATGGGAAACCTTACCTTACACCTGGCCACAATACAGATCTGGAGACAAATGAACCTAGCATCAAGCCGCTATTTATAGGCCTATCACATGTGATGTGCATGACATCAGTGATGACTATTGCATGAGTTGTGGACTGGATAGAAAAATGGAATGGGTTACTTACATTTGTTATACATACAAAACAATAGCACAGTACAAATGAACATTCACAGATAGCATTTATCTTTTTCAAAAGTAGTAGGTGGACATTGTTGAAAAATTCTGAAAACTTCAACTAATTCAGACTTGGAATGTACGCCAGGTTTTGTTCAATATAATTGCCGCTGGTATGGGCGTGGCCTAAGTGCCGCACAAACAGCACGGTGTACGCTGCCGTACGGAACGCTGCCGTACGGGAGGCTGCCGCAAAGAACGCAGGGTGTGGCTGATGTACGCCAATGACAGAAATGTGTATATAAAGGTGTGCTAGAAAAACAAAATGGTGTTGCAAACATGTCTGGTTCTCAATCAGAGGGAGAACAGGAGTATCAGGGCCTCCTAGCTCGCCTGGACTCCAGCACCTCCTATGTGCCCCTCACCAGAGACCAGCCATTGGGAGGTGAGCAGGCAGCTGGGCCATCAACAGCAGCCCAATCGACAGATGCCCAATCTGCAGCTGGGCCATCTTCTGCCTCAGCAGAATCATTGGGAACACAGCAGGTGGCTTCACAAGAGAGTAGCCTGCCCAGCACTTCAAGTACAGCGACTGGTAGCCGTGGCCGTGGCCAAAAGAGGCCAACAGAGGAACCAAGCAGCAGGAACATGGCATTCAAACCGCAGGAGCTTGCCATACTGGTACCCCGTGCACGGGATTGGATAGAGTGTCCACAGGAGAGGTTGACACACACAAGGAGATGGAAGATTTGGGAGGACATAACTGTGGAGATTAATGCGGTAGCTCCACAAGTTCGTGAGGCGGAGCACGTGAAGAAGAGGCAAGTTCAAGTGTGTTACATTTGACCAGTAATGTTTTTATTAGATGTTAGATGGAGGTGGTAAATGGTCGTTCACGTTGCTAGGAGCAACAGACATGATTGCCATGTCTCTATATTTATTGTAGGGTGAGTATGAATGTATCTTCTAAGTGTTGGTTTTATAGTTTACCATAATGTAAGTTATGTGGAATGAAGCACATGTTGTAATCTGTAGCAGATTCCAATGCATGCTACATCACACGTCAGAAGTGACATGTAATAATATGTAAACTTTGGTTGCAGGTGGCATGACTTCAAAACCAACCTCAAGAAGAAACTGACCAAACGGTGGGAACACAGCCACACCTCTGGGGCTGGCCCCATGCCAGGCCGCCTGAAGCTCACCCCCCTGAAGGAGATGGCTGAGGGCTGCATAGCAATTGAGGAGGTCTGGGGGGTGAGCAACATGGATAGTGAGGCCCCAGTGGACGTTTTTGCTACTGATTTAGAAGGTAATTTGTTTGCATGCATGGCATAAGTAGTTTGTACTAATTTTCAAGGAATGTGTTGTAATTGTAAGTTTCTCTTTCAGCAGCATCCCCACCATTTGGTAGTAAAACTCTTGAGGAGGCGGAGGAGTCAGTGCCACCTGCCACCAGTGGCAGCCATGTGCAGCAGCAGCAGCCAACGGCCACACAGGATTTGGACAGGTGGGTGCAGATGCTTGGGCAGATTCACCAGCAGGGAGAGTTAGCATCAGAGCGGCTGCGTAGGACCGAGGAGGTCATGCAGGGTATTGTCAGCACCCAGCAGGCAATAGCTGGGAGCCAGCAGGCAATTGCTGGGAGCCAGCAGACAATTGCTGACACCCAGCAGGCCATGGCTGGCACCCAGCAGGCCATAGCTGCCAGCCTGCAGGTGTTGGCAGATCAAGCCCTGCGCCAAAATGACCTCCTCCTCCACCATAATGAGCTTATGGTGGAGCTAGTTACCACCAATAGGGCCCTATTGTCAGTCGTTTCTGGTGCATTTCCAACACCAGCACTCCCTGCTGGCAGAAGGGGAAGACCATCCCCCCTTCAACATCATCTGCTCCACCTGCCCCACCATCCCAACATGACCGTGGCCGAGGAGCTGCTGCACGTGGCAAGGGCCCTACCACGGCCAAAAAGTCCCGCAAATGAACTTGTGTCCGCATTAATCTCCACCCTTATGTCTTCCCAAATCTTTCATTGAGCTGTGTGTGTCAGCTTCCTGTGTGCAACCCAATCCCGTGCACAGGGTACCCACATTTGCCCTTGGTTCGAATGTTTTGTTTGGTTCCCCTGTTGCCCTCTTTTGGCTACCATTACTGTCTGCTGTACTTAAAGTGTTGGTGCTATACTTTTCTTGTGAAGCCACCTGATGTGTTCCTAATGATTCTGCTGTGGCTATATATGCAAAGAATACATTTGTGAAAAAAAATTGTTTGGGGTTTAAAATTCCTGTTATGGTAACTTTAATTTTTGGCATGTGCCAAAGAACATGCTTTTAAAATCTTATGTTTTAAATCTTACTGTAATAAATTTTTCTTTTTATCCCCAAATGTGTGCTGTTATTGGTGAATGTAAAAGTGACATGTATATTTATATTAGTGATAGCAAGTTCTGTCCATTGCTTGCAGTGTAAATGTGTGTAAAAAATGCAGCCGTGCTTTCAGCATAGATTTGTGTGTTTTGTAATGGTCCATTTAAGCTGTAATGGTTCCAATTGAAGCAATGAAAAGAGTGTAATTAATGAGTAATGAGTAAAGGAGTGGATTGTAATGTGTTCAGCTGACATTGGTTCAGGTGCGGGCGTACTGATTGGGCGTTCCGAATGCCTAGCGCATGACCGAGTGGTGTCCGCAAAGCAATACTTGCTTATGGAGACCGCATATTTCCTGCCTTTTGGTTCGTTTGCAGTCGGTGTTCTGTCCGAATGCACGCCTACCAGAATTAGTGCACTCCCTCGTGTACGCCCATGTTTACGCCCAGTTTAGCCCACTTTGAAACTACGCCCCTGTGTAGTTCCGAATGACGCCCATATTACGCCCAATTTCCCGAGTGAATGCGGTGCACTATTCTGTACGGTATTAGTGAGAACGAGTACGGAGACCTTGCGTGGCACATGCGCATAGCGTTGCCCACGCATGCGCAGACGGCTAAAAAACGCCTTCCGAAAGAATTCGGAAAATTACGCATCGACCAGAATAAGGCCCTAAATCTTGATAATTCACAACTAAGTTCACCACTTTTTGATTAGGACTAAGGGTGACTTCCAAAGGCACATGGCATCCTGGGACCTTTTTTGCTACCAAAGAGGGCTGGCTTGCACTTTCCTTCCAAGTTTTTAACCGGTTTATATGGTAGATTTATATTTCTCTACTTCTACCCTTATGTCGAATATTGTAATGAAAAAGTCACACCGCCTCTATGATCTTGTAAGTCCCCGCCATTCAGCACACATCCTTCTTTCTGCAGTGGGCAGAATTACCTTGTCTCCTGGGTTAAAAGACCGGTTGACTGCAGTAACATTATAACTATGTTTGTGAGGCTGCTGAGCCCTTTCAATATGTTCGTTCAGGACTGGCACAATCTGCCATAGTCAGCCATACAATTGGGACACAAACTGAATCATGTTAGGTTCTTGGCAGGTTTGTTGCTCCCACCCTTTCTTTATCAGATCCAGAATCCCTCTGGGTTGTCTCCCACAGAGGAGTTTGAATGGAATAAACCCTGTAGAATTTTGGGGAACCTAACTACAAACATGAAGTACAGTAATAGTAAGTCCAAATTAAATTTTTCTTTGGACACCTCCCTCTTTATCATCTATTTTAGGATCTGATTAAAACTTTCTATCAGTACATCTGTTTGTGGGTGATAAACAGAGGTAGTAATTCTATCTACTTTTAACAACCGGAACTGATCTTTCCTGAGTTTATAAACAAATTGAGCACCATGGTCTGTTAATTCCTCTTTTGTGCAGTGTGTATAAAGGGTTCTATCCGGTGCAGTATGTCCAAGGGTCTCTACCTTGTGCAATGTGTCTAAGGGGCTCTACCTAGCAGAAAACGCCTAAGGGGCTCTACCTGTCGAAATGTGTACAAGTGGCACTACTGTGTGGTGTAATGTGAATTTGTACTGTTATGAGTCCATGCCACTTCCCCATGAAGCCACACCCCTCCGGTGCACACTTTCCCTGTTTTGAGTAAGGGGGCAGACTTGGCGCCTTTATTGTCATGCTATTTAAACCTGCCTGTGTTTGTGTTTGGCACCCCTGATGAAAACTGGGCTGAGTTCCAGTTGAAACGGCTGTCGGGTCAACCCCACTGTTCTCTTTAAGAAAAAGCAGTCCAAACAGCCTTGAGCGCTTTCTTTCCCTGCTGCTGCTTAGCCCTAATTGGAAAAATTCAATCCCAGTATACAGATGGGGCATGGCTAATCTTTGCAGGGGATGGCAATGGCGACGCCAGCCGCCAACCCCCGCCAGTCGCCATCTGTATAGCGAGAAGTGGACGCGCGCGCATGAGAGGCGCGCGCGTCCTGCTTCCAGCGCTTCCCCTGGGTCACCGCCGGCTTGTCGGCGGTCACCCGGGGTCCCCACCGCCCCTAACCCTGTCCGTCTCCCTGAAGCGGAGACGGACAGGGTTCCCGTCGCCTCACCGACGGAGATTGAGACGCACGTGCGCATGAGACGCATGCGTGTCTCAGTCAGATGGCGAGCCAGGCTGCTGGCGGATCACCAGCGGTGACGTTCTGGCGATTCACCAGCAAAGAAGAGCCCGGCCCCATCTGTTATTCCAAAGGAAAAAGTTAAAGAAAATGTATAAGAGGGCTGACCACAGTGCTGGAACCTTGAGAAAGACTGATCATGGTAGAAACGCATTGGTGAGCAGCTGGAGACCGTTGTTTTGAGAGGAGACAGCCACCAGACACAGGGGAGAAGTGCTGGTAGAGTCGTCTACACACTTTTAGAAGCAGCAGCCCCGGGAGGCTTAGAAAAATCATTAGCCGGAAGAGAGCATATACCATCAGAAGAGCATCGCGGCATACAAATATCTTTGCTGCGACCCTGCCAGACTGTGAGCGCAGGCAGTTTCTGACAGGAGGGAGCACACTTGTTACCAGCTATTCGTGCACCTAGCTCCCGCTCTCTTCTTACTTTTCCTTACCACCAGGAAACCTAACAAGCACATGAAAAACCCAAAGGTTAATCACAGTGGCAATGTGGCACCTAAGGGAAGAGTACCAGTGTGGGAAGGACAGACGTCCTATCAAGTGTGAAATCCTGCGAAAAGATCAGTGGATTTAAGGTGAAAAATCACATCCCCCAAGAGGTCCGGTGAGCTGATAATCTCTTCTTACAAAGAACAGGTTTTTTTTATGTGTTTTATGTTTTGTGGTATTTTTACCCTTTTTTATTGGATTGGTCCTATGGTTTGATCCGCTTTTTTTTACAAATAAAGTGACTATATATTTTTAAGGTGATTCATCGGGTCCTACGGGCACTCTTCACACCGTCGTAAGGGGCTGTGCCCCCTTATTTTGTGAATGTTTGTACTGTGAGAAATATGGTTTGAATTGTATGAAAGATGCCTTGTATTGCAACTTGAGTTATAGGTGAAATGTGTTAAATAGAGAGCATATGAGGGGAGGTTGCGGGAAGGGGGGGTGCTGTGAATCGTGGGAGGGGGTCGCGGGGGGTGCAGCGAATAGCGGGAGGGGGTGGGGTGGCATGGGGCCAAGCGAATAGCGGGAGGGGCGGGGGCCTGTGAATCGTGCACGCGCGCGGGGGGGGAATCACCGGAGGGGGCGCGAATCCCAGGAGGGGGGGTTGCGGGGGTCCGGGGTGGGGTGCGGGCAGAGGCAGGGGGGGGGTGCGGGCAGATGGCCTGCCGCTCACCTGGTGGCTGTGGATTAATGGTGGATGGTGGGCGTGTACTGTAGCCCTGGCTGGGCGGGGGGAGGTGATGTCATGGGAGGTGATGTCACTGGTCTGGTGGTGGTGTGGTGAACACAAACCCCGCCCCTAGGTGGGGCGGGTTTGTGTATCCCAGGTTTGTGTATCCTGAAATACTGATAAATCCCCAAAAACGTGGTTTTTCAGAATATTTCGTTTTTTTTTGTTTTGCATTCCCCCCACCAGTGCCCCTTTTTTCATACTTACCACGTCCCTCAGCGTCCACGGCGGACTTCTGGATCCTCTTCAAGGGCATCTCCGGTCCCAGGGTGCATTGCGCAAGTGCGTGGGAACGCCAGGAGGGCCGTCTTTTTGTATGGGCTTAGGGCTTAATGGGCACTTGCCCAGGGGCCCCAGGTGTATAAGGGCCCTATGCTGATAGCTGAGGATCCCCTTTTTCCAGGGATACCAGAATTTAGAAAATCGGCCCCGGGGAACTGGATATATGCAACTTCAAATCAGCAGTCCACATCCGACCTGTTAATTGCAAGAGTTTTTTCTGAGAGTATATTCCAAAAGCTGGGACTCTCCCCTTTCTGTAGATACTAGCGGCATGTCTCTATCATGCCCAGAACCAGAGATACCCTGTATCAGTCTTCCAGCAGTCGGTCCCTGCTCCAGCTCCAAACGTCTGGTGTACAGTTTTATATTTTTGTCAATGGATTGCTCTGGCTCTTGATCTCTGATCCCCAAGTCCCTAGCACCTTCTGAAATTTGGGACTCTAGGTTTTTATACTATTGAAGGCTAAGAAATCTATTTCCAGATAATGGCGATATCTGCAGTCAAACAAGCTGCCCTTCCACCGGAAAATAACGAATATTAAGCCCACTCCATTATCCAACCCTCCCCTGCATATAAAACACCCACTACCTCCCTGGAAGTCATTTACAAGGGACCCTTCATTCAGCTCAGTGCCCCCTTCCACACGTTAGTGTTCACCCTCCTACCACCTGTGCAGTAAAGGAGTAATTAGCAGAAGTTACTGCTCCAGGTCCTACATGTTGAATGAAAGATAGAGCACCCCCTGCCACCCGTGGGACATCACAGCGGCTGCTGATAGCACCCCACCCCTAGGAGGGGAGAATGGGTAAGGGCCCCAGTGCATTGCTTTACCCAGGGGCCCACACTGCTGTTAACATGGCCCTGCACGCCAGTGATGTCACCGGTGCGCCTGCAAACTCGCGCAATACACCCATGAGCCCACTGAAGAGGATTCTGTAGGCCGCTGTGGACACCAGGAAACACCATCGATGCTGGGGGACCATCGGGGCACCACCAGGGGACCAGGTAAGTACAGTATGTTAAAAAAAATATTCCGAAAACCGGAAAAATCCCTTATCCAAAATACTCGTGGTCCCGAGCATTTCAGATAAGGGATACTCAACTTGTAATAGAAAAAATGACTGTATAATGTGCTACAGTATTATAGTCACAGCTACAAGCTACTGTACATTGCTGGTACATTTCTGGTTCGCATGTTTTTATTAACTGAATCGAATGCCTCTTAATATCAAAGAGGTTGCCTTGTAGGAACATTTCCTATATACGTTCTAAGCTGATTGTGATTTTGTGCAAGTACATTATCTTCTTGTGCTTAGGGCACAATCAAATGGGATTGTAAGGTCTTTCAAGGTAGCCAAAGTACTGATAATATTTCTGTTCATATCACTTATAATTTCAAGAGGAAAAACAATATGATAAATGATTGTCATTATTACTAACATAATATGTCATAAAAAAACAAAAAAACAAAAAAGTCCCAAGGCGCTAATAGTCCATGCAGCCTCAATTCCTGAAGGAGGACCACTTTGTAATCCCCACTGTGGGTATTCTGGAGCAAGATGAGGAATTGTGGGCGCTTGACCTTGTATGTTCAGTGATGTAGAGTTGTCTCAAAATGGATGGATAAATAGAAAACACAAGATGTGTGTATTAGTAACACAAAATCTATAGGGCAAATGATTTGGGGGATAAACCAGGTCCCAAGAACAAACAGCGTACCAGAACTCACAATGTGATGCGGTGCTGGACGTGTGTACCGGTATCTTTAGGGGATAACCACAGGTGCAGATAGGAAAGTGTGTACCAAAAATGAGTGGATGGATTTCCCAAGGTGCGTACCGTACTCACTAAGGACTATGGGTTTGCAAGCATATAAAAGGTATCTTTAAAGCTGTATTTCTCAGGCAAACACACGAGTGCAGGTCAGAATAGCCCCCAGGTCCTGTGTACCATACTCACTGCTATTGCAGGTGGATAACACTCATAAAGGTATGTCATATTGATGAAATGAAAATGTGTCCCTCTTTTTTCAATTTTGTTCTATTGCTTATTATTAGCTGGAATATCATATTTGCTCTGTATGAATTATACCCAAAGCTAAAATTACATATATATTAATGTAAACCCCATTGATAAGTAATACCGTAACAGTGTGAAATGTTAATGTACATGTTTCCATACCCTGATAGCATCTCTGATGTTTACTTTTTTTATGATACTCTATCTTATTTATTTGAATGCAAGTCGTTAGCTCCTACAGGCTTCTGTAACATACTGTACCCAGTGGCATGCAAATGGTTACACTTCAGCAGAATTCATCTTAAAGATAGCTTGGCTTCCCGCAGATAAATGACCAACCTTTATATGGGATACAGTGTTAGAATGCTTCAATGCCTCTCATTAGATTCGTTTCTGACATGGTGGGCTTGATGCTAGGTTGAGTCTGATTGCTAATGATATGGCAAGTGTGTTGAGGTACAAATCATGCGCTTCCATGTACAAACAGGGGATGGTCTGGATGCCATTGGTATAAAAGGAACTGGAGGCATTTTTATGTTTCATAATATGAACTGCAGCACTGTGTTGAGGCACAATAGGAACTGTATGTCACTATATGATTTGGGGGTACTGTATGGTGTAATGTGTTACTGGAAGCCCTATAATGTGATGTAATGTGATATACTGTAGGGCACCACTATGGTTTAGAAAACCATTTATTAGGGGCATAATCATTTTCACTACTATACTGTAGTTCAAAAAATTAATTAGGACACGATTATGTGGTATACAGTTAACAAGTTGTGCACAGAGGGGTCTCTCTGGAAGCATTAGGAAAGGGGCCAATTCAAATGACTGCAATGGGGCCTAAAATAAAAAAAAAAGTTTTAGCTAAGCCCTAGATAAAACACAAAATATATTATTCATTATCATCAAATAAAAGTCACAGTCAGCATATGCAGTATTATATAAAATTAGCATATTAAATATCTTCTTCAACATATACATGCATGCCTACAAAGCTGTACTACAGTATGAACCATCTGTCCACTTCTTTTTACAAATCTAATGTAGTCAGCTGTTCATTGAAATTTCTGTACAGTATGTTTATCCTAGTCAAGCTTTCAGCTGAAAGCCAGAAAACCTGGTTATACCCAATATCCAACTGCAGTTCCATGTGTTAAAGTGCAGACACACTGGCAATTTTGTGTGAGCAATGATGTGAAAATCACCGACAGCACCCGGTGATGATGGGTAAGTGTGCACAGCGCTCAACGCCTGGCACGCGCTCACGCACTCCGTTCTGAAGGAGCCCACCACCACCCTCTGCCGGCTCACCATTTATCCCCCGTAGCCCCCCGCATCCCCCACCACCGTGCTGACGGGATGCGCGAGCGTGTGATACAATAAAAATCAGTGCTGGATTATGAACAAGTCAATACAGATGGTCACGTAGGTGGGAGGACCCAGGGGCCATCTACTGCCAAGGAGGGGGGTCCAGCCATTATAGAGTTTGGCAATGAGCAGGTTCAAGATGGGGAGGCAGTAATAAGGGGGGAGCAGGGGGGGGGGGCTGATTACACGCAGAAGGAGGCTGTCACAGTGAGAAATGCTGAGAGACTGAAAGACACAGGGAGGCTGCGGGAAGCTAAAAGACACAAAAGGATAACTGTGAGGCAGAGAGAGGAATGCTGAGAGACACAGGGAGACAGAGCCACAGGGGGATGCTGAGATGCAGAGTGAGGGGGATGCTGAGAGATGCAGTGTGAGGGGGATGGGAGATGAAGTGTGAGAGGGATGGGAGATGCAGTGTAAGAGGGAAACGGAGACATGCAGTGTAAGAGGGAAACTGAGACATGCAGTGTTAGGGGGATGCAGGGAGATGCAGTGTGAGGAGGATGGGAGATGCAGTGTGACTAGGATGCTGAGACACGCAGTGTTTGGGGGATGCAGGGAGATGCAGTGTGAGGGGGATGCTGAGAGACGCAGAGTAGGGAGGATGCATAGTGATCCTATGACATACCCTCCAACTGTACCGATTTAGCCGGTACAGTACCGTTTTTTAATGGTCTGTACCGGATAAAAAAAAAAATGTACTGATTGTACCGGGTTTTCAGGTTTTGGGGCATTCCTCAGGTCTCTCAACTCCGGACTTGCGGTGCGGATAGTCCGGATCGGGCCCGGCAGGTATAAACCAGAAATCCAAGCCAGTGCACCCGTTCCCAGGGGTGCATTGTGGCCTGGGCAGCATGCGTCGCGTCATGACGTCACGCGGCCCATGGAGCTGCAGCACTGTCGCTCTGGGGCTGTCCTAGAAGATGTCTCAGATGCCCCTGGCACACGCATGCGCTTTTTGCAATTTCCAGGTGCCACAGACGGCTCTGTCTCCAGCAAGATTTCTCTGTGGCGGGACGCGGGAGTTGGACTTGAGGTCAGGGGACTCAGGAGTGGCCGCGCAGCCTGTCAGTGAGTCCTCAATTGTCAGTGAGTCCTCAACCACGCCCACTTAACCCATTATCACACCCACTATTATTGTGAATGTTTCACACCTGTATATTGTAAGTTGGGGTATGCATCAAAGTCTTGCCGCCCTGTTGAAGAAATTTGGGATAAAGCTACCCTCATGTGTCCAATCTATACCCCATCCATGTGTGTTCTGGATACGTATCCCCCCTCACTAATATGAGTGGAGTTTGAGTGCTTAGTGGCATACACCTATTTTGGTACTTGTTTAGTTTCACGGCGGCAGATATATCGCACGCATGTGATGCGATTTTGTACCTGCGTGGCCCGAAGCGTGGTGAGGGGACGCGGATTACTTTACATGTATTCCGTGCCGAGCACAGCGAGCCCCACAAGGGAATGCGGAATACATGTAAAGTAATCCGCATCCCCTTGACACGCTACGCTCGCCACACTATATAAAATCAACTCCATGCGTAGTGGATAGTAGGGTTATGAACAGGTACAAAATCTCATCATGTCGTATTCGGTCGCATTGCATCGCATCGCATGCAATCGCATGCAATTTATCTGCCGCAGTGAAACTAAACAAGTACCCCTATTTTTTGTCTATAGCGTACTTGTTATGAGTCACAAGGGATAGACCCCAGGCCTTAACACCTGGCGACCCTTGTGGTGAGGCTACAGCCTATTCAAATGACAACCCCCTGTTTCCATTTTGTGATTCACCTCCTGTAATTTTTTTCTAGATCCTCCCTTGCCGTCATTGTATTTATATTGATCTATTAGCTATATTAGCTAAATTAGGTAAGTGACCTGTTATTACTATTAGTCTAGCCTGGGTCTCCTTTATTAGGCATCTACAAAACAAACTCTAGTAATGCTTGGCCACAGCCCACAACATAGTTTTTCAACTGAACTTCCTTGAACTGATTATTGTAATACAGTGATTTTCAACCTTTTTACCTTGCGGCACACTAAATAAGATTATAAAATGGCCAAGGTACACCATGAGATCCCCACAGGAAAAAAAAAAAACCTATTGGCCCCATATAAAAAAAAAAACAAATCACAGTGGTCCCCACAGGTAACAAAAATAAAATGCATTGGCCCTTTACATGAAAAGAAGAGACCAGTAAATGCCAGTTGAACTGGTGGTGGCTGTAATCTGGTTTGGGGGTCTCTAGATCTGGGGGCACACTTGAGAACAGCTCAAGTCACACTAGTGTGCCACGGCACAGTGGTTGAAAAACACTGTTGTAATAGCTGTAATCTTGGGCTTAAAGAGAAAACCGACTCCTGAGAAATCCATCTTCCAGGCACATATGTTATTCTAAAGCTCTTAGATATGATAACACATCTGCCTTATGCATATAATTGTAATCAATACACAAGAATGAGCTTATCTGCCATCCAAGCCAATGAACATAAACAAATCTGCCTGGAAGACAGTTTTGGGCATGAAGAGAGAACAGTCATTTTGCATAGGGGCACTCTTTTCACTGAAAATGAAAACATAACGTTTATAATATCCACTAGAAAGTTATAGGATAGTACTAAATATAACACCACTACTACTGCATTGAACAAGAAAAAAGAAATAGAAAGTGTTAGTGAATAGGGTAGGAATATGCATGAAAACATCGGATGCATAAATGAGAAATTACTGTTAGAAATATTACAATAGGGAAATCTGTAGACAAATTAACAATATTTATAAGCAAGATAGGCTTCATATACCACTTTCATAGCTGCAGGTACCAGTGGCGTAAGTTCGTCCCAATTGCCCGGAGGCGAGATAAATATTGGTGCCCCCCCACACACACCCAACCTTATATAAATATATGTGTGCATGTGTATGTATGTATGTATGTTATGGATATTATATTAAAATAAAGAGAGTATGATGTCTATGGTCCTGGTAGAGGGGAAGTCAGCCATGGGTGCTATATCAATGGCTTTCAATTAACTGATTCAAACTCACAGTGGAGGAGAGGTGCCCCCTTGGGAGCAGGAGCCCGGCGGCAGATGACTCCATTGCCTCCCAGAGTTACGCCTCTGGCAGGTACAGATACATAGTAGCTAAAGTGCGTGGTTGGCTCAGTACTAATTTCCCTTTTCACTATTCCTCCAGCATGCGAGACACAGCGCAGTTTCGTAGCCTTGGAAAACGCATATGCTATTAGGCCCCATGCCACCAGAACAACTTGACAGATACTATATACAAAACTGCAACCTCATCACATGATGGACAATATTACTGATATGCTTTGAGATGTTGCAGATCAGGAGGGTAAACAAAAATAATTTGGCTTGTAGAAATTTGAGACCAAATTTAAGCACATATAAACTTTTGGCATTCTCCCCAGTAGCGTATCTAGAAAGGGTGCAGGGGATGCAACTGCTATGGGGCCCGGCGGCTTGGGGGGGGGGGGGTGTGGTCCAGCATGCAGTCCCCTGCACCCTTTTAATTCAGTCTTTCGTTTAAAATATTTTTGCCCTGGCCACCGTCCTGTGCCCTAGTTCCCAGCTCCAGACACCGCTGTACAGGAGACCCAGCTCCAGCTGCTGCTATGTATGTGACCCGGCTTTCCTGACTACTGCTTCCGCTGTGCAGAATACCCGGTGGCTCCCCCTGCTACTGTGTATTAGAGCTGGCTACCCCTGCTTCAGCTGCCGCTGTGCATAAGTCCTGGCTCCTCCTGCTGCTGTGAGGAGATGCGGCTTCACCTGCCACTTTGCAGGATACGCAGCTGCCAGCGCCGGTAAGTGAAGGGGGGCACAAAGTTATCAACGTAAATCTTTTCGAACCTGTGCTCTGGCCTTATCCCCCACACCTACTCCACTCACTCCCTAAACCCATCTCTGCCCCCTCCCCTGACCCCATCTCTGTCTTCCCATCCCCAACCCCCTACTCTCACCCCATCTCTCTCTGCCCCTCCCCTCACTTCCTCATCTCATCATCTCTCTCTCCCTCACTACCTCTCCCATTTTTACTCTGCATTCTATCTTCTGTAGTGGCAATGGGGGGGGGGGGGGGTATCTTGCTATGGGGCCCGCAAAGTTCTAGTTACACCCCTGATTCTCTCTGTCCTTATGAAGCTGGATGCTTCTGATTGGAGACTTTTGAAGAAGTATCGGGGAATTGTCATTTAGAAGACGTTTATAAAGACACATCTTAAATCCGAGGCTGGATTGAAAAGAAATGCCTCCATGGCTATAAGTTTTTTTTATTTGTGAACACATTTGAATATGATAACTCAGTTTATCCTCTCAATAATACACTATTCACTTTTTAAAGTAGTTGCCTAGCAAGAAGATGGGATACTACTGGTCAGAACACAGACAGCGGCACCCACTGCAACAGATTACTGATGGGTTGGGTAAATATAAGAAGTATACCCTTTCACCTACCACCCTCAATTGAACCCTCCCTATCTGAAGCCTAACCCAAACACTCCCCCCCACAGTCTAACCTCCATGTAGGGGCAAAATCCTAAGCCTCCCCCATCTACAGCCTAACTCTATTCTCCCCTCTAGTGTCTAACCATAGCCCCTCTTTAATTTCAAGAAAGCAGCCTACCCCTAACCTCCCCCCCAACTACAATGTCCCTCCAGTACCTATCATGCACCCTCTGCTAGCCATGACATAGTCTCTACCCCACTTACCTACAGTACTTCACGTGCCCTACTACCCATCTCCCCCACCTCCCTGGAACCAGCCAACACGCTTCATGTCCTCTGCTCCCAATTACAGACCCCAACATGCATCCCCATTGCCTTATTTTGGCTCCACAGCAGAATGTGCTTTGGCACCTTCCATCCACCACAGGCACATAGCCCTCTGCCCTTCATCTAGGGCAATAGTGAAAATAGCTAAACCTTCCGGGGAAACTGCAGCTCATATACTGAAACATGTACAGAACAATTCATCCAGTGGTTTGCGAGGTTACCACTTTCAGACATACATACATATCAGTGGCAAATGCAGGATTTTTATAGGGGGTTTCCAAATGTAATGCAAAATCTCCAACTCTGCAGCACATTGTAAGTATGGGATTCTAGGGTAGCGGTAAAGGTCCATATACACTGGGCGACTATGCAATGTGATCACATTGAGCGGCTTTCCCCCTGCACGGCGCCGCCAATGGGGAAATGACGGCTTTGCATAGTGCAGCACTATGCAAAGCCATCCTCAAAGCCACTCATCTGCTGGTATTACCAGCAGATGAATGGCTTTCACGGCGATGATGCAAGAGAGCACAGCAGCACTCACCGCTCATCGCCGGGGCATACACACTGGGCGGCTTTGAGTTGAAAGATGCTGAAACATGCTCTTTTGAGCGGATTTCAGCTCAAAGTTGCCCAATGTGTATGGGCCTTAACAGCCCTGAAAAATGGTATTTTTATTCACAGTATGGAATACAGTATTAATATTTAACAGTACAGGTGGTCTATATTGTAGGCTGTTTCAAGCTTTTAAATAAGATAAGTGGTCAGGAAAAGTTAAAAAATATAATAAATGAATACACAAACATAATATAAACAGTACTGCACTTTCTAAGCTCACATTCTCCCACTTCATGGTAAGGCTCCTGTCTCTTCCTCCTGGCAGCTGCTCTCTGGTCCATTGCAATGTTTGAGGGCTCTGATTCACACATACAGTAAATGTGGTAGAATAAACTGGTACACTAGGCATGTGCAGCTGCTCCTCTCTTTCACTTACACTGCATGATGTCATGGCAGCTCCATTGATCATATTATATACCTGTGCTATTGCCATAATTTAAGTCACTTGCCAAGAAGAGGTGGGTTTCTGGGCAACCCCCCCCCCCCCCTGCGTTTGCCTATGCATATACACGCACACACATACAGTATATATACTGATGCTGAATTACTGTACCTATGAAAACTTGCCAAATTCAAATCAATGTGATGTGAATTCGATATAAATACTATTTCTTCATGTATTCGACAAGGAATAATTAGCATTTGACAAGTCTGATGGTTCGTTTGCCTTCTGTGAGAGGCACCTTGCAGAACACAAATACTGGCAGTTTTTTCACAGGGTTTCTTTACCTACTTTTTAGTTTCTTCAGCAATTCAGTGATTCATGTTCTCTGGAAAACTGACAACATTAACCCTTTTTGAACAGTTTTTCTAACCTTTCCCTACATGATATGAAGAAACTATGAATTCTTAGAGATATGCTTTCTGCTGTTTTGTGTTCTTTTCTTATTAACTGACGTTAAAACTTTCATATTTGCTATCATTTTCATAAATTTGGGAACAGCTAGGTGAATACTGATGAATCCTGCAGAAAAGTCCAAATGCTATAGCAGACACTGACATCTGGAGATGTTGCAGACAAGACTGTGTGTCTGAGCAAACGGATAAATATGTTGCAGTTAAATTGCCTCTTGGGGGGGTGGCACAAAGGTGAGCAATCACAGAGGAGGCCAGTTGTGACCGCAGCTATATGCTTCTGCTCACAAATGTCCCTTATTACTGTGTAAAGCATGCGTAGGCACAACTCCCTGCTGAATATTGCTCATTATTATAATACAATTCAGTTATTCCTGATGGAAACAGCAATCTACTGTCCTGGGTAATATGCATGACATGTTGGATCAAGGGAAGAATTATCCATCACGTGTATATAAGAATTAAAATTTAATGCTCTATGATGAGTCTTTGATGATTGAGCGTTTTAGCACACAACTGACAATCTTATGATATAAAAACGAAATAAATGCAGATGATAGAAACACAACCCGGCAAGCAAATCATTCAGCATACTGTAGGACAGATAGCCGTAAAACATTTCCAAGACTGTAAAATAAAAATCCCTTGTTCAATCAATAAAGGTTTCATTCCTCACAGACTCTGACCCAGCAGCATCCCTACTCTTCTCCATAACATCTAAAAAATGATTTCACTCCTAGAAATGAAGCGTCTCCCGTATAAAAGACACTTGTGACATTTAAAAAGTCAAATATTTACATCTGCCAAAAGATCCCCAATACTGAGTAGAATAATTAACGGATCAACAAACGCTGCCATTGATGTAAAATAATTCTAGAAAGGTCATGCAATCCAATTAAATGACACATTACACAAATGAAGAGCTAGTACACAGGGAAAGCCATCTTTCTGCATTACTCACTTTACAATGTATCACAATCACAGATACTGTACATTGATTTGCAGGAACAACCTAAGGTAGTGGAGATGCAGTTCTGTGCAGAGTCTGATGGTGGCATCATGTTACCATGGTATGGAATTGGTGCAGTGCGTGTTTCTACTGAGGCACTTAATACATTATTCTGTAATTTTTGTCTTGGAAGTAATGAGGCCTGACAGCATTGGCTTGTGCATGATAACAATCCCACACTGGTATCTTCAAAATTCTGCATTACCAAATTCATAAAGGAAGATATGACTTCTGCAAAATGACAGTAAACATGCTTCATTTTATAAGACATTTGTGGTTAACAACCTGAAACAATACAGTGTTTCCTGAGCTACAGCTAACTTAATTTGGGTTACATTAAACGTACTGATCTGGAAGCTAAACCACTTTTTGCGCGGAACTCTGAGAACATATACCGTTTAATTCTCCTGTACTGCGGCTAAATATATTTTTGTTACCACTAGAAACAACTGCTGTTGATATTTACAATTGCTGCAATGCTGCTGTTTACAAATACTGAGTGTTAGCAGATGGAATGTTGTTTAATACCAACGAAAATGCCTTTCCTTCATGTATCTGTCAGTTATGGGATAACTGGCATTATCTGGTTCCTACACTCATTATGGGAAATTCTTGTCAAGATGATGACAGAATTCTGACTTTTTTTTATTTAATGGACTAGGGTCAGGCAGATTATTCACAAAGACTTTAGACATAATCTAAATAGCTGTAATCTGAGTTTCAAAAATTGGCCCCATTACACGGATATTCTGCTGACCTATACAAAATAAGACCATTTTGTGAAGAACTTTTGGATTCCATTGCATAATTTTCTTCGGCTTTTATATATAATTACAATAATGCAGAGGTCTTTTTCATTCGTCATAAACTGCCATTTATTTTTGGAGCTTTCACTTCATTTTGAAGCAGTTCCATATAATATCAGTCCAACAGAACACGGTTTCCAATATTCTATTTTTACTTCAACTATGTTTGTAATGTAGCACAGTAAAATAACTTAGGTTTGCCAGAAGGTGAGCAAAAACCAAGCAAACTCTCAGCAATGTTACACATAGACATTTACTATAGGATCGCTTATGCAAAGCAATCTGGGTGGGATCTATCGCCCAGGATCACATTGCAATATACGATACGAATGTATGTCCATCCAGACACAGGGGTTCCGATCTGCTTTTCCTGCTGTGGGGGTCTGCAAATGCGAGGTTAGCACTGACCCCCAGGTGATCCCTATGACTGCACTGTGGTAAATAGCTCATAGGCTACAGTGGGCTACCGCCATCATAGAATGGTGGTAGCTCAAACACCTGATGCTGCCCAATATGCATCCCCCATGGAAACCTACGGGGAATGCCTCTGCCGGTTGGACATTAGGGATCGCAGCAGGTATCAGAGATTTCTGCTGCAGTCCCTCTGTCATACATGAGGGGGGTACTTACTATTTACTGCTTAACCCTGAACATGGGTGTTCTCGGAGAATTAGTGGCAAATATTTTGAAGGGGTGCGAATTGTATCAACCCCCCCCCCCCCCCCAACAGGCCACGTCCAATCATTGGATGTTGGCCCCCCTACAAGAGGGTAAATGTATCAAAGCTGGGAGATGGAAAAATTGGAAAGAGATAAAGTACCAACCTATCAGCTTCTGCCGCCATCATCATCATCATCATCATAATATCCTTTCATAGCTACGTTGACGGTGTTTCATAGCTACGTTCTGACGGTAGTTGAGACCGGTATCGGTACACTGAGCTCTGTCATCCTACCTGCATCCTAACACATAATATACTCCATTTACAATTGCTCGCCCCATTTCCACTTCTTCATTTCTAAGGGTACAGTAAGTTATGCCCACATGTATTTTTTCAAATGCCACAGTTGTCAATTTTGGTTAGAAAGCCACAATAGCGTGTCCTTTATTTAAAACAAGTTACAGCAATTTCAATGAATTCTATTTAGTGATGCTGAAGATTATAAAAATCACAAATCAGTACATGATATATTGTCAGGGGTATGGATCATTTGGATAGATATTAATTAGGTCAACACCACTAGATTGACATGCATCAAGGTCGACATGAGAGAATGTCGATGTGGGGTTAGGTCGACAGGGCAGTAGGTTGACATGGCCATTAGGCCGACATGGGGAAGGTTTACAGTGAAAATGTCGACATGGTGAATTTCAACACAGTCAACATGAACACTGAATCATAGAAATGATGCGCTCGCCATGCTTCGGGCACACTATTTTATTCTCCCACCACGCCCTAGTCGATGGTGGGGCATGAAATACCGTTTGTAACCTAACCCCATGTCGACCTTCTGTCATGTCGACCATGATGCATGTCGACCTAATGCTTGTCTGTCTAGTGACCGTATCACATTCTCAGTATATACTGTAGAGTACTACACTACATTATCCCCAATGCAATTGACTGTAAAGACAGAAAGGTATTGCCTGCAAAAAGTACATTTCACCATTTGTCAACAATAATTCACCTTAATGAAATCAATAAATATAAGACATTGTTTAACCTTACCGTGACTATCACTTTTGTTAAAAAGTAATATGGAATGAAACAATTCCACCTTCCCCAAATATTTCAACAAAATATGACACGTACATTTGCCTAAATCTAGGCTTCTATATGGTAAAACCGTAACCATCCTTATTCTGTGATACTTTTCTCCCCAGAGAACAATTATAATTGGATAATCCAACAAGTGTCACCTACTTCATTACGCCTGTGGAAACATTCATCTGCGTACAATTTAGCAGACTTATACATTATTATTACAGGCTTATATAGTATTACATGGTGAACAATCTAATAGAGTGCTTGTTACAGTTTTCATTTAAAGTATTAGGTGCAAATACATTTACCATCTCTGCCTTTAAAAAAATAATAATGTACAGTAGAGCACATACTGTATGCTTGCTCTGCAATTACTAAAGAATTCTATTGTATATATGTTATGTATTATCATGGTATAAGACTGTTATGTCACTTACAAAAATAAGCACACGAGATAATAGAACCAATCAGAATGCGCGGATTCATCACAGTTCTCTGGGATCTGAAGTTTCTCCTTAACACTATGAGTGCCAAGTGAGTTTGTCAAAATAGGTGTGAAAATTGTCAAGCAAACATTTGTATTCATCCTAATAACCTGTAATGTTACCTTATATAAGAAATATCTTTTTTTTTTTTTACACAATTGTTTTATTTGAATTTATCTAACAAATGTGAGAGACGCTGGCATTTTAAGGGGGTATCTTGAACATCTCTCACAGAGATGCGGGCGCTTAAAGGGTTAAATGTTTAATTACCTAAATGCAGTAAAATGACTTACTGCTTTCTAAAGTGTGCACACTTTAAAGTAAAATCAAAAGGCTCACAACCCTCTGGGGTCCACAGCTCCACATATACTGTACAATGAGAAATATTTATGCCCACCAAGATTCTATACCAATAGAATACTTAAGGATTTCTATCTGTAATATTTCGCAGCAGCAGCACGGAGTCTCTGAGCTAAAAGCTATTTCCTTCAGTAGAGATCTCACAGCAGCCAGAAGGCATTCCGAACCTCGCTCCAATTCAGCAGGGTCATCAGAATGGAAATGTCGACATTTTAAAATTGAAACTTTTGCAGCTGGCATTTATTAAGTACACATAGTGGATTGCTATGAATAAAGATGTTAACATCATATACATTTAATAAGAAACATAGAGAGCAGATGAAAAACAACTTAGCCCATCTAGTCTGCTCCAACATCATTTTAAAACCCGAGAGTTCAAAATGGACATACAGACTTCATGTTTGATGTCTTGAAAATGGAATATCTTTAGAAATGTGGTAACAATACAGAATATAGGGCCTAATTCGGAGTTGTAAGCTAGGCTGCTGTTTTCACAATTGAGCGATTTTGGGCAAATTGAGCAGACATACCTCGATAGCACTGCACTTTTATAACGGACTGGTTTACAGTAAGTGACCATTTGTGGGAGGTAACTGGGAGGGACAGAAGTTTTTTGGGTCAGCTGCAATGATGTATACATAGAAACATGGTGATGGTGCCTGCATTGATACTGCTGCGTCTTACCAGGTAGCGGCAGGGAGACCTTTTTTCTCAGCCCAGCACATGGTGATGAGTGCTGGGCTACAGTGAGGCAGACTGTGCAGGTATGGAGGGAGCATACACAGCAGATCACATGGCATCATGGGGATTCTGGTGGCAGGGGAGGCATTTACCTGTTCGCTAAGCAGCGTATTTATGCAGCATAGCGAGCAAGTCTGAATTATCCCCATTGTCCCTAGTAATTCAATAGGCTGAAGTGTTGTCTAAGGCAGTGGTTCCCAAACTGTGTGCCGCGGCACCCTGGGGTGCCTTGGGGGACTTGCAGGGGTGCCCTGGATTGGTGGTGCATGACCAATTGAAATTATTTATGACCAATGCAATAGGCAAAATGTGGACAAACAGAAGTGAATCCTGCCCATTACCACATAACTGACCCTAAGGATGAGATATAAACACAATTTACTGAATTTTATATCTTTCTTCTGATTTTATCAACGTTTGCCCTAGTGGTGCCATGAAAATAATTCTGATACTCTGGGGTGCGTGATTCAAAAAAGTTTGGGAACCACTGGTCTAAGGGCTGTTTCACA
Source organism: Crinia signifera (assembly GCF_055691185.1). Taxonomy (NCBI): domain Eukaryota; kingdom Metazoa; phylum Chordata; class Amphibia; order Anura; family Myobatrachidae; genus Crinia; species Crinia signifera. The sequence goes on along the minus strand of NC_139219.1, from coordinate 250,621,923 downwards.
CAAGTTGGCTGTAATTGTAGCTGCACTGCACTAAATAAAAGCTATTTGCTTGTATGCAGAATTGCAAGCACCACCCATTTGTACAGTATCTGCTTGTGGAATTTGGGCCTAATTCCGATCTGATCACAGGGCACATTTTGTTTGCAAATGGACAAAACCATGTAAGTAGACTTACTTGATGCTGCAATGGCCATGGGGAGATCGGGCCTCCCTCCCAAATGGTGGGGCCCACCTGCGTTTTTTTTTTACAAACACCTGCCAGCTATCAATCATCTTGCAAATGCAGAGCTCTTTGTTCGCGGGCACTTTGTGCATGCGCACAGGGTACCAAGTGCATTTGCAGTCTATTGATTATTTTCAGTCTATTGATGGGGTCTGAATTGGCCCCTTAGCCTTCACTATCACTGCATTGCACCAGCCATATACCTGATGCAAGAGATCCATCTACATACACTCTTAATTAGCATAGCCTGAAATACCACCTTCGCTTCTATGGCAACTGATCTTAGGTTGAACACCCTGCTGCCACACAGTTATTGTACATTGCAATTGGATATGTGACTGAGGGGATGATTCTGGATCACTCACAGTGATCCGAGTTCGGCCCCTGCCCCTGCATGCGCAAACCCCGACAGCAAACAGCTGTGGCAAACACACTCACTGGACCATTCGCAGCAGGGAGGGAGGGACAGGGGCAGATGACGGTGGGGATAGGGATTGCCCATCATTTTATGGGCATTGCCATGGGTACATGGACTGGCCGATGCCTGCCGGGGGGGCGGCGATTGACGTCACAGGATGTCAGTCGCCCGCCCCGTCTTCATCCAGGTGCAGGCAAATAAAAGTAATTGGAGACTGGCGTTTATTTGGGAAGGGGAGGACGGGTGGTATTTGGTGGGGCAGCGTCTCAGGTGCTCAGTACGTTACGATGTTCACAGCTTACCGAGCAAACCTGAATCAGGCCCTGGAATTCATACTGTATGACGTTCTTTACTTGTATGTTGCTAATATGAAGGGTCTTAACATTACTATGATGGAGCTTCATTTCACTGTGAATGGACTTAGCGCTACTACAGTACAATGGGGTTTAGCACAGTCGCTGCAATTACTCTATACTAACAATATGTGTGACAACATAAGATTAGTGTTTGCACATATTCAATGCTATTCTCTTAGTAGGCAACCTGTGGCACTCCGGCTGCTGCAGAGCTGCACATATCAGCATGCCGTGCCATAACAGCAGCAGTTCTGTGATGAGGCTAAGCGCTAGTGTGACAACGATGTAGCATAATGGTTGTGACAATTCATGCTGCAGCATATACTGAGTGTGCAGTCAGTCAGTGCAAACTGCTCTAGGGGGAGAGACAGCAATTTTTTTTTTGGATGACATGATAGGTTCAGCTTTTGCCTGTGACTCCATAAACTGCTGCTGTGGAACTACATATTCCAGCATGCTCTACCATAGATTTGTTGTAAGAGTATGCTACAACTGTGGCAGGGAATGTTAGCATCAGGGCCACCAATAGAAATCTTGGGCCTGGTACACTGATATGTCTGGATGTCCCCCAACCCTGCCCCCCTTTAGCAGCAGCGTTTTATTACACTGCATGTTGAATTTTGTTTATTATTATTACAATTATTATTATTAATATTACAGATAATTAAAATTCATGATACAATGTAATGAAAATCTAGTGCACTACTGCTGAGTAGTGGCCATAATAGCAATTGTGCTTCTATATGGCCTGTGCCTTTGTAAAACATTTATTAGGTGCTGCACTGCCGCAACCATGCTTATAACCACTGAATCCCTCAGATCCTTGTGGCCCCTCACAAGGTTGGGGCCCAGTACAGGTGTAACCTTTGACCAGGGTTGCCTACCCTCGTGCATTCAGTGGGAGGCTCCCATTTTTCACATGAGCCTTTCGCTGTCCCTCAAAACCTCTGGATGTGCGAGCCAGGGATGACAGGGTATGGGTCCTGTGGGCATCATTTTTAAACACAAGCCGCTGCTACCTACAACCGCGCATTTTCATTTATTAAAATAACATGACGCCGACATCATGAGGGCGGCATCCGTCATTACTACTCTTGCGCTGTTCACAATTTCGGCAGTTCCAGAAAACCAGGGGGGCAGGTTTTGCATGGGCGATATCATTATGTGGGCATCAAGTCATCAAGTTGGCCACTATGGGGTGTGGGTAGCGGCGATGACATAGAACAGTTGAAAAGAGAATCTCCTAGAATCAGTGTCACCAGCAGCGGACAGCTCATATGGCAGTGGTGTTGGGCTCTTACTCCCCTCTCTCCAGTATCAATTTTCAAAACCAGCCTGTAACTTGGCAGTAAGGGGCTGATTGGCTGATGTGTTATCACTTGATCACTTTATCAGGTTTAATACATACAGATGGAGCCCCTCTCATTTAGCTGGCGAGCACTGGCTGAAAGGGACTCCATCAGACTAGTACATGCGAGCGTCTCACAGGCAGGCGCCTCCTAGTAACTCGGCGGTGGGGATCGGAAACCATAACCGTCTCCGCTTCAGGGAGACGGACAGGGTTAGGGGGGGTACGGCGACCGACAGGGACTGCCGATGAGGTGGTGGGGACCTCCATCGGGAAAGGGGTACTCACGCATGAGACACTTTCCCAACGAAGGTCCCCGCCACCTCGCCTCCAGTCTCCGCTGGCGGCAAATGGCAGAGGCTGGTGGCTGGAGGTTCGAATGCCAGCCCCAGCCTGAATGAGCCCGGCTCCATCTGTATGCCCCACAATGTCCTAATGTAATTATTAGGATCATCAGACAATGAGGACGTGATAGAATTATTGAATGCACATGTGCAGTGGGACTCTGTATATATATATATATATATATATATATATATATATATATATATATATTATGATTGATCATCATTATTTAATCTGTGCCGGTATTATGACAATGTCAATATTTTAAAATTTGCTCACTTGTAGGATGATAACTTTATGACATTTTGACAACATCCCTCTACTATAAACTAAACTACAAATGTAACAAATCTATCTAAAGTCCTTTATAATGCAAAAAAAGTAGGGTATCCCAATCAATGGAATTGATCTCAAAAGTGTGGACAAGAGAGAGTTTCAGAGATGCATGATATAGATAATAAGGATAAGCGGTTTAATGCTTCCTATTTAGTCTAGTAGCAGAGAATGGCTACGTAGACTGTGATTACTTTTTTGCTATTATTTCTATAAACATTAGGCTTAAAAGAGTGTTTTGTATGTAGGTTATGCCAGGATTATGTTGACACATGATGCATTTTGATGTTTTTCTGCAGTTCTCACGCAACAGTAATGACATGATTTGCTACTTGTCAAAACACCAGAAAATCAATCACAATACCTATGAATATGATTTCTATGTACATCCTCAAGACACCCTAAAGCTGGCCATACACCAAACCAACTCTTTCTTAAGACCATCCAACCAGTGTAATTTTTCGCGTCTTTTCTCCAACTTGTGATGTCACAGATGTAGGACAAGCATGTCTGCCTACTTCTGCATGTTTTAAATCAATCAATAAATACAGTATGAGCTTTATTCAGCAAGATAGTGATAGCTGGCAACAGGGCGGCAAACAACAGTTACAGAGCCTGGTCTGGACAATGCAGGAGTGGCTGGACATTTGGGGGGGGACGACGCGGGGACGACGCGGCAGACGAGTGAAGTCACACGCAGTAGCTCCAACCCAAAAATAGGTGCCCGCAACTGGCTTCACATATAAGCTACGCAGGGATTCGGTATGAAATCCCGATGGTCAAAATCCCAACAGGGTCAAAATCCCGAATGGGTCAAAATACCGACAAGGACAAAATCCCGACATGGACAAAATCCTGACAGGGTCAAAATACCGACATTTGAAATCCCGACAGGGTCAAAATCCCGACATATAGAATGTAGAGGGGAAACAGTCTACATGACTTTCAGTCGACAGGTGCGAGGTCAACATGGGTTTTTTCACTGTTTTTTGACCCGAATGTCGACACAGTCGACATGGACACTGCTGGAAGTGAACCGCAGCCACTCGCATCGCTCGCTTCACTCGCAATGCTTCGGGCACACTATTTTATTCTCCCACCACACCCAAGTGGATGGTGGGGCATGAAATACCGCCTGTTGGCACATGTCGGTTCAAAAAACAGTGAAAAAACCCATGTCGACCTCTGACATGGGTCATGTAGACTGTTTTACCTGTACATTCTATATGTCGGGATTTTGACCCTGTCGGGATTTTAAATGTTGGGATTTTGTCCTTGTCGGTATTTTGACCCATTCGGGATTTTGACCCTGTCGGGATTTTGACTGCATCCCCTACACAGTTAGGGCGCTACTGGTAGTGTGTAATTTTGTGTTTGCATTGTGGGGCAGGACCAAGCAGGTGGAGCGGCCATGACTGGGGTTGGGCAGCCCCCCCACATGCTGCCGTCACAGGTTGTAGTTTTTCCAAATCCTCATAAAACTGCAACCTGTACTGAATCAGGCCCAATGTTTGTTACAATTTTCCATTTGTTTTTTTTTGTTGCATCCCTTGAATCCGTTAAGTTTTCCTCCTGCTTTCCTGTTCATATTACTGTACATATATATTCTATATGGTGCATGGAACAGTTTGTAAGCACTAGAAAAAAAATAAACAAAAACAAAGCACAATTTCAATGTACTGTACAGAGAACTGTCGCTCTCTTATCTGCTGCACATTGCTTAATTATATGTATTAGAGTGAGCCATTTCACTGGCATTATGTAGAGGTTCACAGGACAACACATGGCAATATTAGAGACTGGAATGTATGGAATACTATTCCAACCAGGGCCATTTGTATGAGCAGTGCATATCGAACAAAGCACTGTACTTCCCACCATTGCACAGCTTGAGCGCTGACAGGTGACTACTATTGATGCCGGACTGCCAGCTCTTCACCTACCCACAGGATCCACGCTTGCCATCTGCCGGTGTTGCTGACTTCAATCTGCAAGCATCTTGGGTGTTCCCTTTGAGACTTCTCTCCCACCCGCCTAGTGGTGTAACTACCGAGGATGCAGAGGAAGTAGCTGCTACGGGGCCCGAGCTGTTTCTTGGTTCCTCAGCTCCCCCTGCACCCACTTAAGTCTGCCCTCAATGATCATAGCTTCTCCCTCCCTGCTGGAGAGAGACATCAATGTCATAGCCCCTCCTCCCATCCCTGGTACCTGCAGCCGCAGAGGCATTCTGCCATTTTTGTAATTAAAAGAATAACTCTTTTTACTGCAGGAATGTCACTCTGTGTGCCGTATAATTCCATCTGTGCTGTGTCAGTCCATGGGTTCCGCCATCTGTGCTGTATAGTACCATGTGTGCCATCATGTGTGCTGTATCAGGTCAGGGGTGCCACCATCTGCCAAAGTCTGCCAAATAATTCCTGGGGTGAGCCAAGTCTGCCGTATAATTCATGGGGTGCTGCCAAGTGTGCTGTATTAGTCCAGGGGTGATGCTAAGTGTGCCATATCAGTCCAGGGGTGATGCTAAGTGTGCCATACCAGTCCAGGGGTGCTCTAAGTGTGCCGTATCAGTCTAGTGTTTGTGCCACCCACTTGTGTCGCTTATCATAGTTATACAACTACTTCCGTGCAACCTTTTGGCCTAAAAACAATATTGTAAGGTGTGAGGTGTTCAGATTAGACTGGAAATGAGTGAAAATGAATGCTATTGAGGTTAATAGTAGCGTAGGAGCAAAACCCCCCCCCCCCCCCCCCAAATTCTGCGATTTTAGCAGTTTCTACGCTTTAAAAAAAAAATCAGAACCCAAAACCCAAAAATCCAAACACAAAACGTTTAGGGGGTGTTTTGGCAAAACCCATTAGAACCCAAAACCTGAAGGTAATCAGAACCCAAAACACGAAAAGTAGCCGGTGCACATCCCTAATAATATCACAGTTATACTGTATTTAATCATCAGAACTACACTCACTGTATGTCCAATTCAGTTTCAGCCAAGAACGTAAATGTGAATTGTAGGCACACAAAGCCATGACATTCCCCACTCTTGTATGAAGGTGCTTAAGATTCTGAATTTGTGATATGGGGATTGCCAAGTCAAACTTTCCATATTGCAAAGCACAAGGGCCCTTATTCTGATTGACGCGTACTTTACCGCATACTTTCGGATCGCGGCTTTACGGCGTCTGCGCCTGCGTGGAGAACGCAACGCGCATGTGCCACGCCTTGACTCCGTACCAGTTCGGCCAAATCCCGTCCAAAACTGCTCCCCGCAATCAGTCGGGAAATATGGGCGTATTATGGGCGTCATGCGGTATGACACATGGGCGTAGTTTCAAAGTGGGCAAAACGGGGCGGAAACATGGGCGGACACGGGGGAGTACACTTATGTTGGGGGGCGTACATTCGGATAGCACTCCGAATGCACGCGATGAAAAAGGGAAGAAATGTGCGGTGTCCACAAGTGTACTATTGCTTTGCGGACACCACTCGTTCATGCGGTAGGCGAACGTACCGCCTAATGACTACAAGCATTAACACCTGAACCCAATAGAATAGACTCCTTTACTCATTACTCACTAATAGGCCGCTTGTCAGTGCTTTAATTGAAACCATTGCTGCTTCAAGGAAACCTTACTAATCCCCCACATATGCTGTACTTGTCAGACAATTTAAAACTGCTAACAATGGACATGACTGAATATTAATACTATCAATACACATGTGTATTCGACATGTACTCATGAAACCACACATTTTTGGTAAAGTAAACAAATTTATTTCTATACATGTCACAGTCAATGCCACTGTGATGCAATGAGCAAAAAATAAAAAATCAAAAAAATAAACAACATGGCAGGAATGTAACAAAATAAATAATAATACAAAACAAATATAATTGCACACAGATGGACTCCAGCACCTCCTATGTGCCACTGCACATGCAGCCAGTGGGAAATGAGGAGGCTGCTGGCCCTTCTACAGCAGGCCAACCTGCACCTGACCATTCTACAGCAGGGCAACCTACACCTGGCCCTTCTGCAGCAGGCCAACCTGCAGCTGCCTCATATGCACCATCAGCAGAATCATTTGGAACACAACCGGGGACTTCACAAGATAGTACCATGGCCATCACTTCAAGTACAGCTGACAGTAATGGCAGGCAAAAGAGGGCAACAGGGGCACCAAAAAGGACATATGAAGCAAGGGCTCATCTGGTTACCCTCAGCACGTGATTGGACACAAGAAGCTGACACACACAGCACAATGGAAGATTTGGGACCACATAACGGTGGAGATTAATGCAGCCACAAGTTCATTTGCGACCACGTTTGGCCTTGGTAGGCTCCTTGGCCTGTGCAGCAGCTCTTCTGGCACGGCCAGATGCTGGGGCAGGTGGAGCAGATGATGTTGAGGGGTTGGCTGGTCTACCCCTCCTGCCAGCAGGGAGTGTTGCCGGTGGTAATGCACCAGAAACGGATGACATTAGGACCCTGTTGCTGGTAACCAGCTCCACCATAAGCTCATTATGGTGGAGGAGGAGATCATTTTGGCGGGTGGCTTGCTCGGCCAGCACCTGAGCACTTGCAGCCATGGCCTGATGTGACTCAGCCATGGCCTGCATGCTCGCAGCGATGGCCTGCTGGGTGCTGACCAAGCTCGCCAGGATCTCCTCGGTCCTACGCATCCGTTCTGATGCCAAGTCTCCCTGCTGGTTGATGTCCCCAAGCATGTTGGCCAAGGCTGCCAAATCGGCTTGGGCCGATGGCTGCTGCTGCACAGGCCTACCCCTGGGGCCAGGTGGCACGGACTCCTCCACCTCCTGAGCAGAGTCGGCACCAAGCGGTGGGGTGTCTGTGGAAAAAGATAAACACAATTAGGACACATTCTAAGATAATTACTTGCACAAGTTTAAGGCTTGACCAATATTTACCTTCAATAAAAGACACAAACACTTCAGCTGGGGCCTCGCTATCCATCGTGCTCACCCCCCTGATCTCCTCAACTGATATACAGCTCTCGGCCATCAACTCCAGGGGGGTGAGCTCTAGCCCTGATGGCATGGGCCCGGCCCCAGATGTCTGGCTGTGTTCCCACCGCTTGGTCATCTTCCTCTTCAGGTTGGTTTTGAAGTCCTGCCACCTGCAATGTAAGTTGACATATTAATACATGTCACTCCAGATGTTAGCTGTTGCAGCCATTGCTCTGTGCTACATATTACGACATGTGATTAATGTCCAAAATATAATATTACATGCAACTATGATATCAACCGTTACAATACACATTCACAATCACCCTACTCTAACTCTCAACGAAATAACATGGCAATAATGTCTGTGTATCGTAACAACCTCACGGGCCATTTGCAAAATCCATCTAAGCATCAATTCAATCATTACTTGGCTATTACTGGGCACATGTATCACCAAACAACTTGCCTCTTCTTCACATGGTCCGTCTCACGAACTTGTGGCGCAACTTCATTAATCTCTGCCGTTATCTGTTCCCAAATCTTCCATCTGCGTGTGTGTGTCAGCTTCTCCGATGGACACTCAATCCAATCACGTGCTCGGGGAACCAGGATGGCAAGCTCCTGTGCTTCATATGCCTTATTTTTTTTTGGTGGTTCCTCTGTTGCCCTGGCTCTCCCCTTGCCACGTCCATGCCCACGCCCCCTGTCACGTGTCGCTGCACTTGAAGTGCTGGCCATGGTACTACCTTGTGAAGTCCCCGGTTGTGTTCCAAACAATTCTGCTGATGGTGCATATGAGCCAGCTGCAGGTTGGCCTGCTGCAGAAGGGCCAGGTGTAGGTTGCCCTGCTGTAGAATGGTCAGGTGCAGGTTGCCCTGCTGTAGAAGGGCCAGCAGCCTCCTCATTACCCACTGGCTGCATGTGCAGTGGCACATAGGTGGTGCTGGAGTCCATCTGGGCAAATAGTTGCTGCAGCTCTGGGTCCACCTCTGGTTGTGATCCAGACATGTTAGCAACAACATTGTCACCTTCTAATAGACCTTTATATACTGTTTGTGTATCTTGTTTGGCGGACATCAGCGGCAGCTGCGTTCCGTGCGTGAGCGTACGTCGCTGTTTTTTCGCGCCGCATACGGTGGCGGAAATTCCATTGTGTAAAACCTGGCGAAAGTTCGACATGAAATACTGGTCACCAATGCTAACATTGCATATAATCTTCTGATACACCTGTGACTATTGCACAATACACATGCTATTTGCTAGCATGACATGACATTTGATTCATGACTACTGTGGTATTGTGGAGTTTGATTGCAAGCTAAAAGTAGCCCAATCCCTTAGATAATCCAGGCCACAAGTCATGCAATACTCATCTCTACTGTTATAGACCACACATGTGAGAGGCCTATAAATAGTGACTTGCTGCTAGAATCATTTGTCTCCAGATCTGGACTTGTCAGGGTCTAAGGTAAGCTCTTCCATGCTCCTTGTAGATATGATATCCATTAACAATGTAAGTGTATGAATGTATGCACCATTGCCTCACTGCCTACAGATTGTTGGGCCAGCAAAGTGCGTGTAGCATTATTGCAACATGTCACATGTTCACTATTTCACTCACAGGTCTTAAACCTGTGTGGGTTCATCTATTGCAGGACAACATGTCCCAGCAATAGATGAAATGTCTCATAGTACATGATGTCGGCAAAAAATGCTGACACCTTTATCTGTGTGTTTAGGACGGTGTGTATTGAGTTCATATTATTGTTACAGCATTATAGAGTCAAATGGATCTGCGGGATTTCACGGGGCGGCCATCTATTGTACGTATTGAAGCCTACAAATCTAGTTGTAGTCGGATATGGCCATTATGTGCATAGGTGCATCAGTATTTATGTTCATTTCTTTATAGGTTGCTGAAGCAATGATGCGCTACATGGAGAGGAGGCTAAGGGCACTTGCGGCTCTCCCCACTCGTCGCCCAAGGAGGCCAGGACGTGCTAGAATCTATCGCACACGGGTGACTCTGTTTGCTATGCCCGATGATGAGGTACTTACTAGGTACCGGTTACCGCCACATGTAATTCTGGATCTGCTCACGTTAATTGAGAGCGATCTGGAACCTCTACACGGGATCACGACAGCAATTCCGCCTCACACACAGCTGCTGGCGGTGTTGCATTTCTGCGCCTCAGGATCATTCCAACAAGTAGTGGCAGTACTTGCTGGAATATCTCAGCCGGCCTTCTGCCGAATCCTGAGGCGTGTGACGTCGGCCATGTTTAGGCGCAAGGGGCACTTCATGGCCATGACATTTGCCACCGAGACCCTGCGCAGAAGCCAGCAGGCCTTCCATCAAATTGCTGGCTTCCCTAATGTGATAGGGGCTGTGGATGGCACCCATGTACCATTTGTGCCTCCATCTCGAAGTGAGAAGATATATAGGAACCGCAAATTGTTCCACTCACTGAACGTGATGGTGGTATGTGGCCCATCCATGGAAATTCTCTCCTTCAACTCGAAGTTTCCCGGAAGTGCCCATGACTCTCATGTTATCCGACAAACCGGGATTTGGCAAAGACTACAAGAGCTGGAAGGCCGTGATGCGTGGGTTCTGGGTGACTCCGGTTACCCATGTACGCCCTGGCTACTTACGCCGTACAGCTCCCCAGCAGCGGGCCCACAGGAGGCATTCAATCGGGCGCATGTTGCCACCAGGCAAGTGGTGGAGCGCTCAATTGGCCTTTTAAAGGGACGATTTAGAGTGCTCCACCGCACTGGTGGTGACTTACAGTATGCGCCTGAAATGGTGTCGAGGATCGTGGGCCTGTGTGTATGTTTTCATAACATTGCTGTGCGGCGTGAGATACCCTTTGATGAGTGGGAGGTACCATCTGAGCCGCAAGATCCGCCCATGCGCCCATCCCGCGCCCCTGAATGCCGGAGGGGATACCAGCTGCGGGACTCTGTGGCGCAAAGATACTTCAGGTACATTTTATCTAGTTGACAGAACACAACAATTTTAGTAAAAATCCCCCCTTCAAATAAGTACAGTGTGTTAGTTGTCAGTGTTACTAAAAGAAAATTAGCCAGCATGCCCTCCTAATGGCAAAGAAATAGTAGATATTTATCATATGTGCTTAGTTTTGGGGGAAGTTCAATATAGGTGCTCATTATTATACCTTGTACAAGGGATCTTATGTGTTTGTTATATCTTCATTATTGTAGTTGATACTATCCCTGATGACTGGTGAGTACATTGATTTATTCTCTAATGTGTTGGGGATTTTTTCCTGTGTTGATGTATGATTTGTTTGCAGATATATATATATATATATATATATATGATATTTGAATTTCTTAACATGTTTCAACATTTCAAGGAGCAGGCAGCCAGGCAGGCAGGCAGGCAGGCAGGCAGGCAGGCAGGGCTGGTGTATAATGCTGGTCTCAGGATACCTGCAAGTATGTGTATGTGTCTTTTAAACATAAATGTACGCATACACATAGATGCATAGAGTAAGTAATGCTAACTACAGCTATGCGTTGCTAAGCTATAGCACGCGTTGCTTGGCGGAGCGAGGCGTCATTGGATTTGCTAAGTGCATACACACTGTGTTTTATATATATCAGATTTGTTCATTGCCATACATCAGCACTACTGTTTTGAAGGCATGCGAATTTGTCACCATTTGTGTTGGCGCAGAGACGCTGTTCATGTAAAGATGAACAATAAAGTTATTAACACAAATAACTGTGATAAACCAATGCCACCACCTGATTGGTTGATAGATGCCATTGTTAACATGGCGGAGACACGAAGGGCAGACCCCTTTTCACCTGCGGAGCTAAGGGTTCTGGTCTCCGTCATGGAGACAAGGCTGGGCCGTGCGGGGCCCTTTATCAGTAACCGCCATAAGCGGAGGGCCTATGCTGCGGCAGGGCGCCGTATTTACGCCCGCACTCGGGTGCGGAGGTCCATCGGGCAGCTCGAGAGGCGGTGGTCGGACCTCCGCAGGCGCCAGCCCCAGCTGCTAGAGCAAATCAGGGGCGAAATTGCTGATTGTGAGTATTTTAGCTATGAAATTTCGCACTTACAACATAGCATATATAAACAATAAAATGTGTCTCATGATAAGTGGGTGTCCATGGGTTTAAAAGTCCATAGACTGTTATGTGTGCTTCTTCCTGGTTAACATGCAGTCATGTGGCTTTTATATGTAATGACATAGCATTGAGGATTCTGATGCATACAATGTGCCAGATCTAATATGTGTTACACATTGATAAATGCCAGGGTTGTAATGTTTGAACAAATTACTAACAATCACATAATAATTTAAATGTCACATTTTTGAGTCCATTAACAGTAAGGAGCTACTTGCCTGCATCGTTTGCCATCATTATCACCCTTCCATGTATGTCTTGTTATGGATTAATACATGTGCCCCAATGACCCGACATTGACCATGATTTTTTTTTCTACCACACAGCACGAGCCCGAGCCCGACAGGCCCGTGAAGAGGCCGAGGCAGTCCTGGCCCAGGAGGAGGCCCAAGACCCTGAGGAGGAGGTGGCGGCAAGGGTGGAGGAGGAGGAAGTGGAGGAGGAGGAAATGTTGGAGGAGATGGTGGAGGAGATGGTGGAGGAGGTGGTGGAGGAGGAGGAGGTGCCTGAGGAGGTGGTGGTGGAGGAGGTGGAAGAGGAGTTGGTGGCAGAGGAGGAGGTGTTGGTGGCGGAGGAGGAGGTGGAGGAGGAGGTGGTGGTGGTGGAGGTGGAGGAGGAGGAGGTGGAGGAGGAGGAGGAGGTGGAGGAGGAGGTGCTTGTGGCGGAGGAGGTGGACGTGGTCATGGTGGCAGAGGAGCTGGCGGAGGAGGGGGCTGAGGAGGCCACGGTTGCCCCAGAGGATTCCGATTCCGAGGGGGAGGAGGCGTGCCAAGCCCCGGAGTCCCAGCAGATCGGTATGTTTACATAATGCATCATTCATGAAGTAGTTGTACTGGTATTTGTTATGTAGCACTGGTGATTTAAAATTTTGTTCCAATACTATTCATATAGACCCCAAAGTGGGTAGCTACAGATACAGGTACGGGTTAGATGGGGTGTCCAAGGCATCCCTTTCATCCAGGACACCTCTCAATTACACAGGTTTGTGGGATGGGTTGGAGCTCCATTTTGACTGCCACATAACCGTTGTAGTTAAACAGGATCCTGGAGTAAAGGGATGAGTGGATCATTTGTGGATTAAATTCACCTGCTGCAATCGTAGATTATGACCCATCAAATAGTGGAATCTATATTGTTGGTGAATGTTATTTATAAACTCTAGGATGTATGCTATAAATGGAGTATGGCCCGGCCTACCTTGGAATGGAGTCAGAAGTTGCCAGTGTCCCAGGAGCCTCCTCTACCTAAACACCCCCTGTAGTTCAGATTGTTTTTTTGCCCTCACAGAATTGTAGGTTGGTTTAGACAGAATTATGATTTTGAGGATGTGTACTGTGCATTCCTGACATTTGCATAACTCCCATGCCACGAACCATCACTGAACTTAGACTGAGCAGATTGTGACAAGTTCTTATTGACGGAGGCCATGACATGCTTGTCATTGGTTAGTCATGGGTGGGTTGTGACTGAGAAGAAACACTATGACTGTTATGTCTTCTGCAGAGTAAAGGGTAGAGGCAAAAAAAGACAGTATGTAGTAAATAAGTTTGCATGTATGTATATATGTATGTGTCATATCTATTTATCTATGTGTGTCTCTATCTCTCTACATAGATATATATATATATATATATATATATATATATATATATACACACACATGTCACCTAGCATTTGTGCAATTTATGTCGCAGTATGTGAAATGTATGCATGAATAACATGACTAATTTTTGCCCCTTTGACATGCCCACAGATGACACCACACCGCCAGATGAGGGGGTGCGTGGGGCCCTCCTGCGGGCGGACCACCATTTGAGGCTACTGCTAGCCGACCTGCAGGACCTCAGAGATCTCCTGATTTAATTTATTATTTGATATTTTTTTATTTATATGTTAATTGTGTTTTCAAATAAATTGTTTATGCAAGTTCACAGTTGTTGGTTTTCTTTGCACATTAAACAGTATATGTGTAGATTGTTTATAATCTTTTACACAGGGTCTAATACAAACCATTGCACTTAAATTGCTGTAAGGGTTAATGTGTGCAATGCATGTGTTAGGCATGCTTGTAAGGATATATTGGCATCTAATTGATTCCAATTCCAAATAAGCAGTTTTTTATGAGGATAGGTAATTGAATAAGTGGGTCATGTGATGTATTGCAGAAGATACTTAATAGTGGGTTGTTTGGCGTAAATACTCCGCTTACGGGCGGTAGCACCGCTTGGCTCCCGGTCGGATGCGGTATTTCCGAGCATACTCTGTAATACTCTGTAATACCGTGCAGAATCGGAGTGTTTCTCCCGCACACGCATGGTTTGTATGTCGTCCGTAAACACGCCCTGTTCTTAAAGAGTGAGTCCGTCCGAATGCGGAGGACACGTGGGCGTTTCTACGGACGATGGCCGCACGCGGCAAAACACCGTGGCGTACGGACCGCTCCGTAAGAATGCGGGAATATCCGCACCGATCAGAATAAGGGCCAGGGCCGTCATGTGTGTGACAAGGATAGGAAAGTGACAGAAGAGCTAATTTTCCAGATAGCTGAGTTTAGGTTTCTGCTTAATTGGGTGAGCTGGGCTGCTTTCTTGCCTTGAAAAGAATAGTTAATATCAAAGAATTAATATTGCTGTTTCTATCACACAGACCATAGTATTGTCTTTTTATTGCAAGGTAAAGGAAAGTGTGTTTAATGAGACTGTAGAGAGGAATTATTTTGCTATAGGAGATCTGAATGCAAGAAGGGCTGAAGGGTAGATATTATTTAAATCTCACTTTGACTTTGACAGATATGTCTCTTCCATATAACATTCCTCTGCATTTTGGCTGAAATAATTGCTACATGCAGAAGACATACTGTACATTAGCTGCCCAAAATGTGTCTGCATCTACTCATTTGCATAACTTGCACCAAAATGTCATTCAAGTTCAAACTGAAACTGGTGGTTGTGTCAGAACAATTAAAATTCTTGCATTCAAAACCATTTCTGACGTACCAGCACTATAGCAATTGTATTGCTACATTGTCAGTATAGCATTTATTAGAGACAAGAATACTATTCATGTCCTATATATATATTAGGCTTTGTCTAGAGTTGGGTGTATTTCACATTCATTAAGTGCCAAACTCAGGCTCAATTGACCCCTGTGCCAGACAACCTCCTGAGTGCCCTACATCAGGACCTTGCGCACATGGCATCATTACATCACATCGAGTGGGCAGAGTTGGTGCTGACCAAAATGTCATGATAATGATGATCTGATTGGCTCTGTCGGCTGCAAGGGGCCTGTTTGAGCATCTATGGGATTATGGATGACTCGGCTGCGATCTGTTGGTTCATCTGAATCAGGCCCAAATCTGTAAGCAGCACCAGGCTATGAAAGGCTAGACAAGTCACACTATAACATGGGAACCCTCAGCACGTGCTCTCCCTCTTATATTGTTATATAGTCCCAGGAAGCCATAAACTGTTTGGCTATGCTACTGCTTATAGCACTCATGACATCAATACTGCATCTGCAGTGCCACAGACTGGAAAAAGAGGAGTGCTGCTATTCAATACCTATCCATGATGTGTGATATTGGGACTGCTATAACACGCCCACGACACTGCCATAGTAACATGTACATGACACTACCATAACATGCCCATGACCTCCCATAACATGTCCATAACACTCCCATAACATGCCCATGACACTGCCATAACACTCCCATAACATGCCCATAACCTCCCATAACATGTACATAACACTCCCATAGCATGCCCATGACCTCCCATAACATGTCCATGACACTGCCATAACACTCCCATAACATGCCCATGACCTCCCATAACATGTCCGTGACACTGCCATAACACTCCCATAACATGCCCATGACACTGCCATAACACTCCCATAACATGCCCATGACACTGCCATAACATGCCCATGACCTCCCATAACATGTCCATGACACTGCCATAACACTCCCATAACATGACCATAACACTCGACCCCCATGAAGCTACCATAAAATGTACATGACACTACCATAACATGCCTGTGACACTCTTATAACACACCTTGGCACCTTTTCTTTTTTTAATGAATTCAGGTCACCTCCCAGTCTCTGTCCTGAACCATTGATAGATTTCAGAAGCCAACTTAAGTAAAGATGGCACCATCAAGGGATGTCAATGCTCTATCCTGGGATTCTGCGATTGGCCTCCCTAATAAAAAAAAACACCCCTACCTCCCATAAACCGGCCACAAGAACATTTACTCACATGAAGCATGGCTGGGAGAGGCAGTGCGGCCAGAAGCAGTGCATTGCAGGCAGGAGCAGACAGTGCGGCTGGGAGCAGAGGGGTGCAGAGCAGTGGGGATGCAGCCGACTGGCTGCGCAGCGTGACCTCTGACCATGTCGCGCTGCACAGAGCTGCACAGCCAGGGACAGGAGCCGCACCCGCTCTGACACTGCCCGGCATTAGACTGCACATCTGGAAATCCTGGGATTGGAAACTACATACCTGGGATTCAAATCCCAGCATTTTTAGGACCAAATTATGGGATCCCACCGATCCTAAAATTGGCCAGCCTAGTGCCAACACCCATGTTTTGGTTTTAGCTCTGCAATAACTTTGTGTTTTGGATTTATTTATTTAAAAAAAATGCTAAAAATTGCAAAAACATATTTTTGGACTTTTTTGTTCCTAAAGTATTGTTACCCTCAATGCTTTGTGTTTGCAGTTGTTTTAGGGGAGCTAGCAAAAAACAGTTTGGTAAATACAGTATAGGTTGAGTATCCCTTATCCAAATATCTGATATCCAAATTATTCCGAAAACCATAGTTTCCATAATGGACTTTTTTTTTAATAAAAACCTACTGTGTACTTCTGTGACTGGCATTACTGGCGACATCTGTAAAGGGCACTACTGGGGACATGATATGTAACTGGCACTAATTATGTGCAAGAAAATTATTGCTTGGCATTCAAATTCAGTGTCTGAGATAGTACACAAACTTTGTGTCATGTTTTGAAACCCTGTTTTATGCAAAATAAAATATATTTGTGGGTATTTCATGTGGTTGACGTGTTTATACAGCATAAATGCAAGATACTTCAAAATACATTATTCAAATATAAAAATATTCCAAAATATGGAATAATACGTTATCCAAATTCTTCAGGTCCCAAGCATTTTGGATAAGGGATACCCACACAACTCGGATATTTACTAAGAATTGTGTGTGGAATAATATTGCTCAAAAGCATTAGTAATAGTAGTAGTGGTATTAGAAGTAGTAGTTAACAATGGCAGAAATTTGGGTGAGCTCAGGTCTCTGAGAACTGAACCTGCACATCTCTAGTCCCCATGTACATACACTATACAGTAGCGTCAGCATGTTACCATATAAATCCACTATAGCAGTCACAGCATATCACCATATACACACAGTACATTATAGCAGCTTGAGCATGTTACCATATACCTACAATATAGCAGCTGCTATACATTATGGACCTTATTCTGATTGACTCGCAAGGCTGCGAGGGGCGCCCCTATATAGTCACTCTAAACTGTGCGAGGACAGGGCGGGCAGCTGACATCCGGTGATGTCAGCTGACCACCCCCCCCCCCGCGCATGTCCGTCACGGCCTCATTGGCCTGGGATTGCCCAGTGTGCTCATGGGAACGCCCATGAAATGCTGGGCCTTCCCATATGCTAATGTGGCTGCCCGGAGCCCCCCGCCCTTCTCCACCCCCCGCTCAGCATGTAGGGTGGGTGCACACACTCTGCACATGCGCAGACGCTCAACATTGGTCCTCTGCGCGAACACATGGAGGACCGAATCAAACTGAATAAGGTCCTATACTGTATGTATTATAGCATACCACAAATGTATTGCTCTAGGAGGCGCTTTTATCATTTTCGATTGCTTGCACTGGAGATAAGGAGCTTGGCCATCCCATAAAAGTGGACATTTCTATGCACAAGACTTTCTGGATGGGCTTTATTCAGTACGTGTCTATACAAGCTGGTATCGTTGTTATTTTTGATGATATTTTTATGAAAAATGCTAATAATAAATAATTTTGTAATACAAAATAATAATACTAATAGTTACAAAATTAAAGTCAGCGGAAGCAGTTTTTAGAGTAGGCTGGTATTGGAAAAACAGGAAATGAGGGGGGGGGGGAATGGTTGTAGGGTCACCAACCAACTATACTGTTGCACAATTCCTGTTCACCAGCCCCACAGCATGGTACTGTGTGTAGGTTTTATGGGTTGAAATTTATACAGCAGGTTTCTCTTCGTAAATGGTGTTGTTAAAACTGAGCTTTATATCAAAGGCAGATTAATGTGAGTTGCACTGAATTGCATACAGTATCTGTAATAAATTAGACTAAACTACGTGGATGTGGTCAATAATATTTATGGATATGGAGGTAAAACTGAATGTTCTTATTGTCCCCTATGTTCATAATGGGTTCCTGTTGATTCTTTGTTGAGTTAGATTGACATAACCAATACACACCTTGCATCATGAGTTTCCCATTTGCCCTTGGGCACTGAGCTGGGATTACAATTATTCACTGCAGCTCTTCACTGAATTAACCTGGGTTTAATTAAGTAACTGATGTTTAAATAAAAAAAGATGCTCAAAGCATTAATTATTCATTTTAAACTCTGTTTTTTAAATGCAAACTAAGTGATAAAAATGAGATCAGGAAACATGGCGTTGAATGCAATTCGGTCACAGATGCTCCTGCTTATTGGTACTCCGAAAAATAATATGCAGAGCTGTACAGTATATATCTCTGCGAGTGGACTAATCCTATGGACACAAAAGTGTTAAAAACGAAAACATGTTAGGAAATGTCCATTTCTAAGACACACAATGGTTTCATAATAGACAGTAGATTAATCTTTAGATCGAGCTTTATAAAAGTTTCCTTTCCAAATCATTCCGCATAGATGGAACATTGATCAAAATTTACTTTGGTTCTGAATGCTAAGTTAGAGTCACAGTTATTGTATCATGACTACTCATTATAAACACACCTGAAGTAGAACTTCCTTAGGTGACTGCCTGACATATCCTGTGCTCCCTTTAATTACATTTTTGATGCATTTCAATATCCATTATCTATGCAATTAAAAGCATGGCTAGGCAAATCAAACAGGAAACACTTTATACTGTATGTATGTCCTGCTTAGATATAATACACCATCTACATGCTTGTGACACATATAACTCAAAGCTGTCGACAACACGGCAATGAGGCCATGAGTTATTTTCCGGCCAAAGGTTCTATCTGTGCAGAGTTTGCATGTTCTCCTTGTCCTTGCATGTGTTTGCTTTTGTTGCTATAGTGTTCTCCCATACTTTAAAACATACTGGTAGGTTAATTGGCCTCTCATAAAAAAATGTTATATTAGTTTGTATGTACGTATAGGTGGTATCAAATATAGATTGTAAGATCTGACTGAGATGAACCACTACAGTATAATAATCTCTATAAAGCACGATGCAATATGTGTGTGTTATGTAAGATAATAATACTTTGGATTCAATATACAACAGTCATTAAGGGAAATTTACTAAGATGGGAATTGTACAGTAATACTGAGTATTTTACATGGGATGTTGCTATGGGCAACCAATCAGAATCTGCTAGAAGATGAAAGATGACATTGTTCCTTAATTGTGAAGCAAATAGTCCTCACCAATGAACGGTGTGCTTCATTTCAGGTGTCCCAATGAGAAAAAATGCCAAAGATCTCCTAAAAGAAGAATCGATCAAACGGGTCCCGGTCTAGTCCAAGCAGAATATAGGAGTCCTCTTTCATGGTCAAAGATGTTCAAGTTATCTGTATGGCAAGCAATGGGGAAGGGAAAAAAAGGAGGCAGAGGAGGTGTGAGGACGCCCTTTTTTTGTGGCTGCTGGAAGATAATATTCCAGCAGCCGCCCAGTAGGCTGACTGGTTGCATCGGTTAAGACCATATTAGGGAAAGCCCAGCCTGACTTGGATGCAGCTGATGCAGCTGTGCCAGGCAAGTGCTTAAGTCATTTGATACAATGAATATCAATTAATACAATGAATATCATTTTTATGCTTTATTTTTATTCCTGGCTTTAAACTTTCTTAAATTATATGGAAATTATTTATATTGTTCATGATTTTTGTAATCGTTGTTTATTTATTGCAGTTTAATTTTTTTTTTTTTATCCATGAAAATAGTGAGTGGTATTATATGACGCAATTAACATAGTCAATTAAATAATTGGATTATTGATGATAAGGTATTAGTTTCACATACAGAAGGAGAAGTGTCAAATTGAAGTGAACTATAAAGTACCCTATTCAGCACCGTAGATACTCTCAGTTACTAATACTCAGTTGCTAATGGAACAGCGGTGCGGTCCATTAGCATATGAGAAAGCTCATAGTTTCATGGGCGTTCCCATGAGAACAGTGGGTGATGACGCGGGTGCGGGGGTGGGCAGCTGACATCTGTCAGCTGCCCGCCCACTTCCCTCAGAATGTGCACGCAGATCTAAGGTTGCTCTGTTACCTAAGCTCTGCGTGCACGTTCCACACCATTCGATGGTCGCCGACCATCAAATGATGTGGGTGTTACCCCGCAGGTTGCGAATGGATGTTTATGTAAAACATCCATTCACAAGCCAGTGGATGGGGGGGGGGGGGGGGGGAAGAGAGAGAGAGAGAGAGAGAGAGATTATGCCACACAAGTACTACCATATATACTTGAGTATAAGCCTACTTTTTCAGAACAGTTTTTATGCTGAAAAAGCCCCCCTCGGCTTATACTTGAGTGAGGGTCCCACTTGAGTCAATAAGTTTTCCCAGTTTTTTTTGTTGTAAAATTAGGTCCCTCGGTTTATATTCGGGTCGACTTATACTCGAGTATATATGGTACTTTTAAATATATTGCAAGATCAGCCGTTGATGCAGGTATCAATTCTATAGCAAATTGTGCATATTCCACATTGTTAGCAAACTGTTCATGCTGAATACACATGTACTGGTATATTGATGCAGGTTATGGAGTATCATACCTCCCAACTGTGTCGGGGACAGGAGCGGGGCTATTGCAAAGGGGTCGGAGCCTCAGCAAAATGGGGCATGGCCGGGTTAAGTGACCTGATGTGTACATAATCTCAGGGGGCGCATGCCATCTATTCAGTGATCACCGGTGGCTCCCACAACGGTGCCCCCCACCCGCTCAGTGGAAAACTCAGGATTTTTAAAGGGGGGGTGTTCAAATGTTATCCAAAATTTTCCCACTCTGCAGCACATTGGAGTAAGTACAGGAGTCTGGGGGAGCAGTAACAGCCCTGAAAATGGGTCTTTTTATACACTGGATATTGTATTGAATACAGTATTATTATTTAACAGTACAGATGGTCTATAGCATGGGATGCAGTTAAGATCCCGACGGTCGGGATCCCGGCGTTCAGAATCCCGACGCCGGGATCCCGACCTCCGAAATGCCGACACTTTCTCCCTCCTGGGGTGTCCACGACACCCCTGGAGGGAGAATAAAATAGCGTGCCGAGCGTAGCGAGGCACCGGGCCCGGGATTCCGGCGTCGGGATTCGGGATTCTGAACGCCGGGATCCCGACCGCCGGGATTCAATACTGAATCCTATAGCATGCATGTCCAAACTATTGCCCTCCAGCTGTTGTGAAACTGCAATCCCAGCATGCCTTGCCACAGTTTTACTATTAGGGAATGCTAAAACTATGGCAAGGCATGCTGGGATATGTAGTTTCACAACATCTGGAGGGCCACAGTTTGGACATGCCTGGTCTATAGTATAGGCTGTTTCAAATATTTAAATTAGATTCATGGTCAGGAAAAGGTTAAACATACAATGAATAAATACACAAACAGAACCAGCACTGCACTATCTAAGCTCAATTTCCCACTTCAATTACTCTCTAGTATTCCATTGTGATGTTTGAGGGCTCAGAGCACACTTACAGTAAAGGTGGTAGAAGAAGCTGGTACACTGGGCATGTGTAGCAGTTCTGCTATGTCCGTTACACTGTATGATGTGGTGGCAGTGTGACACCCACGAGTGGTATGAAATGGCAACTGTGTGGCTTTACCTCATTACCTGGGTTTCCGGGCCTGGTTCAGATTCTCTCCACTCTTCAGAGAGGTAAGGAAGATCAGGTGAGACAAGGGATATGTTAAACAGTTTCCTCCGCAGAGAACATATTTATTATAGACAATTGCAATCTGGTGAATACGGATTGTTGGATGCTACAAGCAAGCTGTTCACTATAATAGGAACCAATTCAATTCTTTGCTAATACTGTAAATATTCAAAAATGACTTTGCATTTTATGTGAAAACTATTATCATATGAGCAATACTCTCCATACAATAAATGATCCAATATAGAATAACATTTAACTGTGCACAGTATGAATTGGTGTTAAGCCCCTGTATTCCTGCATCCAGGAACAGTGTCTCTAAGTCTTCATTGTACGATTACGTCGGGGCCCAATTGATTACGTAGGTGCATTTTAAACATAAAAGAATCCTTTGCAAACGGCTTGGAGAACTGCTGTCTATAACAATAAATGGCTCCTGCAGTACGGGATCCAGCCACAGGGGTGTAACAGGGACAGTATTATAGTTCCTTTCAGGTGCTGATAAACTGGACAGGGCAGTCATGGGTTCCAGCAAATAGATGACGCCAAAGTCATGTAGCAAACAAGTGTCTATGGGTGATGCCAGTATAGCACAAGGTCATACAGTCCATGACTCACCCTCTGAGGCCTGCTGGCGTCTGTTAAGTAATACTGTAGTCTGTGTTAGTTACTGTGGTAGCATGGTGACCTCTCACTTCTGGGGTTCTGTATGGAGCTGCAATAAAGATGGGTATGTGCTTGCCTGGATAGGCACTCTCTCTGCTGAAGCTATATACTGTTATACAGGGCTGCAGTTGTAAGAGAAGTCTCATTGCTCCCCTTTGGTGCCCACACAAGCCTCTGTTTCTGCTGCTCCCAGTGTCTGTACCTGATGCTGCACTTCAGTCTCTGGGACTTGACTCACACCTCTTGCATCCTTTGTTGCAACTTTACACAGCTCAGGGTCCAAGACTTGCTCCAAATACAGCTTTCAGCACTGCCCGGTACTCTCTTCCCAGCTCCTCAGAGCAGCAGCATCAGCAAGCTTCCTCCTCACACAGACTTCCTGTCCCAGCACACTCTCCTTCCAGTGCCCTTGCCCCTGCAGGCAATGCTGGGTCCTAAAGCCCTCCTTGACAGCACAAGTGAACACTAACCCTTTCAATCTCTGAATAACTGTGTGGGGGTACCACATTCTACACCACTTAAAGGTTGCATGTCCTCATGCAAGGATAGGAGTTGTCAAAGTTCCGCATTCAGATGGTAGCTCCCAGGGAAGTTGTGGTCTGACAGTGTCTTGCAGGTTCTGTTGCATATATCTACTTGGTTCTTCTGGATTGGCCATACTTTTAATTAGCTCATTTTGTGATTGGGCATGAGAATACTGTTGACTGCATCCATATGGTCTCCAATTATTGTATCCTGACACATTTTCTGCCTCTTTCAGATACATGTTATCTTTCTGGGATTGGTATTTTTGACTGTAGTGATGCATAGGACCTCTGCGACGTGGGTAGCTCCAATAACACTTTCTTTTTTCTGCATATCTGCTGCCTTGAACTGGAACACCACCAGGACCAGTGACATTTTCTGCCTGGAGACCTTTTTCTCCTTCGATGACATCAAATTCTACATTGTCCCCAGTCTTGAGGCTTTGATAATATTTTCTTGGGTTGTTCTTCTGGATAGCTGTGTAATGAACAAAAATATCCTGCTTTGTGTCAACACAATTGATGAATCCATATCCACGTTGCATGTGAAACCAGACAACTTTTCCCCAGATTTTCTTTGTGCGGACTGGAGGATCATTATCTAATATGGCAGATAACTCATCTGCACCTATATGGCATTGTCTGCCATAGCAAGCCTGCCATTCTTCAGGACCTGGAACTACTCCTTTTCTCCCCGAGGCTTGGCTTTGAGGTGACTCCCACCGGTCACTAGGCATTTTCCTCCTTCTTGTTCTCCACCTTTGTTTCCTATGACTAGGTATTTTGGACTTTGATATGTTGCACATCTCTTTTCTCATCTCAGCCATCCACACCATTAAATCTTTCAGCTGCCTTTCAAGTATCTGTAGAGGATCTGTGGATGGCATCTGCACACTCTGCAATATGGTGACCTTCCCCTTTAGCGTTGGATTAGGGTTTGAGTGATTATCTCCAAGTGGATGTGTATAGTTATGAAATTTTGGCATGTTCAGAGAGTCCATGTCCCGATCTGTGACAGTGCCTATCACCTTGATTGCTGCTTCTTTGAAGTCACGAAAGGTTTGTTTTGGGAGTTGCATCCTCAGCATTCGCAAATGGGTCCTGGTCCCTTCTCCATTAGCCCCTTCAATGAGCTGGGTTACTAATGCTTCATCTGTATTCTTGACCTCTTCTGCATCTATGGCCTGTATTGCATGCAAGGCTTCTTGTAGAGTTAGGGCATATTCGCGAAGGGATTCTCCCGGTCTTTGCTTACAAGCGTAGAATTTCATTTTTAGTTCCAATAACTTCTGCATCTCAAATGTGATGGCCAATTTTGTCAGTACTTGGTCCACGTTTTGCTTCTCTTTCAATGGCCATGACGTAACTTCCCGCAGTGCCAATCCTTTTAATTGTCCTATTAATATCTCTACTTGCTGTTGGTTGCTCAAGGGAAACAGAAGAAACATTGAGTTCATACCAGTTTTGAATTTGGTAAAAGACGTCCCTTCATTGCAATGAACATCTCCGCTGTACATTGGGAGCCATGGTGCCCCGAAGTGATAAATGAGTGTAATTGGGTTCATTTGCGCCATTGCTGGGCTTGCCATTCCTGCTTTGCTGCCAGATGGCTCTACTGATGCGGGTTGATCTGTCGACATCCACCCTTGAGTTTTCAATCTCCTTACTTTGGACTCTGAATCCTGTTCGTGACGCCAAGTGTGACACCCACGAGTGGTATGAAATGGCAACTGTGTGGCTTTACCTCATTACCTGGGTTTCCGGGCCTGGTTCAGATTCTCTCCACTCTTCAGAGAGGTAAGGAAGATCAGGTGAGACAAGGGATATGTTAAACAGTTTCCTCCGCAGAGAACATATTTATTATAGACAATTGCAATCTGGTGAATACGGATTGTTGGATGCTACAAGCAAGCTGTTCACTATAATAGGAACCAATTCAATTCTTTGCTAATACTGTAAATATTCAAAAATGACTTTGCATTTTATGTGAAAACTATTATCATATGAGCAATACTCTCCATACAATAAATGATCCAATATAGAATAACATTTAACTGTGCACAGTATGAATTGGTGTTAAGCCCCTGTATTCCTGCATCCAGGAACAGTGTCTCTAAGTCTTCATTGTACGATTACGTCGGGGCCCAATTGATTACGTAGGTGCATTTTAAACATAAAAGAATCCTTTGCAAACGGCTTGGAGAACTGCTGTCTATAACAATAAATGGCTCCTGCAGTACGGGATCCAGCCACAGGGGTGTAACAGGGACAGTATTATAGTTCCTTTCAGGTGCTGATAAACTGGACAGGGCAGTCATGGGTTCCAGCAAATAGATGACGCCAAAGTCATGTAGCAAACAAGTGTCTATGGGTGATGCCAGTATAGCACAAGGTCATACAGTCCATGACTCACCCTCTGAGGCCTGCTGGCGTCTGTTAAGTAATACTGTAGTCTGTGTTAGTTACTGTGGTAGCATGGTGACCTCTCACTTCTGGGGTTCTGTATGGAGCTGCAATAAAGATGGGTATGTGCTTGCCTGGATAGGCACTCTCTCTGCTGAAGCTATATACTGTTATACAGGGCTGCAGTTGTAAGAGAAGTCTCATTGCTCCCCTTTGGTGCCCACACAAGCCTCTGTTTCTGCTGCTCCCAGTGTCTGTACCTGATGCTGCACTTCAGTCTCTGGGACTTGACTCACACCTCTTGCATCCTTTGTTGCAACTTTACACAGCTCAGGGTCCAAGACTTGCTCCAAATACAGCTTTCAGCACTGCCTGGTACTCTCTTCCCAGCTCCTCAGAGCAGCAGCATCAGCAAGCTTCCTCCTCACACAGACTTCCTGTCCCAGCACACTCTCCTTCCAGTGCCCTTGCCCCTGCAGGCAATGCTGGGTCCTAAAGCCCTCCTTGACAGCACAAGTGAACACTAACCCTTTCAATCTCTGAATAACTGTGTGGGGGTACCACATTAGCTCTATTGATCATATTATATACAGCTATTGTTGTCATAATTTGAGGCACATGCCAAGAGGAGGGTGGTTACTGGGCAAGCAGAACCCCCTCCCTGCGTTTGTTTGCCTATGCTGCTGGACACTGAAACCCAATTAGCGGGACTGTTCCACTGTCATTGGGAGGTATGAGATATATTATCTAAACGGCAGGCTTTTAGAAGTGGAGATGTTGCCCATAGCAGCTAGATTCTCCAGATTCTGCATTTATCTTGCACCATCTGGAAGATAAAAATCTGGCGATGCCCCATAGAAGCCCATAGCAACCCTCTGCCCTCTGTGCTTTGCCATAATTATCACATATGTTAGTGCATATGTTAGTGCATATGCAATAATTATGAATGTGATGGGCGGCAATAGGGGGCGGAGCTGGGGTGCGGATGTTAGAACATCCTCCCTGTCTGGTAAATGGTAGTTACTGTGTTAAATGATCACCTTCCTACGCAAGTGCAGACAAGACATCAACATCAGAGTTAGGTGCTGTTATGAGACATGCGTATGGTCAAAAGGGACATCTGGGGGGGCGTGACCACGGTGGCGTGTGAGTAGGCTCAGGAGAGCGGGAGCCTCCGGCATGTGAATGTTCTCCACGCCATAATTTTCTGCAGATGGATACCCACTCACCAGTCAAGTGAACCCTGTCTACAAGCTCCAGAGGCCGTTACATTCTCCCGGCCGTCGATCCCCGTTCCAGCTTCTGGCCAGACCGCGGGCGCATCCCCCCCACGACGTGAGCCCTTGAGGTGGACGTAAGTCGGCAGACGATCCCCCGCCGCTCCCTCGACGCGAGCGGAGGCTGTCCGGTGTGGCTGCCGCTAAACTCCGGAGGCTGCTGTATCCTTTCGCCGTCCTAGCCTCTGACCGAACAGCGGGCGCATCCTCCCGTGCCGGGGGCCAGAAGAGGCGGACGTACGTCAGCAGACGATCCCCCCGGCTACTTCGTCGATATAAAGAGGCGGCTGTACTGTGGGGTGCCCTGCCGCTCAGCGCCTGAAACTGTCTTGCACCCGCAGCACTAACGAGAACCCAGATACCTCTGTAGCAATTGCTATCGATATTGCCATCAAACACAGGCTACCCGGTCACGGCTCCTGGACCCTCCGGTGCACCAGCTGAGCAGAGGAGTCTCTCAGTAACTGGAATTTTTTTTTTTTTTTTTTTCTTTCCTCCCAGTTGTTTATTCGCACTGAACTGTAACATCGAGCTGGGATCATACAGCCCTGAAGAATCGTGGTCTGGGGGTCATATCTGTCCCAAAAGGGAAGTGTTAAATACACAAGCATACACATCGCACCCCTCCTGAGAAAGGAGAAGGTCAGGAAATTGGCCCAGAAATAGGACTGCAGTATAGGGCAATTACTGAGTCGTGAAACTCCCAGTAACAGAGGAAGAGGTCCAGGTGACCGTTTGGAGATATTGAGTGGCCCAACAGGGCTCCAGCGGAAATAATTCTCTCCTGGACCAACTATAAAGAGACTCTAAGGAATCAGCGGGAACCCTGAACAGCTGCCACTATTCTCTAACCTGTCTGGTCCGAGACAGTGAGGTACTGTTTAAAAATTTTTTTATTTTTTATTTTTTATTTTTTTGGCTGGCGTGACTAAGCTTGCTATTCCAGAGGTGGAACTTGGCCCGATCAGGACACTAAGGTGCTGTCTGTATAGTGGTGTAATACAGGTCTGCCATTTGTATTTCGGTTTGCAGCAACAGTATTACTGACTGAGATAATAGTGCACGGTAAAAGGTTACTACGGTAGCTTTGTAAACTCGAACTCCTCTATACTAAAGTTGACTTCTGGAGTGCTGCTCAGGAGCTATTAGCCCAAGAACTATATAATACGAAGGCACACCGCTAGAATAAAAATGGTGAAAGGCAACCAAAATACGGCGGCGGCCCGTTTGGAAAAATTCGCCCGCACTCAAACACAAGCGGCAAACAACTCCCAGTCTGCTACACCGCAAACAACACCTTCTAAAACACCCTCTAAACAAACCAGCCAAACCCTTGTCCCAGAAGTTACACTGCAGCAGGTACTGGATGCAGTAAACAACTCCGAAGTACGATTGTCAGAACAGATCAATAAACTGCAGTCAGATATCATGCTGATCAGGGATGACGCCCAGAAAACCAGGGACAGGGTTTTGGAGCTGGAGAAGAGGGTCTCAACCACGGAGGATATAATGGGCCCCCTACAGGCCCAAGTTAACACAATATCCAGTCAATTATCGGATCTCCGCGTAAAAGTTACAGATATGGAAGGACGGTTGCGGCGGAACAACGTCAGGTTCGTGGGCATAGAGGAAAGAGCAGAGGGAAGAGAGCCCGAAAAATTCTTGGAAGAGCTGCTTAAAAAAGAGTTGGGGCAGGAGAATTTCTCTGCACAATTCTCAATTGAGCGGGCGCATCGAGTTCCAGCACGTCCACCCATACCTGGAGCATTCCCTCGTACCCTCATAGCCAAGTTTCTCCACTTTAGGGACCGTGACAGAGTTTTGAAACTAACCCGGGACAAACCAGACTTTGGGCTTAACGGCTCTAAGATAGCGGCCTTCCCGGACCTCCCGCAAGAGGTTCAGAGGGATAGGGCCAAGTTTCGTAATATTAAAATTAGGCTGAGAGAGCTGGACCTCAAATATGCTATGCTGTACCCCACAAGACTTAAAGTGATGGTTAACGGAGAATCAAGATTCTTCACTGAAGTATCTGAAGCAGCTACATGGTTGGATACTACATACCCTGCCAAAAAAGCAATTAGTAATTGAGTTGATGGGAATTTGGGGTAAAATGGCTGTATAGACACGGTAATATCAGCTAAAAGGCAGCTGGAGTAGGGAGACGGGGTAAAAAAGGGAAAAAAAAAAAAAAAAAAAAAAAAAAAACAGATCCATAAATATTAGGGTGGGCCATCTTGGGAAAGGATTTATATAAAAAAGAAAAAAAAAAAAAAGGGTGGAGTTAAAATATTGTACATTCAACGACTTAGGCTAACGCCGGGGGTTCCCACCACGTCAGAAGTGGTTAATAAGTAAAGAGCCCCAAGAGGAGGAAGAAAAGATTGGGGGGAAGGTCAAAGGTATGCCTCAATGGGTAGGTTATACAGGGAGGAGGGAGGAGGGCGGGTATTTGTTATATGTTGTATGTCATTATTTTTTGTTTGTCTGCATTAGTGAGATCCTGTCCTGCGACCCCCACAAGTTGATAAGGAGGACCGAGGCCAAATACAACCAAAATATAAAGCATAGAAATGTTTATATGTTTGGTAATATGAAGTTTAAAAGATGGGAAAGCCTGCAAATTAAAAAAAAAAAAAAAAAAAAAAAAACAGTAAATGGTTAAAATAATGACCTGGAACGTCCGTGGTTTAAATAATAAGATCAAGAGATCTTTAGTTCTTGGGCAATGCAAGGCTTTAGCGGCCGATATTATCTGTCTACAAGAGACACATTTGTGGGGAGACAAATTAACGTCCCTAAAACGACCCTGGATTGCGCAAGCTTTTCATGCCCCATATACCTCATCCTCTCGTGGGGTCTCGATTTTAATTAAAAAGACGGTGGTATATGAGCATATCTCTGCACAGATCGATCCTAATGGTCGATATGTGTTTATAGAGGGTTTGATAAATACAACTAGGTTTAACCTTCTATCAGTTTATGTACCACCGCCCTTCCGCTTTGATGTACTCAGAAATGCACTTGAATTTATCGCCGCTAGGCCAGATAACTCTTGTATTTGCTTGGGGGACTTCAATAATGTGATAGATTATGGGTTGGACATATGGAGCCCCAGAAGGGGAAATCAGAAGGGGAGAAGTAATTTTGCTAAATTCATTGAAGAAATGGGTCTGTATGATGTCTGGAGAGAAAGGTTTCCGGAGAAGCGTCAGTTTTCCTGTTACTCACCCACGTTTAACAACTTCTCGCGGATCGATATGATTTTTTCCTCCAGGAATGTACTCAATAATATCATCCATATAGAGTATAGACCTCGAGGAATATCGGACCATTCTCCTGTGATGGTACAATTGGACCCTGAGCCAGTAAGAGGACATCAGTACTGGAGGTTTCAGCCAGCTTGGCTGCCCCAGATAGGAGACTTGGGTGAAGTAAAAGTGGAAATTGACGGCTTCTTCGGAATAAATATCGACTCCACTAAACCCGCGATTGTGTGGGAGTCCTTTAAGGCCTTCCTGAGGGGAATAATGATTAAAAAAATTGCACAAATCAGGGGTACACTCCAAAAAACCGAGTTGCAGTTGGAAGCAAAAATGATGAACCTTGAGCAAATTTATCTGCTAAATAAAAGTGAACCCATCAAACAAGAATGGCTGTTGGCACAGCGTACCTGGGTTACTCATCTCCAAGAAATGGCAAAGTGTAGGATGTTGAAAGACTCACATACAATTTATCTGAATGCTGATAGAGTGGGGAAACTCATGGCACATATTGCCAGAGGGGATAAACCCCCAAACCTGATTCCAAAAATAGCCACAGGGACGGGAGAAGTAGTTACTGAAACGCCAAAAGTGGTGGATGTCTTTGTTAAATATTTGGTAGAGACATACAAATCAAAGCATATAAGTAGGAATGATGAGTGTAAGATATCCTCAAATACACTTAAACTCCCCAAAATATCAATAGAGGCTAGGGAAATATTAGAAGAGCCCATTAGGCCGGAAGAGATCACTACCGCAATAAAGGGCCTCTCAACCGGGAAGGCCCCGGGGATAGATGGGCTCCCGGCAGAGTTATATAAGATAATGGAAGACACTCTGGCATCAAGGCTATTTTACTTCTACCAACAGATGGAAAAAGAAAACACATTATCCCAGTCCATGACAGAGGCCGTAATAACGGTCATTCTTAAAAAAGGGAAAGACCCACTAAAAGTGGAGTCGTATAGACCAATCTCGTTGTTGACAGTGGACGCAAAGATTTACGCAACAATTCTTTCAAATAGGTTAAATAGAGTTATTGATGAAATTATTCACCCCGATCAGACGGGATTTAGAAGAGGTATGTCCACGGCCATAAACTTGAGAAGATTATTTATGTATCTACAAACAGGGAAGGCGTCGAAAATGGAGATAGCAGTGGCCTCATTCGATACCAATAAGGCCTTTGATTCATTGGAGTGGCCATACCTGAGAAATACCTTGGAAACCTTTGGTATCGGTCCCCAGTTTATCAATAGGGTCTTCTCTATGTATCATAGCCCTACTGCCAGAGTGTCTATAAACGGGTTTGTCTCCGAGGCGTTCCCTCTGTTCCGGGGCACGAGACAGGGCTGCCCACTTTCCCCAACATTGTTTGCGCTGGCCATCGAGCCTTTGGCATGTAACCTTAGGCAAGATCTGTCGGGTGCGCAGATGGGGGAAGGGGTAACAGTGGGCAGTCTTGTCTCACTGTATGCCGACGATCTACTGGTGGGAATGTCTGACCATAGGGTAGATCTTCCTCGGGTTATGGCAATTCTGAATGAGTTTGGATCCTTTTCCGGTCTGATGATCAATAGTGATAAATCCCACCTAATGGTACTGGGAGGACGGGAGGTTATACCCAATGAGGAAGGGAGTATTCCCAGGGTGGATAAATTTAACTATCTGGGAGTAGTGATCTCCAAAAACCCGGATGACTATGTTGCCATGAACATCGCCCCACTGATAGATGAAATTAAGATAAAATGTAAAAATTGGGTCAAATTCCCCTTGACCCTTATGGGGCGGGTTAATCTTATAAAAATGATAGTATTACCGAAACTTCTCTATAAGTTACAGCACTCACCGGTATACATCAGTAATGCCGTATTTAGGAGAATGAATGGGGTGCTGACATCATTTATTTGGAGAAATAAGACCCCCAGGATTAAGCTTGCCACACTTATGCGGCCTAGAGAACAGGGGGGGCTCGCCTTCCCAGACTTTAAATCCTACTATATAGCAGCCCAGCTGGCACATTTGCAGGAATGGCTCAAGGATTCGGGACAACTAAGAGAAACAATGAACATGGTAAAATTAAGCACTCCAGGCTACTCGCCACTACAAGCCATTCTTGCAAATAGATGCTCCAAAAAATATCCCCCGATCTTAAACCAGGCCATAAAAATATGGAGATGGGTCAATAAGGAACAAGGCTATAAAGGGTTGGATCCTGAAACAAATATTTTTTCTTTAGCTCCCTTTATTAAATTAAAGGAACAGCAGGGAAATAGAGTTTGGATAGAGGTGGGAATTGAAACTATTGGCCAAATTACAGATCAAAATATAATGAAAACATTCATGCAACTTCAGGAAGAATATGCTCTGTCAAAAAATATGTTTTTTCGATACCTCCAAATGAGGAGTGCATTTGAGGAACATATAAAAAATTCTCCCAGTGAGGTAAAGGACAATCCAACAAAAACCCTTGTCAGGAAATTGGGTACAAGTAAAACCACCTCGAAAATGTATAAATTTATAACATCCATTATACAGACAGACCAGTTGGACGGCCTCATGCGAAAATGGGTTGAAGATCTCCCAGATTTAACAAAAGGGGACTGGGATAAAGTACTTTTTAATATTAAATTATCAACTAATTCCCTTAAAATCCAACAGATTCAGTATAATATCATTCACCGAATCTATTTTACCCCAATGAAAATAAGTAGGTTTACCGATAAAGAGGCGGATGGATGCCCCAAATGTGGGGAAGGTGGATGTAATTTTTGGCACCTTATATGGCAGTGTAACTCAGTGCAAAAACTCTGGAAGGACATCAGAGGTATTCTGATTGGAATGGGTATTCCCCAACGGGCAATCAATCCGGCAGCCCTGATATTGGGAGCCTGGCCTGAACAGGGAATATCCAGTCAATCCAAACAGCTGGCTCTGAATCTAAGCTCAATAGCTAAGGTGTCCATTGCACGAGCATGGATGGCCAAAAACACTCCGGGGATAACAGAATGGGTTAATCTGGTTAATCACACATTTAAACACGAGAAAGAAGTTTATATCACAAGAAATAATATAAATAAATTTTTTAACATATGGGGTGAATGGTACCATTCACGGTATTATAGAGATGCATAAACTATGTAAGTGAAAACTTAAAAATGGGGATAGTTGCAATCTGAATAAATATGTCACGGTTATAAAATATATAGTTTGTAAAATCACAGAATAAAACGAGAACGGGAAACATATCACAAAAAATGATTGAGAAACTCACAAAAAATAATAATCTCTAGATAGAGCACTAAGCTAGTGTAAACGCACTCACAAAGGGTATAATATTGATAAAAATAACCATTTACCACGGAAGCACAGAATAGTAGATTAACTAGACAGGTAGTCCAAAAATAAAATTAAAACGTTTCCCTGGAATAACAACAGAATTTTGGTGCTTAGCCGGGAAAATATGTAGTAGCGAGTCTCCGTTGTGGGATAGAGGTGGGGGGGAGGGGGAATAGGGTTTTCTATAATGCAGGATGTTTTAAGATGTGTGTGTAGTAGTGTAATGTTTATGTACTGTGATGTTTTCTGTATGAATTGTTAAATGTCATTTGTTACTTGTCGTAAAAACCAAATAAAGACAATTAAAAAACAAAAGGGACATCTGTTTCAGATGTCCCTTTTGCACCCAGCTTGGGTTAGGTGCAGTAATAGCTCCAGGGGGGGGGGGGGGGGGGGGCTGTACCGCAATTGAAAACTCAAATAGGGCTCATGCTGCTCTGGGCTCATTGGCAGTTGGGCTCCCTTACAGTGGCATAGCTAGAAATTGCCAAAGTCTTAAATATGCACCCTACTGGGTCCCCGCTCATTAGATATGCACAGAGTGGGACCACATCAGAGCTCACTGCTGCCTGGGTCACCTGTCAGTTCAGCCAGCGGGCCCATCACAGACCCCACTGGTGACGCTCCCTCAAGCCGCGTCAGGGTCTGCCACATATGTAGCTATGCCACTGCTGCCCTATTTGATTTTTGGACTGTGATGCAGCCCCACTTCTGCAACCATCACTCCTTAGGTGCAGGGCAGCTGAGAGGGGGCGGAGGAGCAGTTACTAAATTACTCGGGCCTGGGCTTGCTGGAGGGGCCAAGCAGGGGCCCTGGTCCGACCCCTCCCTTCCCTCTCCATCCCTTCCGGGCAGCAACAGCAGCACACACTTCTGCAGCATGTGCTGTGCTGACAGCAGGCTCATCATGAGCGTCTCTATGACAGAGGGAGAGCTCATGCTGAGCCTGCTGTCAGCACAGCACATGCTGTAAGTGTGTGCTGTTGCTGAGTTTAGTGTTTTTAGAGGTTTCTTTCAACCCCCTGTAAACATTTTGGGGGCGTGGCCTAAGCGTGGGAGGTGGCCACACCTCCCACACTTAGGCCATGCCCCCAAAATTTTACCGGGGCCCGGCATTCCTCTCGGCTGCCCTGGTTAGGTGTAAGCCACCAAAATAACTATTGTGTGTACAGACTGAAAAACAGTTTGAACTACATGATATGAATTAAGAAATAAGGATGCACATATTAGCATAAGGTAGTAAATCCGGATTCCGTGGCCACTTAGCGTGCATCTCACAATCAGACCAGTGTGAGCAAATGCTTCCAAAATGATGCTTGTCTAATTGAGCCCTAAATGAAATAGCTAAACTTGCAATAATGTGGAAAGTACTATAATAAATAATTTGCAAGTAAGACTCAGTAGACTAGTAAAGTCAATTAAATCCTGGTCTGGTTTAATGATCATTAAGTGCTGGAAAGAAACGCTCCCTGTTCTAATGGAATGTTGAAAAAGAGACAAATCTATGATCCCTTGCTATATACTGTATGCACAGGATTTCTGAAGGTATCACATTTCTAAGCAGATTGTATTGAATATTTCCCTTTTCAACACAGAAAAAGACAATGCAATAATCAAGGAATTAAAAATACTATGGGAACAGTGATAAAGACATTTATGAATGGGATCTATAAGGTATTTTATGTAAGTATATTTGAACAATATATATCCTACAATGCCCACATTTATCAACTGCTCCCCTTTTGTAGATGAATCCTTGTTTGTATTATTTTTTATTCACACCTTTGTAGGTGTAGTTTGTATATCTGAATATAATATACAGTATGCATCCATTGTTTTATTCCTTTTTTTAGTGCTTGTAGCATTGTATAGTAAATCAGTCAAGGTGTGTGTGGGTGTCTGTAAGTGCCAGAATATAGAACACCTATTCAGTTACGGGGGAGCTTGTGAGAGTGCCTGAGGCTTCACCTCTCCAGCACCCACCACTTAATGCATTCTTGAGGCACTAGCGTGGAATACATCATAAATGCTATATACTGCTAATTATAACATAATAGCCCCTGGGGTTTTTCTTTAAGTACTCCTATTTGATAATGTGCTATTGTAAACTATACAACACAGAGCTCATGTACAATTTAAAATCCTTAACAATATGTAAGACATAATAGAAAATCAGTTATTACTATAATAGTCTCAAACTAGCAGGCACGTATTTGCGTTGAGTTAAAATTTGCCCCCAGGGGCAGCGAGCCCCTGCGGTGTTGAACAGAGTGACAGGGAGGGCTGGCAGCGAATGCTGCAGCCCTCCGAAACCCTGCGAATGTGCAGCGAATCCTAAACAGTTATCGCTGCACATGGAGAAAAAACGTATTGAATACTCCCCAGAGAGTTAGATTTGTGAGAATTATTTTGTGTCTGTGCAGGGTAAATACTGGCTGCATTATTTTTACACTGCAATTTAGATTTCAGTTTCAACACACCCCACCCAAATGTAACTCTCTCTGCACATGTTACATCTGCCCCACCTGCAGTGCATATGGTTTTGCCCATTTTGAGAACAAATTTGTACCGCGATCAGATCTGAATAAGGGCCAATATGCTTAGAATGTTTGTGGCAGTTTGATTTGTACATCAGAAGTCACGTTAGATGAAATGTGTATTATCATTTTCAAGTGCAGATTTTATTATTATGAAAATCAATGTACAGAATATGGACTTTTGTTGTTTTGGAAAGGTGCTTTAGTGCTACCATAAATCAAAACCCCCAAAGTATTCATGGGTGGTGGTTACAAAAACATTTATTTTTTTGGCATGTACAGTAAGATGCATTGTGTGTGGCATTATGTGCATAAGGACATTAATAATATGTGGCATAATGTGCAAGGGGCATTACCGTGTTGAATTATTTATATAAGGGGTGTTACTGCTGTGCCCTATGCAACAACCCTTTTATACTTTCTACATGTTACATGCACTACTTTGTGGTGTAACGTGTAGAAAGGGCGCTACTGTGTGGTGTAACATATAGAAAGGGTGTTACTGTGTGGTGTAATGTGAATCTATTTTTTTCACAAACTAAGCAACCTAACTTTCCTAACAACTCTTATTTTTTGTCTTATTTATAATTATTTGCTATAAAAATATTAAAATGCAAACTATGAATTTATGTATATTTTAAACAACAATATTTTAGGGTTGTACCCTGTAGGGCCTGATTCTGAAGCGCATAGATACATGACTGTGTCTTTTTCTGCAGCTACATCTTCCGCTAGTGCCATAGCTAAGATACCCATTTGCAGTGCTTTGTATCTTTTGAACCCTATCTGAGCATAGACTCCTGGACAAGTGACTTCCAAGCCACCTTGCTGATGGGACGCGCAAGCGAGTTACTGTAGCCGCTCTCCCATCCCTGCCCACCGGCGACACCCCGCACCAGTACTAGGGATATTTTGCACTGGTGGACTGGCAGAGGCTGGCTCCATCTGTTAACTTGCAGCCAGTGCTGAATTTGAAATGTCAGTCTCCATATGTGCTGCCTGTTTACCATCTTTAACTAGCTCCAGTGCC
Source organism: Crinia signifera (assembly GCF_055691185.1). Classification (NCBI taxonomy): domain Eukaryota; kingdom Metazoa; phylum Chordata; class Amphibia; order Anura; family Myobatrachidae; genus Crinia; species Crinia signifera. The sequence continues at coordinate 250,584,541 of NC_139219.1, read as the reverse complement.
TGAAATCGAACCACACCACTGGCACGCTGTTCATGACCATGACTAAAGTCCTACTAATACCACCACGTGTGATGGTGGCCCTGATGCACGACAGTGTCTGTTTAACTAACCCTATGTTACCTCCCAAATCCAGACTTACTGCACCCAAATTTGTTCAACTACATGAACATTGACATAGCAAGCAGTTAGTATGCCCCTGGACCCGCGATTAGTATGCCCAAGACCGGGATGAAATCCTAGAATGTTGGACCCGGGACAATCTTCCAGGACCCTTTCACACTGACCATTTTCCCGGGTTGTTGCGCGTTCATGTGCAATAACCCAGAAAATATTTGTCAGTGTGAAAGAGGTATAAGTGTCCTGAACCGCTGCCTTATACTATTGTAAATAAAATGATAAACCTGTTTCAAGACATGAGATGAAATGTAGATATAGTACCAATTAAAAAAAGGCATATCCAAACTGTGGCCCTCCAGCTGTTGGGAAACTGCATATCTCAGCATGCCTTGCCATAGTTTTAACATTCCCTAATAGCAAAACTGTGGCAAGGCATGATGGGACTTGTAGTTTCACAACAGTTGGAGGGCCATAGTTTGGACATGCCTGAATTAAGCATTGCTAAAAACTCAGTTTACAAAAACCCTAGATATTAGCAATGTTTTGGAAACAGCTGGTATTATTTTCAGTTTATATTAACAATATCCATGTGCATAATTAGTTCTGAATGCCAGCCTTGTGGACTTAATTATTATCAAATATATGTCCTAATTAGGGGTTGCAGAAAGAATTGAGCTTTTGTAATGGGCAACACATACGGCTGCTTGAAGTACTAAATATATTTTGAGTATCCTCCAACTCATGTGTACTGTATATTTTTACACTAGGCACGCTTCACTAATTAGACAACCTCACCATTTTCCTCAGATCTCTCTCTTACATTTTTTTTTTTTTTTTTAGGAAATCCTCAAGACCTGAATTTCATCCCTGACTAAAGCAGCTGCAAGTTCCTATATGCTGAATCAACGTATTACAAGCTAAGGATAGCAGAACGCATAACCCAGCTTTAACCCATATTGTATTTGAAATACTGTATATCAAGCTAATGCTGAAATGAAAAAAGATGATGTTCAAGAGAAAAATCCCACATCGGTTTGGAAATGATTAGAACTGCAAAGTGCTTAGGCTGGCTGAACAAGCATGATACACAGGGCAGCCAACAATGTGTGTTGTAATGATCATTTATTCAGGCTGTTACACTACAAGGGTTATCCCAAGACACAAGTAATGTCTTATACATAAACATCGGGATTCTTATACGAGAAAACAAAGTAATCCTCTTCTTTCATCATGCAAAATTAAATCAGCTGTGACCTATATGATAAAATTATACTTAGGATCAGAGTTAATGTACATGAAATTTTAAGGAAGTTTTGAGTGCACAAAAAAATGTGCAATATTTAATATAATATTAATATATATATATATATTTTATATTATATTAATAATATAATATAAAAAACCCATCATAGTAAAACTCATCATAAATCCTGCCCAGAGTTTAACTATATTAGGGAAGTTCAAATTTCTATTTCTGTGAGAAATAGCTGAACGAGTGGGGGTGGAGGGTACTGATATGCGGGGCATTGGGTATAAGTGGCACTGCTATGCGGAGCATTGTGTATAAGTGGCACTGCTATGAGGGCATTGTGTATAAGTGGCACTGCTATGAGGGCATTGTGTAGAAGTAGCACTACGGTGATAAGCATATAAGTATAGGTGGCACTGCTACTATGGACATTATGTGCATAAGTGGCATTGGCATGATGGACATTATGTGCAAAAGCAGCACTGCTATGATGGGCACTACTATGTAGTGTAATATGAATTTTGGACACGACATGCTATGTAATGAGAAAATGATAGTGCTACTGTTCGAATTTGAACTGAGGGTTCATTGTATCACTACTCTTCTTTTTAATGAGACCACACACCCTTTTTTGCTCTGCATGTTTTCGGCACGCAATATTCCCCTAGAGAGTATGGCAGGTAACTCACAAATCCACAGTTTGTTGATGGGTACTGAACTCCTCAGCACATACCCTGGAGAATGAGTTCCACTACCTCAAAAGGACCACTTTAAGCATTGGCTACATATCTTACAGCTAAGATTCCTGGAAGGCCGATGCAGCGGTGAGATCACCTGTCTAGAGTTTTGGATCCGTCCCCCTCCTGTCTCCCACACTAGCAACATTTGCCTGTTCACAGAGCAGAGTACCCAACACAGCAAATACTTAACTACTGTAAGTCTGGCAACCAATCCATATCCATTTGGACATCTGTGAAATGGACAGGAATGGGTGTTATTTGGGAGTGTAAAAAATGATTGGGTGTTTGTGGCCTGCTCTGGGGGGAGGGTGGGAAAACTTGTGATATTCAAGGGATTATTGTAATGAGTTGTTTGTCTGCTTTACGTAGATTTTGGAGTTTTGTTCAGTCTCAGGGGGGGGGAGGTGAGGTTTTATATGAAATGTGGAGGTTTGTGGTTGGTCACAGCAGCTAAAAGGTCTGGGGACCACTAGACTGTTAAAAAAATCAATGGCTTCCACAAAAGTATAGTGATGGATTAATCCTGCCAATTTTGATGTTGGGTCCGCCTAAATTTAAATTAGTGCCGCCCACGTAAGGCCACTTCTAGAAAATTTTCCGGGCCACTTTTAGTTCAAATCTGCCTTTTGAACACATGGATGTCTGAGAGTCCTGTAGAGAGGAACATTTTCGTGTATTACAGTAATATCACATTAATGGACATCTACATTAACTGAATTTTTTGGTCTGGAGCTTTGAATTTTTGCTGGTCTGGAGAGGAAATGAGGAAAGAACTGTACGAAAACATTATTAAAATGACCTGTTTCTAGCAAGATGTACCTTCTATTTTGTCATCTTGGTACTTGTTTCATTTTACGGTGGCAGCTCTACGCTACTTTTTCAACGTAGCCTAAGATACGTTGTCAGCGTAGCCGGAGCCGCCATAAAACTACACTGGGAGCAGGGTGCTGGGTGGCAGAGGGAGCAGGGTGGTGGGTGCTTTGTTTTATACTTACCGTCCTCCGGTCGGCGATCCCCGCGGGTGACAGTAACTCCCTGGTGGCAGCTTTCAGTCCCCCTCATCCGGCAGTCACTTCCCGGCGCCAGCAATCTACGTAATTCAGCGTATTGCCACTGGGGGAGCATCACATGGTTTCCCTGCTCCCACAGCGGCACTACGCTAATTGCGTACATTGTCCGCTGCCAATGCTAGAGGAGGGGGACTGAACGATGGCGCCGGGGAGTGACTGCCGGAGGAGGGGGACTGAACGCTGCCCATCGGTGGACTTGATGGACGCGGTGGCCAGGCTGGAGGAGGGTAACCATAAAGCACAAGACACACACACATTTCCGCCACTATTCACTTCATATCCCCACTATCCATTTCATACCCCCAGTATCCACATTGGCGTGGAGTTGATTTTATAAATTGTGACGAGCGCAGCGAGCCACCGAGCCCGAAGTGTGGCGAACACAGAGAGCCCCGCAAGGGGACGCATATCTGCGTCCACTCGCCATGCTTTGGGCCACACTTTATAGAATCAACTCCACGCCGACATGGATACTGGGGGTATGACGTGGATAGTGGGGATATTAATCATTGTGTAGTTTCAGGGCTCCAGAAGCACTTACATAGTTTACTTAGGCAGCATAGTGCTGTATTGGTAATCTCAATATAGCACTATGTAAACGTAAATGCTGGTGGGTTCTGCCTTTGAGATGACTTCTCTATGTAAACATTGTATCATTTCTATTTATTTAGCCAGGTTCTCATGCTCTTATTTTTGTTAAGTAAAATGTGTTAGTGATGGCAAGGATGGCCAATCCCCGGATAGGCAGGATCCTTGTATTTGGCCACCAAAATGCCAGGATTTCAAATTTACAGCAGAGTGAAAAGAACTGAATCGTGGCCAAAGTACCAGCCAATAAGCTCCTTATTGCTACAGGCTGTGTTTGATAAAGGACAGGAGCTAGTTTGGTAGATATTTTATCTCTGTCCACTTTATATCTATGAAACATTAGTAAATAAACCCCTTTATCCATAGAATGCTTTTTTTTCTTATAAATGTTCAAACATATGTTAGTGAATAGATAGAAGTGTGCAAGGAATTTCTATAATTTCCTGTGTTTTCATTAGTACAATAAATGAAAATGATCTAGAACAAATATACTATATGATTTTTGGCAAAATGTTCACAATGGTTTTTGCTGTTATATGCTATTCTGTAAAATCATGTAAATGTTTGAAAGTATTATATAAAAAGTATTTTCATCTATGAGGCAAACTCAGTAACTTTGCGAAGATCCCATTCACTCAAACAATTGTGGAAAATAACTGTTGACTGTGACCTAAATAATATCTGTAAATAAGATTATTGCGGATCATGATTGAGGTTTTAAATAACACAGAACTTCCTTTTAATAACTTTTCTGTCTTTGAAAGAAAGATGTTGTTAATAAATGTAACAAATAGTAAAATGGAGACATGAACATAATAATAACAACAAAACAATAGATTTACAGTAAATACACAAAAGTGATAATCGTGGCAATACATACAGTATGAAAAGGAATTGAAGACCATATTTTTAAGATTTGATGCAGTAGGTTAATAGCCCATATCAACTTTAACATTACTTTTGTTATGGTTAAGCAGTTTGTTTTCTACATACAGTTATACTTTTTGGATTAATGATATCTTAAAGTCAGTACGGTGAAATATGTTTATTATAAAAAAAAATTGTAAATATAAGGAACATTTCCAAAATGTATCAATATAATTATTTCCCAAATCTGCTCCTTGCACATTATTAAAATAAGTACCAATGCAGGGAGGTGTTAAGATCAGCCAATCATAAGCACCTAAAGTAGCAGATGTTTCTAATGATCATCATTATTTTCTTCCATCTGCAAGAGATACACAGACACAGTAGTGTGTGTGTGTGTGTGTGTGTGTGTGTGTGTGTGTCCAGATCTTCTCAGTAGCACATACAGTACACGAATATCCTGCTGTATCGGCGTATGCCTGCCAGCTCCCTTCCATCTCATTTCATATCTCCCAACATAAGGCGTTACTAGGGTCAGATAAAGCAACAGTTCTGCATATGCATTTATGTGTACATGGGCATTTCAGTCATTTTCATTTGGCAAAAAAAATATATACGTATGTTTAACTTTACATGTAATATGTAGCATATACCATCTCCGATCAATGGGGGTGATTCAAATTCATTCGGAGGGTGGGCGAATTAGGCCACGTTCCGATGTTTGGGGCTCTATGCACGCACATTGTATTTTATGCACATTTGCAGTTCCACCTTTGTAAATGGCTTTCTGTGACTTGCATAGTTGCTGAGTGGTTCACAAGGATCGGGCAGGCCAGGAGTCGCCCATGGGAATACCCAGCATTTTATGGGTGTCCCCATGAAAACTCTGGGTGTTCCTATGGGTACGTGGGTGGGACGATGTGTGCCGATGTGTACCATCACAGGACGTCAGATGCCCGCCCTGTCTTCGTTCTGGCCCTTGCAAAGAAAAATCACTTTCCATTGACTTCTATCTGCCAGTAGAAATCATTAGATGCTTGGTGATCATCGGTATGATTTCTTCTGCAGCGGAGGCATGCAAGGGGGGTGTGTCTACATTACGCATCCCCTCGCATTCAGACGGGCAGCATATCTGGTGCTCAGCTTACTGAGCAAACTAGAATGAGGGCCAATACCTATTGCAATTGAAAGCAGAACCATGTAGATGATTTATCAAATAGTGGAATTACCAAATTTTAATAAAGTTAATGTTTCCATGCAGCACATGCTTCTACTGCTATTACTACTATTAATACTATTGCTGCTCCTACTACTACTACCAGTAACAATACTACTGTATTATTATTATTGCTACTAATATTACTACTACCACTACTACTGATATTACAGTTACTACTACTATTACTACTACAACTGCTATTTTTTTTAATATCAGGTTTACTACTACTATTGTTACTACCCAACTCTTGCTAAAACTACCATACCCTCCAACATATGAATGTTTGAAATCGGTACACATTCGGAAAGGGGGCGTGACCAATGGTAAAGGAGGAATGTCCATTGGTAAAGGGGGCGTGCCAACACCCCCTTTCGGAATGCGTACTGGGCATTATATATATATATATATATATATATATAGATATGTACAGATTAACGCTCCCTCAGGTCCCACCGTGATATGCAGTGCATCTCTCCATGTTCAGTGTGGGAGGGTCCGTGGGCTGAGTGGCATCATGACGCGATGCACGCTGCCAGGACCCGCCGCAATGCACCCCTGGGAACAGAGAGGGTGCCACCATGCCGGAGTGGGGCCAGATTTGGCAGAATGAATGATCCTTTCATTTTGCACCGTGCTCGATATGCAACAATAGGAAGAGCTACCTGAATCTTTAAAAAAACGGTACAATCAGTACACTCTTATTTAGCCGGTATAGACCGTTAAAAAAACGGTACTGTACCAGCTAAATCAGTACAGTTGGAGGGTATGTACTACTATTACTATTGCTACTATTACTACTACTACTTATACTACTAATAATAAGAACAACTGAAAGGGGTTATTATTTAAAAATAGCCAATGAAAACTACAAACTACAACCTTTTTACAATATTCCGTCAACATGTATTATTCCATTAAAAAGTTTGTATTAAACTTAATTATCAATAAATAATGAATGGGTAACATTATTGGCCTGTATTGATTTGTGTTTGCCAGAAAACATAACTATGATTGTCTTACATGTAAGTTACTGAGTTTCTAAATACAGAAGAAAAGCTATACAAAGAGAAAACAAACAGGTTCTGTTTGCTTACAGCAATTCTCTGCTCAAAGAAAACCGCTTGAGAGTTAAATCTTAGAAAATTAGAATTCCATGTATACACTTATACTTTGCTTATGCAAAGTCGATAAACACATGTGGCATTTCATATCCTAACATATACAGTAATTACATTTTATAATATGAAATTTGATTGAGCTAAGTCTAGCGGAACCAACTTAACCCATTTATCCAGACAGTGAACTTTAACTAACATTATATGCAATTAAATTTTATATAGATAAAATAAAGCCTAATGAAAAATAGACAATACAATAGATTGGAGATACTGTAGGTAACACAGTGCTTCTGCCCTAGTTGATCTAGTACTCCCAAATGTCACTGACATTCACAGTACAGATAATATGGGAGTGATTCAATTACAGATGATGTACAATATGTGCCATTCCAGAATGGCACATCGCATACATTCACATTGCAAGCTATGTCCCACACAGAGATTCAGGTTTGAATTCTGAACTCCAGAGGGAAGACCTAATGGCTCAGTTCCACTACGATCCTCATCAAAAATGTACTGCTCATCCCCAATGATTGTTAATAACGAAAGTCTAAATGGGAAATAAATTATCTAACAATAAGATTTTAGGATAAAATATTCCTTATGTTAGTTTTATCAAATGGGATAAATGAATTGAATGCAATTCCTTTAGGATGTACAAAACACAAAGCCATATGAGGACATTTAGATGGGTGTGGTACAGGGGTCCGAAAGTCGGGATCCCGACAGTCATTAGCCCGATGTCGAGATCCCGACTGGCCGGACCCAGACAGCATGGTGAGTGCAACTAAGCCCCATTGCGGGCTCGCTGCGCTCGCCACACTGTGCTCGCCACACTGCGGGCACGGTGGCTCGCTATGCGAGCCACCTATTCTTTTCTCCCTCTATGGGGGTCGTGGAACCCCACGAGGGAAAATAGCCGACGGCCGTTGGGAACCCGGCTGTCAGTGTTTTTACAGTTGGGATCCCGACTGTCGGGATCCCGACTTTCGGGACCTGTCGGGCACCCATGGAGATTGGCCATTTAGGTTTTGCGTAATATCCATTATAATCTATGGTAGTATTTTTACATTATTTCTCTTAATACACTCAGTCTCCTAATATATGATGAAGGATGATAACAATGACACTAGAATGCACTGTTTACAAAGACATGAATTACATTGTCATGCCTATATTTGAATTAATTGCAGCTACTGAAGCTTTGACATCCTTATATTCTTTTTTTTTCTTTTTTTTACATTTTATTGAAATAAATTCAGTATAATGCAATAACAAAACAAAAAGGGAAAGCTATTTTGAATAAACATTCTTTACATAACATCTCAATCTAAGTAATCTAGAAGTCAGTGCCTTTATGCCTTTGCTAAATGCCTGTCATCGTACATAATCTAATAAAAGCAGCTAAACTTTGAATTGAGGAATGGAATCATTACACCTACACCTGTGCCACTGGTGCCATTTCCTATCTCAGTTAATGTCACAATCCGCTAAGCAGATCTCTCAAGGCTGTCCATCAAATGCTTGCATAAAACACTTTGTTCCTTTCCTTACAGTATATGCTATTCCCGGTCCAATATATTAGATTGGAACACAGACTGTTCTCATCTTCTCAATATATATTGAGCTGAAAGGTCCAGTCACACAGGCTTAGTTTCCGCAGTGACATAAATTATATGGCATTAGAAAGAGACTGGGGTCATACTATCCACCATGGCACTGCTGTGGAATAGTGCTACCTCTGCTATCCATGGTATACGAATTACAGTGATAGAGGAAAGCAAATGTCTGAAAGGCAGATGGGTAGGTACTTGTGTATTAGCACGGTGCCCACGATTTCCATCTTATGGCATCTTATACAATTTAAAATTGTATACCATTGTATATGGCATACAATGGCATACAATGAGATGAGATGAGATTTTAAATTGTATAAAGCAGCCCATACACGCTGCTATGAGTGCTGACCCGATGTGTGCTTTGAGGTGCGCGCTCCCGCGCACCTCATCGCACAGTACAAAAAGTATGTGCTTGCACATACTTTTTGTACCTAGTTCTCATCAAATCGCATCGCATTGCATGCACAACGTGTGCACATGCAATGCAATGCGATTTGATCCGTGCTAGTACAGCACGGAAAGCACGCCCACAAAGCAGCGTGTATGGGCTGCTTAAGCACACTAATGGGTGCTTTCAATGTTAATTGGCCCCCCATATAAGATTTTTAATTGTATAAGCACCCTAATGGGTGCTTACAATGTTAAATGCACCCCCACGCCACCACCACTATCAACGCCAACCCGAAGCATGGCGAGCGCAGCGAGCCCACGAGGGGCGGCGGTACGTGTCCTCCGACCTTTTCATACCCCCACTATCCATGTCGGCGTGGAGTTTATTTTATATAGTGTGGGAGCGCAGCGAGCCACCGAGCCCGAAGCGTACTCTACATGTATTATGCGTCCCCTCGCGGGGTCCGCTGCGCTCTCCACGCTTCGGGCTCGGTGGCTCGATGCGCTCGCCACACTATATAAAATCAACTCCACGCCGACCAGGGGCTGGCTGGCTACTTTCAGCCTGGGGGGGGCAACACAAGCAAGTGGCCCACCACCATCGCCATCGTTTCACCACCCTAACCTCTCCCTTCTCCACTCTAGTATGCAGCAAGGATTAAACAATCATTACCCCACAAGCAGTGCGTGCCAAAGGCAGGTTGCAAAAATTTAGACTGTAATGCGCATTACACATAATACCACACACCGTAATGCCCATTACACATAAAGCCAAATACCATAATACCCATTAAACATAATGCCACACACCAAAATGCCCATCAAACATAATGTCACACACCATAATGCCCATCAAACATAATGCCAACATCGTAATGCCAACACCGTAATGCCCATTACACACAATGCCAACACCATAATGCCCATTACACATAATGCCACACACTGTAATGCCCATTACACATAAAGCCAACACCCATTAAACATAATAATGCCTATTACATCTTATACCATATAACTGCTGCTTACCTACATGTTCACTGTCAGAGGTATATTGCTCGTTGTCACGGGTTACATGCTTATTGCCAGGCAGTTTATGTACATATGACAGATGCCGTATATGTATATATGAGAAAGGTAGTGTATGAATAAATATATGTATGGAAGCAGTGGATGGATGCATGAATTTGGGGCAGTAAATGGATGGGGGGACATACAGTAAAGGGGGGGGGGTCAGACTGGGGGACGTACAATGAAGTGGGTCAGGCTGGGGGACATACAAAGGGGGGCAGGCCTGTTGCATAGTATATTTCATCTTCCAACAGCGTAACAGACCCTCTCTTTTTTTATTATTTATTAGCAGTTTCTTCACAGAAATAAATATGTGGGGTGTTGGGAAGAGGGTATTTGGGGGAGCAGGGGCGGTATTCTGCAGCTTTGCCTGGGGTGTCTATAACCCTTGCACCAGCCCTGCTTCTGTCACCACTGAACCTCTCTATCCCACTGCACCTCTATGCCCGTTACCCCTGCACTTCGCCCCATGTCACCGCTGCACAGCACACATACACCCCCTAACAGCTATCACCATACTCCTATACCCTTACACTACTCCCCCTGTCCACCCACATACTACTACTGCCCATGTCTTCCCACATGCACCCCATACCCCTCTAACCCCAACATACCCTACTCCCCCCATCTCCTACAAACACTCTATATACCACTACCCCCAACACATCCTGCACTTCAGTTCCTGTCCCCCAATACACACCCCATAATAACCCTCTATCCTGGCCACAGACACATTCCACTGACTGTCCCCAACATACACATGCCATAACCCCCCCCCCCCCTTTTCATCCCATTTGACCATCTGACAGTCCCGGACATTCCTATACACATCCCATAACACACTCCTTGCCCCCTTTCTTCATATACCACATTACCTCCCTTATATGTGGTCCCTTCTGGTAGCCACATTGTGGGAGCCGGGCAGGAGGAGGTTAGCTGCGGCGGGCGGCTGGCAGCTGGATCTTTTCCCCGTCCTGCAGCGTGCCAGCGCTACCCGAATCCGCACTTCCGGGTAGCGCTGGCTGCACTGACAGACACTAGAGGTATGGCAGTACCTCTAGTGTCTGTCTCCTCCAAGTCGGCGGCCATTTTTGGAGGGGCTGTCGCCTTACAGAAGGCTGACTGCGGTTAGACACGGAGGCAGAGGCGGTGACATGATCGCACACAGCCTGCCCAGCCCCAGCAAGTGGATACCGGCCCAGCCCGCCCCTGATGCTGACATGGATAGTGGGGGTATGAAAAGGTTGGAGGACGCGTACTGCCGCCCCTCGCGGGCTCGCTGCGCTCACCACGCTTCGGGTTGGCGTTGATAGTGGGGGTGGCGTGGGGGTGCATTTAACATTGTAAGCACCCATTAGGGTGCTTATACAATTAAAAATCTTATATGGGGGCCAATTAACATTGAAAGCAACCATTAGTGTGCTTATACAATTTAAAATCTCATCTCATCTCATTGTATGCCATATACAATGGTATACAATTTTAAATTGTATAAGATCGGGTCCCATCGCAGCACATCTCATCTCATTGCATACCATATTAAGCCTTATGGTATGCAATGCGATGGGCGCCGTGATAATACACAAGTACCGATGGGTAATATCACAATGCATTGCACATCTGTACTTCCCAACACTGAAATGCAGAGTGGATCTAAACACATCAAGGCAGAGTAAACGCTGTGCTTACCTTATAGCAGCTCACCTGTGTGTGTGGATGGAGCCTCACTCCAAGGTGGTCCCTGGATCCTGGTGACGGCGCACAACATAGGCACATATCATGCGCATGCCTATATATATATATATATATATATATATATATATATATATATATATAAAACATGCAGTCCAAGAAGGCACTCAGTAGCAATGTATACATATGTGGTGCAAGGTTCAACCATAGGATAAATACTCACACTTACCTCCCTTGATGAGGGAAAGAACCGAACCTGCACTTACAGTTTAGAAGATGCATAAAGTTTATATATATATAATAATAGACAATATATCCCATTGGAAGCATAACAGCAGAAAACCAACAGCTCTTTGGCCCTTATTCAGATCTAATCACAGTACAAATTTGTTCTCGAAATGGGCAAACCCATGTGCATTGCAGGTGGGGCAGATGTAACTTGTGCAGTGAGCACTACATTTGGGTGAGTTATTTTGTTTCTGTGCAGGGTAATTACTGGCTGCATTATTTTTACACTGCATTTTAAATGTCAGTTTCAACAGACCTAGCCCCAAATTTAACTCTCTCTATACATGTTACATCTGCAACACCTGCAGTGCACATGGTTTTGCCCATTTTGAAAACAAATTAGTACTTTGATCAGATCTGAATAAGGGCCTTTATTTGTGGAGTACAAGCAGCAGAATATCCCTAAGCACAGCATGTGACAGTGCTATACCGTTGCCATTCAGCTAATACATTTTTTGCTTCATAAAAGAAAACATCTGTCTTGTAGGCCTCCAAATAACAAGGAAGAGTGGTGTGTCCACTCCGTCCTTTGCTAGGATCACCTACACACCTACGCACTATTGTCTAACTCTAGTAACACATGTTGCTGTGCATAAATAACATCATTAAGTTGTGTTAGAAGATGAAGTGTTTTGCCCTACAGTTTTCTGAATGTTAAAGCAGCTCTGTATATATCTGTTATTAACTGCTTACTGGTGGCTTGATTCAGATGTGGTCGCTAATGCATGTGTGGTTTCTGATTTTAAAGCTGAAAAACTGTGAGTCAGCACAAGCATAGCAGATGCCCACAATAGGACACAAACACCCACCGGAGCCATCACAACATCTCAACAACTGTGTACTTCATTGCAACTGCCCCACTGATGGCCATGGAAGCTGCAATCTTGGCACCATTTTGGTGGTTACATGTCTGCCAGTGGTGGAACTTGTTGGTGGTGAGCCTAGGAGGTGCAAAAATACCCCCCCCCCCCTTCTCCTCACCAAATCAAGTTCACAATATGAAAAATGGCAGGGAGAGTCAAGGGGAGGCAGAGGGCGACAGGGAAAAACAGTCACCACAAGGTCAGCAGTGGGCCCCTTAGTCTTGAGGGGCCCAGGTGCACTGCATCTGCTGAACCAATGGTTGTTCCGCCTCTTATGCTTGCGTTTTTAGCACCGTTCCCCATTTCCTCCCCCAACAGTCACTTCAAATATTGCAAAAATACATTGGCAAGGGGGTTTACTCCATATGGAGTTGGTGCATGCATGCAAGGCCTTGACAAAGCTGGTAAACAGCGAAACGTTGCGTTGCGTTGGCACCTTGCCTGTCCCAGAAATGTCTGTTAGCCTGATCTGAATGTATTGGAAATGTTTTGCTAGATAGTGATCTACTATTTACTAAAGGGGTAGTATTAAACTACATCCTATGATAGTTTGGTATTTTAGTGCATAGCATATCAGATATCAGTGAGATAGTGCAATAAGATCCTTAAAAGGCTCCCACAGCAATCTTACTAAAACCCATTTATGGGAATTAATTGTGCCCCATATTAAATGGGAATATTGGTAATTATCAAAGTCTGACCACAAGAGGGCGCCAATAGACTGCACAAGATCTGTGAGATAATATCATTCAGCCTCCAATCTCACTGCAGATCACTGCTTAAAGCTTCTACCACTGTGCCCTGTGTCCTAACAGTATATTATATATAAAAACTGTTACATAGTGACATCAGGACGCACAAATTAGTCCTCTATATAAAAAACTTTCAAATAGCTAAAGCATTTCCTCTCAGGGCTTTATAGAACAGACATTTTTCTGGGACAGTCATATGTGTGAATTTTAAAATACAAACATTCTTTCTTTCTAAAACACACTATATGTATCTGTGTATGTACCGTATGTCATTTTAACCTCTTAAATTTCAGCTGTTTATGAATTTTCCCTCGAAATTGTGAGATAGGGAATATTAAAAGTAAAATTAATAAAAGTTACATTTTAAAACATTTTTTCAGTGCGTTCCCCCAGACAGCCTTTTTTCCTCTTTTGCCTTGAAAAAAATACATTGGCGCATGCACAGTGCGATTTTGATTAATATGAAGTCATACAGCAAACTCTCCACTGTGTACAAATAGGTTGTGATCACACCTGAATCAGGCACCTGTATCTGTGAGAGTCAAAACTTTAGCAAAAATGTAAAGCTATGCTGTAATATACATTATTATTGTATAGTATAAGAAAGCAGTATTTATAGCCATTACAATGATAACATTGTGTTGAACAAAAGAAATAATGCATAAACCTTATACTGTATACTGTATGTACATGTTTTCCATGCAAGTGTTTTGCTGTTGTAATGCACTCTTCATTGTATATTTGTGTATTGCATGTTAAGAGTAATACTTCCAACAATCAGTGTATTTGCAGACATATCCAGCTCCCTATTCTATTCTGTGCCGACATACAAGAGAGCATCTGCTTTCTACTCCAGGCTCGGAATCTCACAAGCTGGGGTTATGAACCATATTCATAAGCTTAGCAACTGCTGCTTACTCAACTGTGCAATCATTTCTTTAGACTTGGAAGCCAAATGTACTATTCACACCTCAGTACAACACATATTTCTTATTAACCACAGTTTGTGCAGACATAAAGAAATACAGTATTGTCCTACACTGATGTTAAAATACACATCAGTATTTGCATACATATTTTGAGAATTCCATCCAAACAACAACCCACCTATATTCGCCAGCTATCAGAATCTTACTGTGACATATCAAAGACCCCTAGATCTTCTGATGGGATGTTGTCAGGATGCTGGAGCTCACCATCCAGATGGTCACAATCCATGGTCCAGAATCAAGACATTGAGTATTAGGGAAAGGTTTAGGTTTAGGCACTATTTTGCATGTTAGGGTTAGGCTAATTGAGGGGACAGTTAGGGTTAGGCTATGAGAAACAGGGGTGAAACTACCATTGGTGAAGCAGGTCCATTGCAGCAGGGCCCCTGGGGAAAAAGGGGCACACCTGCCCAGATCAGCAATGATTAATCCCCTGGGACCCCCTACAGTACATTTGAGCAATGTCAGATGAATGGTCCAGTGCAGTGAGCAGGGTGGACCCCACTGCCTGAGGGACCCACCCCTTAACTTAGGGATGCAGGGCTGACCCTTCCTGTGCCAGCTGAGGGCAGATTCCTGCCAACTATAAGCAGTATTGATCACAGCTGCAGTCTGCGAATTATGGCATCTCACAACCGGAAAGCAAAAAGAGTAGTCATCTGGTCACAAACAGAGTAGAGACCACTTTGTTCCTGCAAGGTACCTGCACAGTACCTGCTCCCTGTTTTCCGCACCATGAAGGGCATTATGCTTGTATGCTTGCCTCCCCCTGCCTGCCACTGTTGCTCACTTCCTCCCCTTGCCTTTTGTGGTCACTGTCTCTATGTATCAAAGTCTCCCTGCAATATGCGGTCATCCTCTGCCATTCCCTATCACCCAGTGCCACCCCACCACTTTACTGCCTTCTGCTGTCACCCTCTGCCTCTCTTTGTCACCCACTGGCTCCCCCTGCCTTTCTTACATTCCTGGTTTCCACTGTTCCACTGTGATCCCACACTTCCTTTCTGTTGACCAATGAGCTATCTCTCTGTGGTCAGTTTAGCGACAATAGTTAGGACATTCTTCCTAACAATTTCTGACTGCAACGCTCTGGGGTCGATGTGGATTTGCTGACGTTAAAAAGTTTTGTGATGGGGTGAACGGATGATGGGGAGCTGGGAGCAATAACTGTAGACTGTGTGCTGTGACGGTGTGTGGACAGGGAGCAATAACTGTAGGCTGAGTGTTGGGATGGTGTATAGACTGGGAGCAATAACTGTAGGCTGGATGTTGATGGTGGGGATCAGGAGAGGGGGAGATTTCCGACTGTGGGTGATGGTATAGTAATCTGTCCCATGATGTGGCAATGCCTGATGTCTTAGTAACTGATGGAGGTGTAGCAGTAACCCGGATTCCTTCACATCAAGCCCTGAGTGGATACGTGTACCTCCAAAGATAACGGCAGGAGTTCAGGAAGTGCAGGTTGTGTGTAAAACAAATGATAGCAGTAGCTTACCGTGTGGTTCCAATGTATCGGCGAATATTATTCTGATGTTGCAGTGTCCATGAGTTGGATAAGTATGAGGACATATGGGGGAATTCCAGCCAATAGAATCTTGGAATTCCTCCCTGAGGCCATTCAGTGCAGCCTGGGAGGTTTAAAGGCAATCCTCCAAGGTTAAAGTCCATCACTTGTCCTCCTCTGAGAAGATTTGGCATCCTGAGCTCCTGCTTACCCCTGTGGATCAGCTTCTATGAATTCTTCATTTATTCTGCTATATCTTCTTAGTTCCGGTCCAGTTTGTCTGGTTATTCTCTGGCTCAAGTCGTTACATATCTTCATGATTCCGATCCAGTACATTTGATCATTATCCAGATCAAGTTATTACATATTCATGGTTTCGGTGAAAATCTGTGTGTTCATTTTCCGGATCATGTTATCATATACAGTATCTTCTCACCTCCGGTCCAGACTGTCTGCTCATTCTCCAGGTCAAGTCAGTAAAAATATGCTCGGGTCCAGTTCCGTTCAATGTACTAGACAAGACAATCGATCCATCCTGAGACCTTTCCGCTTTTGTTTGGCTATCCTGTGACTCGGTCAACTGAGAGTGGGCTCAGGCAAGAGGCTTTACCTGCACACCACTAAAGTCCACACCACCTTGCAGCGGTTCTTGGTGAAGACCATGCGGTGTATTAAATTCCGCACCATCGTTCTGGGTTTATTTAAACCATTCTTATTGTGATTGAGTCCATGCATAGGAACTATATCCACCTAGCATGGTTTCAAGCCTCAAGTTCTGAAGCCACTCCTCCTCAAAGGCCACAGACTGTTCAACAACAATTTCCACCATTGACAACTGGTAGCTTTATGGGTATAGGGACTGGTATCATAAGTCCCTAGCTTAAGTGTAGTTGAGACTGGTACTCTAAGAGGGGACTGGCAGCTTTAGCAGTGTAGGACTGGTATCATAAGAGGTGTAGGGGACTGGTATCCTAAGGTGTGTAGAAGCTGGTAACCTCAGACGTGTGGGGGACTGGTAACCTAATGGGTTTAGGGTACTGGTAGCCTAATGGGTGTATGGTACTGGTATCCTAAAAGGTGTAGTGTGCTAGTAGCCTAAATGGTGCAGTAGACTGATAGCCTAAGGGTTTTAGGGAATGACAGCCAAAGTGGTGTAGGGGACTGATAGCCTAAAAGGTGTAATGGACTTTTTGCCAAAGAGTTGTAAGGCACTAGTAAGCTAATGGGTTTAGGTGAATACTATTTGTGCAGTTGTTTTACCATATGTACAGTAACATTTTACAATCAGTGCTGAGTTACTGTATGTTATCAATGCAAAGCAGACAAGGATTTTTGTTGAAATGTGATTTTGGTCCAAAATGATAACCATAAGATATCATGGCAGGAATTCACTTCTAATTTTTTACCTTTTTAACTACACAATTATTTGGGTACTTATATGTTAGTTAGGCGCCCATGATAGTTAGTACGCTCATACCCCCACCATCCATGTCGGCAGGGAGTTGATTCTATATAGTGTGGCGAGCGCAGTGAGCCACCAAGCCCGAAGCATGGCGAGCACAGCGAGTCCTGCGAGTGGACGTGAAAAACTAAGCAAATAGCTTAGCGGGCACCCAACTAACATATAAGTACCATTATTTGTGAAGAATATCCAGCAAAGGGAGACAAGAACAGTAATATATCACAACACTATTAAAGTTTGCAGAAGAAGAGTCACTGGATTAGTTCACATACTGGCTGCCAAAGAGGTTTGACCTCATTCTCTTCTTCACAGACTTTGGCCCATACTACAGATGGACCAGCTCACATTAGAGGGGCTCCTGGCAATCTGATCGCCATTCGCCCTCCCCAGCCAGCCTGCACCATCCCCGCTCCTTACGCCACAATAGAGCATGCACACACGAGATGCTCACGCACCTCAATCTCAGCAATAGCTATGCATACAGTATGTCACTCTGGTGGGCTGACTGAGGCTTGCTCCATATGTCTGAGGGCTTTCCCATTTCCCCATGGACACACAGTAGTAATTAAACCTAAAAACCCATTGTTCCTCTTTTAATCACAGTTCTTCACATTGTACAGTATCAGGGGATTTCCTGCCTGGTTTATTGATCTGCTTTGAATGATTGATTTGTTTCTGAACTCCAGTGTAGAGATAATGTATATTTTTTTCTCCATTCACACTATAGTTTTCTCCACTGACACATGCATAAGACGTATTTATACTGGCATAAGTTAAAGGTGCTATTTACACACAATAACACCAACATGACACCAACTCTTCATGTCCTCAGCTTAAAGGTACTGCTGGTGACAGCTGCTATTGCTTGGACTGAAGCATTGGACATTCCCTGCCCAGTGGTACATTTCCATTATTAATATTTATGTAAAATATCTGGTACTGTAATTACTTCTTTTAAGAATAATACTAATTCATGCAGATTCCAGACTCATCTATCAGAACCTTTGTCTGTCCAGGCATTTCGAGAGGCTTCCTTTTTCTCATGCATTTTAGCCCAGCTTTTCCCCACACTCCACTGAGACTCTACTGATTAAGCTGATCAATGACTTGATCAATATGGCTGAAGGCTTTAACTCTTAATTTTCCTTAATCAATCTGCTGCATTTGACATTATTGTCTTCTGATTTTTCATATGCCAAAAAAAGAAATGAACTTCTTCACATGTAGTGGATCAGATATCTGCATGTGGATGGAGATCACTGGTGTATACAGTACAGATCAATCTGTCCATTGATGTAGTACATGCCCCGTGAAATCTTTTTTCTATGTTGTAAATGGACGTTTAATTGGAACCTTCTTGCGCAATCCTATAGTGTGGAAGTATATTTCAGATGGAGTTTTAGCACCCAGCATTATTTATTTATTTATTTACAGGCTCTTATATAGCACAGCAGATTCGGTCTACAATTGTAGACAGTGATAGAACAAACTGGCTAACAACAGACAGACCCAAGTATAAGAGGGTAATAAGTATAAAGGTAAGAGGGCATTGGTATTGTGTAAGTAAAGAATCTAATGAGGACATTGGTGAAGGTGTGTGTAAGAATATTGGGCATACCACGGTTCCCCATATAGTTGCATTGGGTTTTACAATACAAAGATGGATTCTTGCATTACCAAAATGGGTTTGGATTATTAGGTCGAAAGCCAATCGGTTCACCACTATTGATTGATAGTGAAAAGGTCGACACAGTAAGGTTGACATGCACTAGGTCATCAAAAAGTCAACACATGCAAAAGGTTGTCATTGATATGGTCAACACAAGAAAAGGTGAACATGAGTTTTTATGGTGCATCTGTTGACATGGGCCCCCAATTAGTATAATGCATTTACTCTATTTGTTGGACTTTATTATTTATTGACTTATTAACCAGTGTACAGATGGAGCGCCTGTCAGTCAACCTACACTATCGCCAGATCTCCTGAGCTGGTGCTGACTGGTGGACAGGAGCTCTATCTGACAGGGATGAGCACATGTGTCCCTATCAGCTTGGCGGTGGGGATGGGATTCCCTGCCGGTCTCCACTTCAGGAAGACAGACAGGGCAAGTGGGGGTGTGGGAAGCTAAGGGGGAGCAGTGGGAGGCAGCTGAGGGCGAAGGCAAGCTCCGTCAGACCGTGAAGCGTGAGCGCCTCATGCGCGCGCACCCCCTTTTGGCAGCTGGCGAATGGCGGTGAATGGCAATAGAATTGCCAGGAGCAGTTTCAATGTGAGCTGCTACATCTGTATTTCATCAGATTTAAGGTTTATCACATAATAAAGTATAGAAAGTAAAATAATGTTGAAGTATTTCCTGTGATTTCTTGGTTAATGACATCTGAGAGAGTTCTGCAAGCTGCTTGTGATAAACTACATCTTGTTCTCAAAAGGCTTTGCCATCTGTTTATTTGAGAACATCGTTTGTCATGCTTTATCTTCAGATAAAAAATTATCCTTTGCACTCATGGACTTTGTAATCCTTTCTTGTCTTTTTTATGGGCACCTTTTCCATGTATAGATCTTTCAAAATAACTTTTTTTAATAACAAAACCAAAGTATGAACTACAAGTTTTTAGTAGCAACTATGTAATGTCTTGTCAACATTCTATTTGAAATTTAGAATATTAGACATTAAATACACAGAAAATTATTATTTTTCACTCATCAAAGTGACATTTTTACTGAACGGTATATTACAGTTTGTTAAATGAACAGTATATTATTTTTATTGAAAACATCATCAATATAGAATTTCTCAAGAAGTTCATTTTAGTTGAAATCTGCAACAATGTTTTTGTATCCATGCTTACTTCTAAAATGAATTACAATAATATGTGGCATCTGTGTTCCTTACCCCGAGAGCCAATCCCTATAATATAGTGGTGGCTTAAGTCTGTGGTGTACTTAGCCTTGGAAGGAGATAAAGTGGAGGTAGGTAAAGTGGCAGCCAGCCAGCTTCTAACTGTCATTTTTCAAACACAGGGGCAGATGTATTAAACCTGGTGAAGAGATAAAGAGGAGATAAAGTGGAAGGTGATAACGCACCAGCCATTCAACTCTTAACTGTCATTATTCAAAAATAACTGATTGGCTGATGCATTATCACCTTCTACGTTATCTACACTTTATCTATTCACCAAGTTAATACATCTGCACCACAGTCTGTAATATTTCAGTTAGGAGTTGATTGGCTGGTACTTTATTTCCATCCATCAAGGCTTAGTACATACACCCCAGTACAAAGGCCCCATATTGTTCTATCTACAAGTATGAGGACATCAGCATTAACATAATTATTACAGAATAAAGGAGGATGTACTTACTGTACCATTGTTACATTATATGTATTTGGATTTTACCATAATGTTGTCAAATTTTGGATAATTTACACTCAGTTCTTATACTATTATACAGTTATGGGTTTTAATTTATCAAGACTTATACATTCTGTCATTGTCTTTTGTCATTATATTATTTCTGCTCCTGCACTGTGGAGATATTTTCCTATGACATTAGTAATTCCAATTGTTTATCTGTATATTCCAAGCATCTCCTGTTCAGTCTATTGTGTAACCCTCATAACTCTTATCTCTTATGTTTCCTATAGACTGTGAGCTTGTTGTGGCAGGGTTTTTAATACATTTTGTTTTAGTTGCTCCAGCTTCTAACCTCAAGTGCCTTTTAATTCATTTAGATCTCTTCTTACCGCTTTCACTCTAAACCCACTTGATACTATCAGTGAACGAGATCTTCCTTCCTATTTCATGATAAGATTGATCAAATCCAGCATGACATGGTATGCTCTTTGACATCCAGGGTCCTATGTTCATTCTTTCCTTCAAAAGGAAGATACAGTACCTTTTATAATACTCTTTATTATCTTTTATACTCTACTCAATCTCCTCTTGATCCTACTGTATACCCTCACAAATCAGTCTAGCCTTGTGTCTTTACCCATAACAACAGTAACTATAATCTGTCTCAATTCTTCCTTGTCTATCCTAACTGCTTGAGAGACTTACACACACCTGCATCACACAAATCCTTTCCTCGCACAGTTGATTGGACCAATTTCAGTACATCTTTCACTCCCAGGACTCCACAGAGACTGGCCTGATTAAGATGATCTCATAATCAGATCACTGTTAAGTATAAAGGCCATTAATCACATCTAATTCTCATGGATCTCTCTGCTGCATTTGACCTCTCTTTTCATACAAACACCACCCTAGGTTTTTGAAATGGGGGTTATTCAGATTAGTATGGTGCCCCCTGCATTCACAAGGGGACCAATGGTTTGCCCCTGCGCATACACAGATGCATTTGTGTATGTGTGCAGATGCAGGGTGTGTGTTGAGTGTTCACCCCAGACTGCAGGAGCACGCGGTGGTGGCAGGCCGGGGGAATTGCCTACGGAAATGCCCAGCATTTCATTGGCATTCCCATGAAAATGCTGGGTGTTCCCATGGTAATGCAGCCGTGATGTGGATGCGGAGGGCGGGCAGCTGTGGAGTGTGCACGCAAATCTAAGTGACCTTAGTATCACTTAGAAATGCATCCTCGTTTCACATCATTTGATGTTCGGCGATCGAATGATGTGGGTGTTTCCATATAGGCTGTGAATGGATGTTTATGTTAAACATACATTCGCAGGTTGTGCGAATGAACTCAGCGTGCAGGGGGGGGTGGGGGTCGGGCAGACTAGCAGTCAACGGACGGTGCCTGGTGGACTCGCAAGGCTGCAAATTTGATTCCTTGCGAGTCAACCAGAAAAAGGCCCACTGTCCTATACTGATATTTATCCTACCTATGAAATTGCTCCTTCAGTATTTGTAGGTGTCTGGAATCATCTCATTTCCACAAATGAAAAGGTATGTCACTAAATAATATATACTCTAATTTCACCTACAGTGTACTGTAGTTTATAAGGTCACATATATTTAAGGTTTTGATAAACTATCATACAGATGTAGCAGGCTACATCTTTGCAGGGGCTAGCGATTCCATCGCCAGCCCCCACCAGCTACTGGCTACCGCCGGATCGCTCGCGCACCCGTGGCAATGGAGCATGCCGCCGGTCTCTGTCACTTCCCCCGCCATCGCTGCAGGTCCCCTTCGCTGCCCCGACCCCCCCCCCCCCAAACTGGGCAGCGTCTCCCTAAAGTGGAGATGGGCAGGGAGATGCTGCCCAGTCGCCGTGATACTGGGACGTGCGTCCCAGTCCCTATTGCCGGTGCTTGCCAGTGAAAGGGATCTGGCGGGCGCCGGGCAAAATGTAGCCTGCTACATCTGTACCTATGTATTGCATGTGGCTGCATTGGTGTAGTGTATGGTGGACATAGCCATCCAGAGACCAATGACTGGCCATACCTACTAATATCTGCTGCTGGATATGCTTGTCAGATATAAATTGTTACAACTTGTGCTACAGTATGTTATAACTGCAGTGCAATGTGTTGTGCCATATACCATGTGTAAGAACATAATTTGTGACTTGTGTGCATTAGGAGACCAAATAAGTAGACCTCCCAGTTCTCCTAAGTGCCACTGCAGCACACCGTCAAGCTCCACACTCAACTTCAGTTGTCTCCAGCATGACTAGGCATACCAAAGCTACCGTTCTCTCTGACACTTCTTTTAACTATGGACCTGCATCAGAATTGTACACAAACCTGGTGGTTTGTGTACAACTCCAGTGATGAAAGATCTGCACATGCGTATCTGAGCTTGTGCAGCTCTCTCAAGATAAAACCACATGCAGTGCCCCTAAGCCGCAGCGCTGTTTCGTTGTTGAGATGGGTGGCATTGGAGAAAACAGGGGCATTTTGTCCCAGTTTTCTCGACATGCTGTAAACCAGTGGCTGCATCCCTACATCACTTAGATGTCCGATGTTCAATAAGATGATCCAATGTTGTGTCTTGATATAAAGCAGAAGCTGGCAGGAGGTGTCTATTTATAGCAGACACCTCCAACATTTACCATAATGTCACTGTAGGGGCTGTGATAAACACTACAGCTGCTACTGAATAGATTCCATCTCTGAATCAGGCCAAAGTACATGAGGGACGATTCAGACCCACTGAATGCGGGACGAATTCGCTACCCCGGCTGATTGCCGGTGTTTGCTCATGCGTGAATATGAGCATGTCCAAACCCCAGGAGCAAATGGTCCTTTTGGCGATTTTCACACTGGGCGGGGCATTCGCTCATTAATGGACGGGCAGGGGGTGGATACAGGTGACGGCCCAGAGTTTTATGGGTGTGCCCACTAAAACACTGGGCAAACCTCTGCGATCTTAGGTGTATTGATGCCTGCTTGGGCCGGGCAGCTGATGTCATATGACATCAGCGCCCGCCCCCATTTTGGCCATCTCTGTCCAAGATAAAAGTAAGTATAGATTTACTTTTATCCATGAACGGAGGAAAAATCATTATGGTGTTATGATATATATCTATGGTGAGTGACCATTGAAGGTTTTTACCTCCATGTGGCCACATGCGAGTGGATGTGTAAGCGTACACATCCACTCGCATGCTAGTGCAAGGATTTGGTCAGCAGGGGGGGCGTGTGTTTGGCGGGGCAGCGTTTACCTGTTCACTAGGCAGCGAATATACACTGCCCAGAGAACAGTTCTGAATCAGGCCCATGGTTCAGAGATAATGGATGCAGGGCTCTTTCGGAAACTACAAGGAGCCTCTTAGGGGCTGCTGCAATAAGTAACAGGCTTTTTACGCTTAGAGGTGGCACTGATTGAATCACACTTCAAACAAACATTTATGTATTCTTAAAGTGGAACTACATTTGAAATATCACCAGTGACAGTTTTTACCTATTGGCTGCAGCCCCTCCAATTAAAGTCCACCATTGTCCTAGTGAAGCCGAGGGAGGGGTTTTGGGTGCCAACATCAGCATCATGGCCAGTGGCAGCCCCTCTCCTACTATAAGGTAGGAGATGCCACTAAATTTCATAAAATATCTTCTGTGACTTACTGGGAGGTGTACAAATAGAAATAATGTGAAAAAAATAAAAACAATGAAACAAGGAAAAGTTAAAAAACAAACCCTCATTTCCAACCATGACGGCAATTTCCCATAAAATTATAGTTTCCAACACCGAATTTACTTGCTGATTTCTGCAGTCATTCAATGAAATTTGTTTTTGAAGAATAGATATACCAGATTTTTCGGACTATGGGCAGTATTCAATGAGAAAAATTCTCCGTGCATGGCAGGGAGCTGGCAGGGAGCCGGGGGACGGTGGCAGCCAGGGAGATTAAAGTCTCCCTGGCTGCCCCAGAACATATGTGGAGGGGAGGAGGGCTCCCTGGCAGCACAAGCTGCCCCCACTATAGCCAGCGAGGGACCCAGTATTCACTGCACCCGATCGTGCATATGTAATGATCGGGTGCAGTTATTATATGAATATCTAATGAGCGGCTCGAGAGCTCCGGCCCCCTGCTGGCTGCTCTGTGTAAAAAAAAAAATAATAATTTAAAAAATATATTTTTAAAATTAAATATATATTCATGTGCTATAAGCACATGAGAAAAAATAACATGCCCCTTCACAGAAAAAAAATCCTGATTTTTTTACACCAAAATAATAAAAAAAAAACTTTTAGTTAAAAAGTTCACATTCCAGTTCTCCATGAAAAGATGGAGAATTGCTACACGGAGAGACACGGCGAAAATCACTTAAAAAGACGGCGAAAATATCACATTGAATAGGGTGGTTCACTTTTGAAGAGCAAAATGCTCCTTCCAACGCGAAAATAGCACAAACTCGCCATAAAACATGGCAAATTTTTCTCATTGAATACTGCCCTATAAGGCGACCCTAATAGCCTTAAATTTTCGTCAAAATAGACCGTGCGCCTTATAATCATGTGCGCACTGAGTTTGACTGTCAGACCATTTCCTGCTGACATCGGGACGTATTACGTACACTGCGATGACCCCAGAAAATGGCACCAGTGAAGAGACATGCTGTTTTAGCATGCGCCTTATAATACGGTGTGCTTTATGTATGGGTCAAGTACAGAAATAGGCCCCATAAATTAGACTGCGCCTTATAGTCCGGTGCGCCTTATAGTGCAGAAAATACGGTAATTGTTTTTTTAAGATCACTTGATAAATTTTTTCAACATTTTTTATGGTTTTATATCTGGTTGGACTTTTTAGTCCCACTGGATCACTGATTCCTATGTTGGCAATTATAAAATAAATGCCTGCTAAATCAATTGACTTTGGTCAGCGACTGTATATACAATGTTTCATAAATTGCTCCTTGAATTCAGTTACAATTCAATTTGATCAGTTTCAACCGTTCCACGTGATGCATTTCTAACCAAACTAACTATGCTATTGCAAAGTTTAAATAATTTTATTAAATGCCATAGATCACTAGGGACTTTCCTTTCTAAAATGCAGTCAATTTAATTTTACTGTCATGTTCTAGATGATAATTATTGCCCTATGCAAAGCATGAATAATAATGATCTGCTAAATTTTGATGGATAACCGCAAACAGCTCTATCTAACATTTTTTTTATTTTTTTTATTTTAGCTTTGTTTAAAATGTTATTGGATGTGGTAGTACTTAGATGATTAGCCTGACACTCATGCCTCTGGGCCTGCTGCAAAGTTATTGAAATTAACTTCTGAATATTCATACACCATATGACTTTTAAAACTTTAATATGGCTTGTTCAGCTATAGAACAATTTATTAAGATGCCATCCTTGCTTATGCGAACACATTTGGGGACAGAATTTAACCGTACCCTGAAGTATGTGTCTTACCTTATACTAGCAATGTGATTCAGAATGGATGTGAGGAGAATCTTATTACTCATAACTAGCAATTTGAACACCATTTTAATAGCATGATAAAATATACAGCAGCACATTTCTTAATTTGTCACATACATACTTATTAGCACACTTTTTATAATAGCTTATGTGACTTTTAGTTACTTGTATTAATATTTGTATACATCCATAAATATATAAGTTATATACTTTATATTAATAAAGTTTCAGAAATTCTTCATTTTTTAATTAAGTTAATAAAAGTTTAATTTAAAAAAATCTAATTATCTTTAATAATAAAATCATCCACACAATATAGTCTTATAACACTTAAGTTTCTGATTTTGTATTTTAATGGCGAATACTTACAGTCATGTGAGAGAAAAATTCAATAATAAGGGCCACACCAACAAATTTAAGGGGAATACATATGTTAGACTGGCAAGTGGGATGCGGGCAGTGAGAAGACCAACAGGTCTGGCCTAGTATACTTACCCTTTCCCTCTGCCCCATCTAACTCTCCCTGATGTCCAAACCTATCCATCCCCCCCACCATCTAACCCAACCTTCCCCATTAGCATCTAACCCTAACTCTCCTCCCTCCAGCCCAACCCTGCCCCAATTATTTTGGTGTCAAACCCTCTTCCACCTTCCTCTCAATATTCTGGTGACAGCATTTCCAGTGATGTTGGGATTCCGGCAATAGTGTTATGGCCACCAGTAGGGTTTCTGTTGGCTGGTTTTTGACTGTCATAATCCAATCTCTGGTATGCTAAAAATATCCATTCAAATCTAGTGGCACCAGTATGAGATCAGCAAAAACTATAAATTATTATAATTACCTTGAATATGAAGTTAGCACCATACATACTTTTTTTTAATGCAATCAGACACTTAAAATATATCTGCCCATGGTTTAAGCCCAATTATATGTTAAATGTCACTATGGCTAGACATAGTAAAAACAATTGTCTGAATTACACAAGCCTATGACTAAAAGTAACATCAACAAACATCTACAGTACTTATGTGTACATTCAGCAAGGTCAAGCAGAGGTATTGCAAATCAACAAACATTGAACTGTACAAGCTTTACTTGATAAAATGCTAAAACATGGAAGACTATGCCTCATCCAAATATCTGTTAACCAATTTTCCAGAATGTACTTTTCCAAAAATTGTTTGCTAAAAGCACTACTGGGGACATCTGTAACTGGCACTACTGGGTACATGAAATGTAACTGGCACTAAATATGTGCAAGAAAATGATTGCTTAGCATTCAAATTTAGTGCCTGATATTGTATACAAACTTTGTTTTATGCACAAATAATTTATGTGTATTTCATGTGTATGATGTGTTTATACAACATAAATGCAAATACCTCAAAATACCTCAAGTGAAATATAAAAATGTTCTAAAATACGAAATAATCCATTATCCAAAATACTTTTGGTCCCCAGCATTTTCGAAGGCATACTCAACCTGTACTACTAATAAATATCGCCACCAATACATAATCGAATTGCCAACCGGCAGCCCCTGCCATCCATCGGAAGCTCCCCCGTCACCCGCTGCAGATGCCCCAGCTCCCCCTAACCCTGCCCATCTCCCAGAAGTGGAGACAGCAAGGGAAAGTGCTCCCCGCCTCCGTGTTGATGGGGACGTACATGCATGCGTGTGAAACGCTCGGACGCCCCCGTCAGATGGAGCGCCTCTCCGCCGGCAATCGCCAGTGGGGGTAAACTGACAATTCCAAGCACTGGCTTAGAGTCACTCCATTTGTAAACAGTGATTTTTCTACATGAGTTTGTATAAATCACAAAAGACAGAGAAAAGTATGATAATATCTGTGTCATTATAATGTAACTACAGTTCATATTAAATATTCATTAACTTGTTACAACAGGGACTTACTTTCAGTTGGGAAGAGGCGTCAATATTCAATTGAGCACAAATAGATCAATCGGTAACTTTGTTTATATGTTTAGTTGTGACAACTCCTGCTGTGCTAATGGCAGTTCTAGCTGTGCAAAACACGTGAATATGTCTTAAATCTGCACAGTTTTCCGGGTGCTTGAGTGAAAAGATTTTAAAACAAGATCGTCAGTGATTAACTAGATCAATTTCTCTCTAGAGACACATTCCTTGCTTCCTTGTTTAACCAGAATGGTTTATTTCTTAGTAGGTAGAAGTCATTTGTTAGTTTTCAGAATTTGTTAGGTTTTGCCGATTTGAAGTTCTGTAGTTAAACGATGAGTTCTGACTATTCATCTCTCAGGATGAGCAGTCTGGTAATTTTTATGTTCCTTAATACTTTTACCAAACTCCCAGCGGGATAATAGCAGTCACCTGCCCAATGTATTTTCCACCATGCCTGATAATAATCCCATCAGACTGCAATAACCCTGAAGTAATGCAAATATTTTCATGAATGTGCTACAATAAGAATCCTGTACTATTCCTGGTTTATTAAAACTCAAATACTATTTGTATCCATTTGGACAATTCAGCCATTCTGCAACAAAACTTTTAGTGAGGAAATCTAATTTAATGGTAAAAACAAAAATAAATGACTTTTTTTATGCGAAATGACATTTTATTCGAATGGCCTACATAACAGAAGACTAGTTTTGGATTAGCATATTTTCTTTTCTTTCGGAAAGTTTAATTTAGCACACAAATATCACAGCTGACTTCCTCAATATATTCAGCTTTCTATTGTTTTGATGAAATTCAACATATAAGCAGTTAGTTTCTACCATTTGGGATTATAACAGTTTACTGTCTGCAGCTGTAAGTATCCTAATGGGATTTTGTTAGCATATGCTGGTATCATGGAAGAAATGAAAAAAAAAAAAAAAAGAGAAAGTAGAAAGTAATCAAATAAACTTTGGCAGTTGAAATAATTTCTGCAGTTGAGAAAATTACTGGCACTGTTCCATAAACATAATTAATTTTTACAAAACAAATGTTAATATACCGCACCAATGTGATCTATTTATGAATAAGACTAAAATCAATGCAGAGAATACAGTACATTACATGTATATAGAAGGAACCTTGGCCTGAAAGATACTGGACTTCCTTTCTCTGAAATAGACCTTTTCTATCATTTGGAACCTTAATCTACTAAATGACAATTAAAAAGTAGCTCTGTCTTCACTACTCTTCCTTTAAACTTCCCTTTTACACATTTCTGCCTGTTCTCCCTGAAGTTGAAGGAGACACTTACATTTGGGGCAATCCCTTGCATCCCCAAAAGAGTAGACTGCCCTGTAGCAACCTGCTCACAGCTAAAGAAAATGTAATGGTAGCTTGCAGTGGTGCCTCAGCCCCCCCCCCCCCCCCCCCCCTCAGAAGCTTCCCCTGGTGGCTTGTGAGTGGGCAGGACCAATATGACTCTCCTGTGCAAATTATGTCATATTGGCCCCACTCCTTAAGAGTGACCCATGGATAGCGTTATTACCCACGTAAGGCCTAATGACACATAGTGCCAGGTCCCGCCTACAGTGGTATCTCTATTCACTGGGCTTCTTCAGGAGGAAATAGCTACAATGTATGCCTTTATATTAAACTGTTTTGCAGTGCTCCACACAATGATTTTAAGAGGTGCACTTGGTGATCATGAGCGTATAAAAGGTTTCAGTGCATGTCAACTGCCAGCTATGTAACAGCTAACTGGAGGCCTCTTATGATTTATTTGTAGCAGACACATGTTCAATAGCAGTACAAGGGTCCAGGAGGCTAAAATGGCATTGCTGAACCCCTACTCCTATTTTTTCCTAAGTCATGGCATTGCAATGCTCTGCCCCTTTGTGTACATTAGACATTTCTTATTTGTTCTATGGGAGATTGCTACCTAGCAACAGCTGTTGGCATTTGGAAGCAAGCATCCTGATTCCTGATCGACAGGGTAGTGACATTTTTCCATCACTAAAATGCCCCCACTAACATTGACGCTACACCTGTCCAAAAGCTTAGATTGTGCACATACAGTATGGCACACACACTAGCAGCTTGGGGGGGGGGGTTAAAGGGGCATACATATGGAGTGATATTAATCCTTTTTCTAAGTGATCTGAGTAGATAGTTTAGAAATGAAGCATGGATCACTCCGTGTGTATAGCCCCGGGGTGACGGCGATTGCCAGCAGATATAGGCCGTGCTTTCAGAAAGTTTTCATGTACATACATCTAAATAGTAATGTACAGTTTTATTGGAAAACAATACTATGTCATCACTGTATCATGTTATGGTGCGTCTCAAATACACATATTGTTCATCGCAAAATAGTAGTTTTCTCATCTCTCCATCTGCACGGAGTCCAGAGTGTGGAATAGATGGACAATTTGCTATTGCTAAAATACCACAGGGATATAATTTTATATTCTGTAATGGGAGATTAATGAGCATGAGCATTGAAGAGTTTGACTGTCATTCTGGCAAAAGCCCTCAAATTCTTTGAATGATTTAGAGGCTCCAAGTGGGACAGCGGTAACTCTCTCTTCAAAGTCTTAAGCAAGAACTCACAAGAACTGCTCAGGTTTCTTACAAACTTTTCAGTGCTAGTCAGTATGATTTACTTATCCTCCCATGCCATATGGGAGATATCCAGTTGAGATTCACTGCCAGTTCCAAATAACAGGCCTGTGTAAGACCCACTTCTAATTTTACTGATAACATTACAAGTGTCTCCACTGGTATAGGAAGATTTTTTCCAACACAGGTCTATAGAAGGAGAATGGTCAGGGGAAGAAAATGTCATTTATATAAGTACTTTAGTAACTAATATAACTTTTCAATCTGTTTAACCTTCCAAAACACACAATGCTCTAGTTCTTCTTCGGACAATATACATAAATGTGAAAATATTTCATGTTCCTTTGCATGGAAGCTTTGGAAATTTGGCAGGAGACCATATAAAAGGAACATAATTCTAAACGCAATAAACCAGCCTAGAAATGTAATTACCTGGCAGATTCTCTTTCTCTTTGACTACCTTGACTTATTGGAAATTATGTCTATTTCTAATACACTTACTTCTCTCTTAGCTTTAGCCTTTGCAATAAAAGTTAAGCTCACCTTACTAATTTCTCATATCCCAGAATTATACCAAATTATTCTTAAGGGTCATACCAAAACAGCTCTTATGTAGAATTCTTCAGTAGAATTAGACCCTAGTAAAAGATAATAAAGAACCAAATATTTGCACTGTCTCCTGTTTACCTACTTACAGTACATTGTTCATAGCCCACTTATTAGAATATACAGATTTTTTTATTATCTGTAGAAAACCTTACTGAGCAACTTAAACCTCAGCCTTTAAAGGATACGTGGGTGGAAATGTACTAAGATGGGAGTTATGTTTCAGATGAGATGCTGCTATGGACAACTGATCAGATACTATCTATTATCTTCTAGAACTGACTCTTAGAAAATGGCTGCCCCTATACTGCAGACAGAAAACTGTCTGCCGTATGGGGGTAGCCATTTTCTAATTGTCAGTTTTCATTGCAGCAGGAGCCGTCCGGGACCGTGACGGTCAGGCAGGTCCCGGCAGAGAGCCCGGGCGAGATGCAGACCGCGGGTAACTATAGCCCCGCAGCCCCCCGGCTGTGCCCCCAATTTCTCTGCGCCCCCCGCCACCGCGGGGGATGCGGAGCTATAGTTACGCCACTGGTGCTAAATAAATAAGAAGTAGATTCTGATTGGTTGCCCATAGCAACATCCCATGTAAATGTCCCCCATCTAGAGATGCCTCAAATTCTTGTCTATTCAAATTGTCAGGTATGTTGGAAGCTGGTCATCTGCAAGTACATTTGTAAAATAATATGGAGACTGGTAAGGATGGACTAGGAGCATTGAACAACCCTGATCTGACAATGGGAGTGTGACCATGACTGAGGGGGTATTTCCCAAAGTCAAGGGGGCCTGGCCTTGCAGCACACCCCCAACTATCTAAATACCTGTGTACTGGTAAGCAGAATGGTGGCCATTTTAACAGCAGAGACACTCGATTTGCTGCTACTTAGCCGCCCAGCTCTCATCATGTGATTTTCATAAAAAAATTATGGATGTGTTTATTTTGCTAAATGATGTAAATTCAACAACATCTACATGTATTTTAAACCAATAAATGCTACAGAAACATTTTATTGTTTCCTTAGCTGCGCTACAAAGGAATACGGCTCCTTCCAAAAGGTTTTGCCCTCAAATGGACAAAGAAAATGGCTAATGATTCCCAAAATGAAAAACGAAAACATGAAATGACTACCATCTCATTGCTCAGCAGGCATCTGCAATAGATCTTTAATGTCACAAAACCCTTAATGCCACTACTATTGTGACATTAAGGCCGGCAATCATTTAATAATGTAGTTAGGCAACAACATAATTTTTTTTTTTTTTAATAATATATATACACACACACACACACACACACACACACACACACACACACACACACACACACACACACACACACACACACACACACACACACACACACACACACACACACACACACACACACACACACACACACACATCTATTCCAATGCACTCACAGTGCCCCTTATCCACTGCTGGAGTGCTGCTGTATATGCCTACAGTATATAGGCTTGTATAGAATCCAGGGACAAGGCACTCACCAGACTTTTTCAATGTTTCAAAGGTATTTATTCCTTTAAAAGACTGCATCCTATCCAATGTTTTGGCCCCTCACAGCAGGTCCGGCCTTAGGCATAGGCAGACTAGGCAATTGCCTAGGGCATGTGGAATGCCTAGGGGCATCAGCAGCTTCTGCTGATTAAAATGATATGCAGCATGCCTATATTCTGTGTGCGAGTGAGGCTGTATCTGCATATGAAATAGTGTATTCATGGAAATCACTGTAACATAGCATTCCGTATGCAAGTACAGCCACAGTCGCACACAGAATATAGGCATGCTGCATATAATTGTAATCATCGGAAGCTCCTTGTGTGTGCTGGTCATAACAATGCAAATAAGACGAATTTTCAGCAAAAAAGGTACCCAACGTTAGCAGAACTGGCCAGGAGCTGCATGGCATATTGAGACAAGATGTATGAGGAAACATTTGTATCCAAGCAGAGGCAGCGGTCACAGTGTTAGCGGCTGTGCGAGTGCTGTCTGCGGGTGGGTTGGTTGTGCAATAGTGTTCGGCATATGTGTAAGGGGCATTATGTGTGTCATGTATAAATGCATTAATAATGTGCGACATATGTGTAACAGGCATTATGTGTGTCATGTGTATAAGGGCATTAATAATGTGCAACATATGTGTAATGGGCATTATGTGTGTCATATGTATAAGGGCATTAATAATGTGCAACATATGTGTAAGGGGCATTATGTGTGTCATTATGTGTATGAAAGGCATTAATAAAGGTTGGCATAATGTGTAAGGGGCATTATGGTTATAAGGAGATTAATAATGTGTGTCATGTGTAAGGGGCATTACTGTGTGGTATTATCAGGGGGGCCAAGAGTAAGGGGTAGGGGGTACAAATTACCCAGGCCAATGTCTGATGGGAGGGCCCAGTGGGGGCCCCGGGCCCCTTCCCCTTAAGTGACAGCAGCAGCTGCAGCTCTTCTCCTCTGCCCAGCACATACTGCTTTGTGCTGGGTTGCAGTGTGGCCATGGAGGTGGTTAAAATACAATATTTTCTCAGGATTTTTTTCTAAGGGTATAATGTGAATAATGTGAGGAGGAATGTACATAAGGTAAAGTGGTACTCAGGGACGGATTTAGGGATGAGGGCGCCCCTAGGCACAACAATAATGTTTACTAAGTAGGACAGTTTATAGGGGCAGTATCTGCATGTCCTATCCTTTTACACTCTATTTAAAATGGAATATAGTACAGTACAGTGGATATTTTGCAGTTATTGGTACATTTTAGGCTGACAGTACTATCACAGGCATCCAAGTGCCGCCCCCAAACATGTGCCGCCCCTAGGCCGGTGCCTCACGTGCCTAATGAGAAATTCGGCTCTGGTGGTACTACAATGTGATGTAACGTGAATAAGGGACACCATCACATGATATAATGTGAATAAAGTTGCAATACTGTGTGGCATAATTTGAATTGGGGGTACTATTGTGTGGCCATGCCCCTTCCCAGCAAGATAACACCCCTGTTTGGTGCAAAATAGACAAAGGTTTGGGATAAATCCACTTTCAGCGCCACAGATGAGGAAAGGTAATATTTAAGGAAATGTGCGTCCCTTATGAATAAATACCGTTCCTCTTCTCCGTATATGTCCCTCGAGGATTCAACCGAAATGACAAGCAGTATTCAAATATCTTCTAGGATGCCGTCCTGTTCTCAGGGTATTTCATCCAGTGTATATGCAAAAGAATGTGCAAAGGAAATGCATATAGTGCAATGATCCTTTTTTAATCAAATATAACACATACTGACATATACATAAAAAAAACACACAAGTGGGTAGTGGAAGGAGAACTGAGAAAGAAAAGGCGGTCTGTAATTACCAGATCAATTTGAGAACTCCGTTTAGGGAAATTCTCAAATAAAGCATGGATTGAAGGGATAGTGTTTGGTCCTGTCCGAATTCAGTCCAACACAGTGTCCCCTCTGCTGGCAATCGTCGCCTCTGTCCTCCTCAGTGCCTCCACAGCAACATACACCAACGCGTTTCGATCGCTGACTGCGATCTTTTTCAAGGTAAAAGTTTCATGTCCTATACCGGTTTAAATCCCCTTCTCAATTAACTCTATTCTCCGGTCCGCCCGCCCTCACGCCAGCCTCCTGGCGTCTTTACGGCGTGACGTCCTAAGCTGGTGTCCTCTAAGCGTCACTGGTTGCTAGGACGTGGCTTCCCGGCCTTCGAGATAGCGGTCACGTGCTCCCCTTACGTGGCCACGTCATGCGCCGGCATTGTGTGTGAGTCTCTCGTTGCTAAGAGACCACATCCCCGGCGTCTGCTGTTTCAGGGTCTCTTTGATATATGTTCTTATTGCGTCTCCATGCCCGCGGCCATCCTCCATTACTGCCTTACAGGGATGCAATCAAATTCCCCTTTCCTCTATTCAGTAGGAATAACCATTGGTCACATTTTTTTATAGTCCCAAATGGATGGCTTTGATTTGTTCTGCCCAGGGTTGAGTTCTTTAGTGTAAGTTTTCTTGTGCTCAGAGAATAAGAATATAAATACAAATATTAAAATGAGCATTAAAACCTGTTAATAATAAAAACCTTAAAAAATGATGATACTGTGTTTTAAGAAATGCTAAATAAAAAAATAAAAAATATAATATACACATATATATATATATATATATATATATATATATATATATGACTCTTTATATTTCTCCCCTGAATGTATACTGCACTCTCCCCACTTAAATGTGCATAAAGGAAGTTATACATAAAAAAATGGCTAAGACATACATATTCCAAGAAGGTGCTGCAGGTAGGGTGGGTAGCAAAGAAAACGGAGATAGAGATCCTTACAGTTTAAAAATTGTCTATAAAAACCACTTAAGTTCGAAGTCGGAATTTAGCCCCCCTGGCTTTAAAGTGTTATATATTAATAGATGTAGCGCATCTCTTCTTTTGCCAAACCTTTGTCTTTTTTGCACCAATTTGTACAGGTGGGAGGGCACCTGGAGGGATACACCACATTGGCAGCCTAGTGCGCACTAGCAGAGTCTTGTATACCACTTTTTTTACACCCCTGTTTGGGCTGCGCACCAAATGTGTGCACTGTTTCTATTTAAAATATTGCAGGTAGGAGCACCAAAATGATGACTGCTATGATGAGGGTTGATGGTGCTGGGAAAGGGAGCAGGGTCAGAGGCGGAACTAGTGGCGGTGCTAGGGGGCACCAGCCAAAATCTTGCCTAGCGCGTCATTTAGGCTAGGGCCGACTCTGCCTCACAGGGACCTTAGTCATGTTACAGTCCATGATTAGAGACCTGGATCTCTACTGATGGATTGTACCATGACTAAGTTGCTAATTCTATGTTTATCCACTGCTGTCACACTGTGAGTGAGGGTATGTGTCTGGTATCCCAAAGTTTTACTCCTGAGAATCCCTTGTCCATATCCAAAGTGACCACTGTCCTTTTTCTCCCCTTTTTTCTTTGGAGCATCTACATATACATAGATGGATTTCTGATAAAGACGTCGGTGGGCATACAGATTTCCAGCGCCCTGTTCAACATTAAGGTCCATAGTCTAGCTCGCTTATCCCCATTGCCTTTGTTTCAACTAGCATATTGAGAAGAACGTACAGCATTGCTCTGATACAGGAAAAACCTATGCCATTGCTTGCTCCATCGATGTGGGCTTCCATAAGCCCTGGTTCCCACCTGGCAACCATTTTGTGAACCAGCACTATGCTCAAGTCTGGCCTGATACATACTTTGCTCATACCATATGTTCGCTTATCCCCATATGTGTTTTCAATAGCGTAATGAGAAGCACGTACAGAAGTGCCCATATAAAATACATGCATAACCTTTGCAATAGCATTTTCTGAGAAAACTTGTCTATTTAACACACAATACTGTACAATAATTCTTGCACTATAGTGTATTTCAGTGGAGACTTCACATATGCACAGTGTTGATTCTTGCACTATATTATATTCAGAGGCGTAACTAGACATTCGTGGGCCCCATAGCAAAAGTTTGTAAGGGCCCCCTATTTAGCAACTGATGGTGATAAATATATGTAAAACATTACTTACACAGCAAAAATGAGCCCCCTTCAGCTCAGGGCCCCATAGCAGTTGCACCCCTTGCACCTATGGTAGTTACGCCCTTGATTATATTATTGGACACCTCACGCTTAAACAATGGTGATTTTAAAAAGTGACATCTACTGGATGATCACTGGTATTACACTCACTGGTAGTCTGGTCCCAAGCATTTTGGATATGGTCGACTCAACCTGTAGTTACAGTTAAATTTTGATCTTTTTGTATGTATCCTTCTGACAGGCACTCTAAAGCCCTATATACATGGGGCAACAGGTGCAGGGAGGAAATTTTTACCAGGGTCACTTTTAGTTCCCAATCCACCCCTGGTTACCAACACATGTCAGGGATTACTCAGGAAAGTCCAGTAATTAAGAATGGAGTCCAGAGGGGTGGCTTTCCTGGACTATACAATGTCCAGGAATATTCCCAGATACTGTATAGCCCCACCCCTCCGGACTACGGTCTTCATTACTGGACTGTCTGGTGTAATCCTGGACGGGTGTTAACCCTATGCTGCTATGGTACTATGGATTGTTTGAGGGATGGTGCCTAGGGCCCCATGAGATGTAAATCTGACTCTGCCTCAAAATTCACACTTGTCATAGGTTCCTTCATTTTGTTGAGCCATATTGTACTTACATATGATACAGGTTTGGAAAATGATGTACAAAATAATAACCAATTCCCTTAAACAGTATTTATTTCCATTTGAAAAATTATATTGCGTCCCTGCCTTATACAGTGCATCCTATAAATCATTTCTGGAAAGCAAATTTACTATCTAATTAAAAAATAACAAAGTACATGGAAAGGAACATGCACCTTATGTTACCTCATTCGCACTTACTTTATTTCCCAAGAAGTATCCTAATTTTATTGCCGGGAAATAAATGCTGCCAATGTTATTTTAAGAATGTGAAGCTCAGCCGGAGATAATGTGTGCCTATGGGTCCAATTATTCTGTTTATACTGCCTATAGGTTAGCGCTAAAGTATACTTAAAGAGAGATATAATATGTGGGCCATAGTCAGCATGTTATATGGTCCAGTAAAGCCCTACATACAAGAAATTCAGTCACTCAGAGAAAGAAAACAACACACTTTGTGCATTCATCAATCTCCTTGTACATCTCTGTTATGAGTTCCGTTTGCTTTGTTGCTCTTCAGCTGAGGCTATAATGAATGCTTTTAATCTCGCTGTCCTTTTGCCTCAGTATTGTTTGACCTTCAACTCACTGGTCACATTGCTTCAGAAGTTTCTAGCTCTCAGTGTTCTGAATATACTTCTGGTAGAATAAGTAAATTAAAAACAACTTAGAAATTGTCTCTTGAATCCTATGCTCTGAGCCTTACAGGTCAATGAAAAGCCTAATGATACATTATGTATAATTTTCCAGTCGCCTCTTCACTGGCCTATAATGCTTTGCACATGTCATTGTGGCAGAGGACATACTTAATGATATAGCTGTGAAGTTTCTGCAATGCAAAGTCGCCTGATCAGAATTTTCAGTCATGCAGTTATTGGATATATTAAGTGTACAGTTCATACTTGCTTTGGGTCTGTTTGTCTAAAGGAAAACCCATCAAACAATAGTTCACAATACTTGCAAAACAACAATGTATATCTTTTCACAGTATTATTTTTGGTTTCTACAAAGGGGAAATAGTGTTTCATTATTAGGGTGTATGATGTTATATTGGATGTGTGAAGTTCACAGGGCACCTGAACCATTTACAGTTTAATATCATTTTTTTTAAACTATTGATGGTAGTTCTTGGCAATTTTTCAATTTGAGATTGTAGTTTTCCATGAATTTATAAATACCCAGGGCTTAAAGCGCTCCTTAAGTTGTGGTGGTACTCCCCTTTGCAAAGAGACTGCTCCTCTTAGTGGGTCTTATTCACTAAAGCAGCAGTGATAACATGATTAAATAATCATTGATTAATTTGAACACAAACTGTCGGGAATCATCTAACCTAATAATTTGTGAAAGTCCCAGCACTAACTGGGAGATTACGGTGGATCTGCCCAGAAATCAATTAAATTGGCTCAAATCGCATGTGTATGCCATCCGATCCGCGCTTCCGCGCACATCGGACTGGTGTCGGAGGTCATATGGGCTACACATAAGATAAGTTGTATGTGCAGCCATCAGCAGCACATCGCATCTGATACTAGGAATGTGCCAGCGGTGCACATCACATACGATACTAGGTGTTTAGACAGCGAGTGGTGGGCGGCAGGCAGGAGAATTCAACCAATCAGATTCAGTCTATCATTTCTAGGATGCAGTAGACAAATGATAAATATAATCTAATATTTATAGGCAGCATCACCTCTTTTCATTTTTAGAAGCTTTAATAAATTTACTGTAAGCCTTAAATGGATCCATATAAGTTTCTCCTTTCTTTACAGTGCCACACAAGCCGATTCCAGACAATATATAAAAGTACAGTAGGCAGCAGTAGAAAATATACAGGTGTTTTTAATTCATTAAGGAGAAAGTAAAAATTGCACTGGCATCAAAAAAAGATCATTCGTGTTTTAATAACATGCTGACATCGCCAGTTTGAACTAGTCATGTGCACTTTGCAATTCGTATTTGAAATCCAAATCTTGGGTTTTGTTTTTGTTTTAAATCGATAAAATCTGTTAAAATCAAGATTTTTTTTTGCAATCCAAAACCAAGCGATCACTCAGTTAATAATCTCAGACTTACTGTCAGTAAAAAGTTTAGGATAGCCTAAAGTGAAATATTTCCAGAGCTTACAGTATGTGGACAGACTAATAAAGAAATAGAAGTAGAATAGTTACAATGAAATGTAGTCCCGGTCTATGCCTTTCTTAAACTCTCCAGTCTGCTGCTGTCTGATTTACAGTTAATCTGATTTAAGCCCCATCACTTGGTGATTTTAGCTGTCAATCCCCGAAAGATCAGGAAAAAGAGGGCTACATAGGTAGACTTCTAATGCGGAGTAACCATGTCACTGCAAGTTTCCATGACCTCGAAGTGGGTGCTATCACCTCCTGCCCATGGCTGTAGACTATGTTAGGACCACAGACTATGAAGATTCAGGAATGCAGTTTCTATGAAAAGGTGGTAGGCCACTGTATGCTGGGGCCATATAATGGCAGGAGGAAGGGTGTGTGGTGCTTCCATAAGGGCATAGGCAGGTAAAAGGTACAAATTAGAGATCTCCTGTTAAGAAAGGGGTAGTGTCGCCATGTGATGTGTAATGCTTGGTACAGGTTTTATAGACCCTGAGAAGTACCCTTATCGTGAGATAGTCTTTGCAAGAGGTCAGTGTGGGTAGAAGAGAGCCCCATTGAAGAGTCCTGGAGCCCAGCAGTGGAAAGATTAAAAGGTATACATAAAGTTGCCAATACTGCATGTCAGCTCAAAGTACCCTGGATAGTGGCATGAAGAGGCAGAGCTATCATTAGCATGCAGAGGCAGAGCTATCATTGGAGGCAATGCAGGAGCATTGTACCAGGCCCCTGAAAACTAAGGGGCCATTGCTGTCAGTCACTGCTGTATGGTATATTGTTAATGTGGGTTAGAGTGGAGGAGAGGGGCCCAAATTATATGGGCCAACTACTCAAAAGTTGCACCACTGGGGGCATGTGCTGAAACTTGCAAAAAGGGAATAAACAAACAAGCTGACGCACAACCTCACAGCAAAGGACCCTGCAGCAGTATGGAAGTGCATGCAAACCATCACAAATTACAAGAAAGCCCAAACACAGTCTGAAACCAGCCAGGAACTTGCGGAAGACCTGAGCATATTCTACTGCAGTATTGAGCAAACCGTACCTTCCTCACTCCATCACAAGGACCACACTCCAAGGCCCTCCATGTGGATGAAGGCGAGGTAGAAGCAGTACTCAAAAAATAAAACCTAATAAGGCTGCGGGACTGGATGGTGTGTCGCCATCCAGCCTAAGGACCTGTGCAGCTCAACTCACCCCTATCTTCACAACAATATTTAACTCCTCTCTGGACTTGTGTAAGGTTCCTGCCTGCTTCAAATGCTCTATCATTGTCCCAGTCCCCAAGAAAACACCCGTGAAGGACCTAAATGATTTCAGGCCAATTGCACTAACTTCAGTGGCCATGAAAGCATTCGAAAGACTAGTACTGAAGCACCTGAAAGAAGTGACCAACTCCCACCTTGACCCCATGCAGTTCGCCTACAGGGCTTAATCCACAGAATTAAGCTTTCTAGGCTTCCAGAGTTACCAGTGAAGTGCACCTGCTATCTGCTGCTGCTAATACAAGCTCCCTGGTTAACCATTCATCTGCCAGGTTACCTTCCAGCTAATAACATATAGCTTCCAGGAGAAGAGGTCTGAGCTTTCCAGCTTCCACCAGCAGAGAACACTATTGGCTCCCAAAGCCATCTACCTTCATCGACTCCCTAGTCGACACAAGCTTCAACTCTTAAGGCTTCACCCATCCTGGCTCCCAGGCCGTCGACATCCCTCTCCGGCTCCCAGGCTGTCAACATCCTTCTCCGGCTCCCAGGCCGTCGACATCCCTCTCTGACTTCCAGGTCGACACCGTCAACAATTCCCAAGACTACTTAGTCCCTGGCTTCCAAGCCAAGAGTAAACCACAGACTCTAGTTCGCCAGCACTCAGCCATTACTACCCATTCCTCAGTAATTGGCCAGTTAGGTGTGGGAACTCTGTCAGAGTGCCGCGACCTGTTTACCGAATGCAGCAAAGTCCAAACCTCCTTGTGGTGGTCCCTGGTGAAAACCGTGGGTGGCGTTAGACTCTGCGCCTCTGTTCAGAGGCACGTGTCAACTGCTCCACCTAGCTGTATCCTCAGTGCCCAGGGTTCTATGAACTGTCCTTACAGTACCTCAAACCTCCCATGTTCCAGCTGCCTGACCCTTCCACTGCTGCCACAGCTGGGGACACCAGATAACCGAGCCCTGACAAAGATATAGAGGAGTATGAATGACATGTCCTTGTTCTTTCATTATTAGATGGTCTGACACCCAATATTTGTTTACTGCACATCACTTATCCATGTGTGTCTCCTCCATCAGGTACTTTGGGCCTGATTCAGACCTGTCTGCTAGGCTGCATATGTTCGCAGCCTAGTCAGCAGGTAATATCCGCCCGCCTCCCCGCCGATCGAATCCCCTGACTAGCATGCGAAGGGATGTGTACGCTAACACAGCCCCTCGCATGCAGCCGTAAGGAGGAGAAATCATTCAATGGTCATCCCCAATTGAATGATTTCTCCAGCCTTCCGTTAGAAAAGCCAGCCTTTTGTAGCGTCCACTGTCCTCTAAATGCTGACGTCATGTGATATCAGCGACTCACCCCACCAGGCATCAAAACGGCTGCGTCTGCAGGGGTACGCTCAGCGTTTTTATGGGTATGCTTACTGTGTCGCCCTACTTCTGCTCCCATCCCACCCCTCCTGGAGCAAACGCCCTAGCGAGGGCAAAACTCACCAAATCCGTTTGCTCCTGGAGTTTACACATGTTATATGCTACACACGTGTCTATATCGGCTCCTTTGTCGTAAGCACTGCGTGAAATCAGCATGAAACTTGCTTCACAGATTAAGTCATCTCTCCACGTCTACTCCAGTAACTTCCGAAACCAATAACAAGTTATGCAGCCTTATATAGAGAAGATGGAAATGAAATAGCATGTGATCTCAGAGGTTAATAAACAACTATTAACTTTCCCATAACACATCGGTTGTTCATACTGATTTGGACTATTTAAAGCCACAGCTCAAAGCTAACCATCACCAAAACTTTGCCTTTAGATAATACAATGGATGGTTTGTAAGTGATATTGCTTGCAATATACAGACACTTTAAAATTGCCAAAAGATCTGCTGACTGACTATGCACTCGCTGCACAAGCCTGCAGTGATTTACAGCGCAACTACGCAGGGGTTTCGAGACACAGTTCTCAATGCACAATAACAGTCCAAATTTCAGCACAAGTGACTTAATTAATACCTCAGTTATTTTGATTAAACCATCTCTGCTCAAGCATGGTAATTGCTAAAACCTGGACTAATCTGCTCGGCACACACTTAAGGTGCGTACACACGGTTCAATTCCGTTTTCAATTCAATTTCTATTAGACATGGACTATTCGACCTGTTCTAAAGTTTTTTCTACTCCTTTTTGATTTCCATCATTTCTATTCGAGTTTTCATTCGATTTGCTATTAGATCAACACTGGATTCAGCCAGGAGAATCAAATGCTGCAGTGAACACATTAGATTTGCACTATCTACTAATAGATTTCCACTTTATAGTCTTGGCTGCCAGGACTATTGTTCTATTCGATTTACACTACACGGTAGCGCGCATTGGAATCGAATCTGCATCGAATATAGAAAAACCATTCGATACCCATTTCATTTTCAATTCGATTTTGCTACTATAAGCAAAATCGAACACAAAAATTGTGCATCTCTCACCATGTGTATGCTCTAGAAGATTTATCTGTTCAGTCTATCTGGTGGGATCAAAATTTGTCAATGTTGGGAGCATATGAGACTCAACCATTTGCTCCCAAATGCTGGAAAACAAACAGTAATACTGTAATTCAGATAAATTGGTTAAAGTTGATTTATTCAATTAAACTGAACAATGATTTTTGATCTATTTTCCAGTGTTTGGGAACATTTGATAGTTTGTCATTTTCTCCCATACCAGTGGCAAACGCAGGATTTTCAGAAGGGGGTTTCCAGAGGGGCGGAGCAAAGCACGGAGATGGACACTTAGGTGACCCAGTATATGCCGGGTCAGTTAAAGTATTATAGATAGACCAAATATATATAAATAATAATAATAATATTAAATTATATAACAAATTATATATATGTGTGTGTGTGTGTATATATATAATATATACATACAGGGGCGTCAACAGCAGTGTAGACCCCTGGGCATAGCAATGTATTGGGGCACCTACCGACCCTTCAGCGGTAGGGGTGAGGGAAGCTATGATGTCCCGCGGGTGGTAGGGGGTATTATATCAACCGCTCAGCCTTTAGGGCCTGGATCAGTAATTTCCACTAATTACCCCTTTACTGCACAGATGGTGGGAGATGGGGTGGGAGAAGGGGGCATTGGGCTGAATGAAGGGGCCCTTAAACATAACTTCCAGGGTGGTAGAGGATGTTTAATACGCAGAGGAGGGGTGTATAGTGGAGTGGGCTTATTATTCATAATTTTCTGGTGGGAGGACAGCTTGCTTGACTGCAGATATCTCCAGTTCCCAGAAATAGATTTCTTAGATTTTAATGGAATTAAAAACTAGAGAATCCCACCGACCAAATGGTATTGGGGACTAGGGGATCAGAGTTCAGGAGGCAGAGCAATCTGCCAACGAGTATATAACTACATACCAGGTGCGTGGAGCTGGAGCAGTAACCAGCTGCTGGAAGGCTGATATCTCTGGTTCTGGGGAGAGACAAGCTGCTAGTGTCCATCAAAGGGGGAGAGTCCCAGCTTTTGGAATATACCCTCAGAAAAACTGTAAGTCAGACAGAACCTGAAATATCTGACTGGGAAGAGTAATTAACAG
Organism: Crinia signifera; assembly: GCF_055691185.1. NCBI lineage: Eukaryota > Metazoa > Chordata > Amphibia > Anura > Myobatrachidae > Crinia > Crinia signifera. The sequence continues at coordinate 250,539,762 of NC_139219.1, read as the reverse complement.
GCTTGGATGGGGACCACTGCTTTGAAGTCAGATATCTCCGGTTTCCAAGGGCCGTTTTTTAAAATTCTTGTACCCATGAAAAGAGGGGACCCTCAGCTTTAAGACTAGGGCCCTTAGACTCCTGGGGGGGTTTCTGGGTACTCAGAAACCCCCCCTGCGTGCGCTACTGCATACATTTCCCGATTTTTGTTCCCACCAGACAGACTGGACAGATAAATCTTTGTGGGTGTACCCAGCTTTAGTGTTCCTTTAGAACCAAGGTTGGGAGTCACTGACCCACTGCCTCTCTTTAATCACCCTCTGCTCTCACTAGTCACCCTTTGCCTTCCCCTATTTCTTTCTGTCAGCCTCTGCTTTTTCCTGCCACACACTCAGGGGAGTATTCAATGATTTCTTTCTCCATGTGCAGCGAATCCTTTTTAGGATTCGCTGCACATTCGGAGGGTTGCAGCATTTGTTGCCAGCCCTCCCTGTCACCCTATTCAATGCAGCAGGGGCTCGCTGCCCCTGCTGGCGAATTTTAACTCCTGCGGCGAGTGCCGCAGGGAGCCGGGGGACGGAGGCTGGCAGGGGGATGTAAGCCTCCCTGCCTGCCCCAGAATTTGTGGGGGAGGGCTCCCGGGGCACAGGCAGCAGAGGCTGCCCCCCAGGAGGGGCAGGGGTAGGGAGCCGCTCCTCTGGTCCCACACGTAACAAGCCGGAACCAGAGAGCATTGAATATATGAATATTAATGAGCGGCTCCCAGCCCCCTGCTGGTGAATGTGTAAAAATATATATATATATATATATATATATATATATATATATTCATGTGCTGCAAGCACATGAATAAAAATAGCATGCCCCTTCACACAAAAAAAAACAAAAACAAAAAAAAGCTTAATTTTACAAGATCACATTCCAGTTCACCTAAAAAAGCGAAAATCAATGGAGAAAGCAGTTCTCCATTAGAACATTGAATACACTCTCGTCGAATCCCAGTGAAAACCCCATTGAAATACACCAGCGAATTGCAGCGAGCATGAAGCGGAGAACTGGACGACCTTCACTGTTTTTCAGGGAACAGTGAACATTGAATTGGGGGAATCATATTTTCAGTGAAAAAATTCACCTTAAGGAGTGAAAGCAGGCCGATTCGCCAAAAAAACGGTGAATGGGGAGCATTAAATACTGGCCATAGTATGTATTATGGGGGAGCTCTGCAAGGTCCCAACCCTAATTCATGAGGCCACACTCACTTTTGGAGCGGGCACTGGCCCTTATTCAGATCTGATCGCAGTACAAATTTGTTCTCAAAATGGGCAAAACCATGTGCACTGCAGGTGGGGAAGATGTAACATGTGCACAGAGAGTTAGATTTGGGTGGGGTGTGTTGAAACTGAAATCTAAATTGCCTTGTAAAAATAATGCAGTCAGTAATTACCCTGCACAGAAACAAAATAACTCACACAAATCTAATTCTCTCTGCACATGTTACATCTGCCCCACCTGCAGTGCACATGGTTTTGCCCATTTTGAGAACAAATTTGTACTGCAATCAGATCTGAATAAGAGCCACTGTCTGTATTTAAATGATATTGGAGGATAAGCACCAATGCTCTTTCTGATATAGTGCTTTCAATGTCTATTTGCTGCTCTGCTCTCTGCAATTATAAGGTTGGAAGCTATAAAACAAGATTTGTAATATAACCTACAACACAGATCTGGGACATTTCTGTAAATTGTGTATGTTTAGCTCTCTTGTGACTAAAACAGGTGGTGATTAATTTATTTTCATCATGTATAAAATGTATTTTCCTGCATATCCATATTAAAGATCAGTGACACTTTTTAATAACCACACTGTGGCGCAGAGTAATTTTAAGTGAATTCAGAGGCTTTTCTTCAAGCTCCTCACAACTTTCAACTGCTAATAGTATTATTATTGTAAGCCATTCTTATTTGCAAGGATGTTTTTTTTTCCTCTCTCTTTGTTTAACTTGAGTATTTTGCAGGTTTTTTTTATGAACACTACTTTGTCAAACATGCAATTCAGTTGAATTTGAGAAGAATAGTTTTAATGTCCTAACTTGTGATGTGAATAGGATTTTTAGGGTTTCATACAGTACATATCCACTAGAGATAATAAAGCATGTATTATTTTATTTGTAAAACCCTGTAAAAATTTAGCTTCATATCATTTGTATACAGCATTTCTTTATGTAAATTGCTGCAGGGGTGGTGAACAGGGGCATAACTCTGTGGGCTTTCTTGACTGCAGCCCATACAAGTCAGCTAGAGCTGCATGGTAAGGCAGGGCGTGGCTTCCCACTTGAAGCCAGCTCTCTGCTTATTACATTGTGGTCTGGCAATTCTGAAAGGAGGAAACACCACCCAATGGAATGGGACTACCTATAATGTTAGTGAATGGCAGGTAGGACATCCTATAGGAAGTCACTGCCAGTCATAGTAAAGCCAATACAGTCTCATAGACTACCTCTGGCTCCACTGAGGTGGGGGGGGGGGGGGGGGCAGCTCATATGTAAAATCCGCCACTGGTCATCACCAGTGTGGGGAAATGAGGCTGCTGATGGTGTATTATTTGAGCTGATGCTGCATCTTAAGGTGCAGCTCGGATCACATGCAGAAGGGCCACACTACTGCAAATACAGAATGAGACCCACCTCCAATGAGAAACAGCTTGTTAAGGGCATGTGACTTCAAGCTTCAAGAACTCAGGTATACAGAAAAGAACTGTTAGTGCCATAGCCAGACTGGCATTCCAAATTCCAGAAGTGCCGATGGACTGGTTCGGATGTTTGAATGCTTGGCTGAGAAGCTTTGTCTCCTCTCTTCTCTGCTGGCATGCTTAGATGGGTTGAGCCATGAGTTCACACTTCTGTGATGCATGGCTAAGGCCCCTTTTCCCTGCTCACATGCATGGAATAGATACCCAAGTACCAGTCTATCCCAGGATTAGTGATGCAAAGCAACAACAGAGAATCTAGTCCTGCCCATATCCAACATTCAGAGTAATGCACACCCAATGATTTGAGTACAATGATTTGCTGAAGGTAGATTCAGTATGGGCATAACAGGTCCCTCACAGTGCTCCCAAGCTACAGTATGACTAAAATGTAGTTGCCATTTGGTTGGGGATGGAGTGAGAGCTGGTTATGGCCCTCTCATCAAAATTATAGGGTGAGATTTAATAGGATGAGATATTCAGAAAGTGAGAGATTTTGGAAGAAATCTCCATTTTTTTTTAAAGCGGCAATCATTTACACTGCAAAATTAAACTGGTTTTGTAGTGTAAATGATTGCCGCTTTAAAAAAACTGGAGATTTCTTCCAAAATCTCTCACTTTCTGAATCTCTCATCCTATTAAATCTCACCCATAGTGTTGTTCTTGTTTTGTGGATGTGCCGAGCCAGGGTCATTTTAAGAGAGGAGGGGGCTCATGTGCAGCCTCCTCCATTTGAGTCCCCTCCTCTCTCCTGGCAGCCAAGCAGCACTATAGAGTCTGAGTACCAGAGGTCTGGGACTCTAATGCACATGCCCAGATGTCTAGAATTTATTATTAATAATATCATTGTTTATTTATATGGCGCCACAAAGGTTCTGCAGCGCCTAACAATACACAAATGACCAATAACACATAACGAATTACAGTACAAGACAGTTTAGGACAAGTACATGGTTAATATAGATAGTTGCATCAGGGGTCAGGACACTGAAGCAATCATCAGGGTGGCAGTGGTTTATATATTCTAAGAAAGGCACATGAGGAGAGAGGGCCCTGGTTGTGAGAGCTTACATTCTAAAGGGAGGGTTAGACAGACAGGGATGACCAGTGGCGTAAGTTCGTCCCAGTTGCCAGGAGGCAAGATAAATATTGGTACCCCCCCCACCCCCACCTTATATAAATATATGTATACATGTGTGTATGTATACTGTATGTTTAGAATAAAGAGAGTGTGACATGCCTATGGTAGTGCTGGGAGGGGGAGTCAGCCACAGATGCAATATCAACATCTTTCACTGAGGTGCCCCCTTGGGAGCAGGAGCCCGGCAGCAGATAACTCCATTGTCCCTCAGAGTTACGCCTCTGGGGGTGACACAGAAGGGGTAGCAGTAGGGTGGTCAATCCCGGGATCGGTAGTTAGTGTAGTTATGTTTAATATATGCCGCACTAAAAATGATGCACTTTAAAAATTATGCACTTCAAAAATATAATGCACACAGTTAGACCATGCACAAAGCCTATGCTTCCCACAGCCTATAGGAATAATGGTGCAGCAGTGATTTTTCCTAGCAATATTAAGTACAGTATGTGCAGTGTGGGTCCCCCTGGACCCAGGGGCTCATGTGCACTATACACACTGCCAGATTCCCTGAATTCGGCACAGGAGTACAGATATGTTTAGTGTGAGTAAGTTTAGGCTTATTCAGATGGTTCATGGCAGTGACTAGTGATTGATGGTGACCACAGTGATTCGATGCTGATTTTTCAGACACAGCACATGAATCAGGGATGTTAGCGGGGGCTGTTAAGGTGATATCTGCAGCATTAGTATTTTGTTTACATCACTGCAGCATGCGGAGGTGCCGCAGCAACGCTAATTTTGCATATTTTTGAACCAGGTCCATTGTTACCAATTTCGGTACTTGTTTCCTAGCATGGCGCCCATCGCATGGCATCATGTACCTTATTTAGTGGTGTGCGATGCGATGCTTGTACAATTAAATATCGCATAGCATTGCATGCCAGCAAATGGGATGCAATGCGATTTTTAATTGTACAAGCACCCATGCCATGAGATTTGATGGGTGCTTACAAGAGATGTAACCCCCAGTATCCACGCCATCCCGAAGCGAGGTGAGCGCAGTGGTACGCGTCCTCCGACTTTTTCATACCCCCACTATCCACGTCGGCGTGGAGTTGATCTTAGATAGTGTGGCTAGCGCAGCGAGCCACCAAGCCCGAAGCGTGGCGAGCGCAGCGAGCCCCGCTAGGGGATGCGGAATACATGTAAAGTAATCCGTGTCTGCTTGCCACGCTTCGGGCTCGTATTCCACGTCCACTCGCCACTCTTCAGGCACGGTGGGTTGCTGCGCTCGCCACACTATCTAAAATCAACTTCACGCCTACGTGGATAGTGGGGGTATGAAAAGGTCGGAGGACGCATAACGCCGCCGCTCGCTTCGGGATGGTTTGGATACTGGGGGTTACATCTCATTGTAAGCACCGATCACGTCTCATGGCATGGGTGCTTGTACAATTAAAAATCGAATTGCATAGCATGTATCGCATGCCGCAATATTCCAGGGGGATGCGATGCGATGAGATTTTTAGGAGTCCATACGATGGAAATCGTGGGCGCCGTTCTAGGAAACAAGTACTCCAATTTCTTATAACAAGATTTGACAGGTTTGGTTAATCAAGGCTAACTAAAAACTTGGCAGCTCTACTGTACCTTACAAAGCACATACATAAGTGTACTAGATAATGGAAGCCAGATTAATCTATTTAATTGTCATCATGCAATTTCTTTTTCTGTTATGTAGGATTGATAATATCTCAGCATGTATCCTCAAGTCTAGCATTTAATGTCCAGTTTATTCCAGTTTTACATGAAGTAAAGCCTTTAAAACTTGCAAGGAAACAGGCATTTAGACTTCTGGTAATTAGCAGTACAGTAGCTTAATTGCTAAATGATAAAATAGCAAAACAGTAATTAGAGCAAGAAAATCGTCAAGGTAAAAAGCTCCAGGAGATAAGCACTTATGCTGAATCTAAGGTAATTCCTACTCTACAGGAGCTCAGGCCACACTTATCTGTAAGAGACCTGAGCAGTCAGCTTTGATTTTCCCTCAGTGACTGCTTTCAAATTCAACACTCCCCAGTGAACTTCATGGTCTCCAAGCTAATAGGAAGCCAAATGAATGACAACAACAGCTGCAGAGAAATGATGGCTCTAGACACTAAACATAAAAATCAGTTTTGTTTTAAATAATCCTAAAAAAAAGTTTGTTGAAAAAAGACAAAAGCAACACTTAACTCTGCAATCACTCACAATTGCAGAAAGTGTACAGAAAAAATGACAGATGGGACACAGTGATTGCAGAAGTTTTGCCTACCAGCGGGGTCACTGAGAGGTATGCTGGTAAAATTTGGTGGGGCCTGGCATACTGCTACTACCCCCTCACTCTAAAGTTGAGGGCGTAGTGTGTGCTGCTGCTGCCCAGCAGGGACAATTGGGGGTGCGGGTGGAGGGGGGTCAGACTATGGCCCCTGCCGGGCCCCTCCAGCAAACCCGGGCCCGGGTAATTAGTACCCGTTTCCTCCTCAGCGGCCCTGCATACCAGTGTGAGAGTAGGTTGATCTTGGAGCATAGCTATACCTCTGGGGGGGCCCCATACCAAAATGTCCAAATCCCCCTCAACACACAAGACACCATGGGCGCATTGGGGGGGAGGGAGGGGGGGGGCACCCGGGCACATGCGCCCCCCTGTCATTTCTGGCACATATTTTTTTTTATTTGAGCTGCCGTCCGCCGCTCCCGGAAAGAAAGAATTCACAGCCGGGCAGAGTGTCGAGCTGCCCGGCTGTATTCAGCCAGAGCATTGCAGCAGCCCTAGGTCCCGACTCGGGGTATTTTAAATCTTAAAAAATATAAAAATATATAAAAAAACAAGCAGCGCTGATGAAAAAATTCATATACTCAAATAGATCAATGAATATTTAATAACCATTTAAAAATACACAATAAGAATAGTGTGCAGACCAACCCTCTCAGATTAAGGCAGCACAGAATGATGCATTGCAGCAAAGATGAACATACTATAGCTGCATCTGTAGGTCTATGCTGACAAAATAAAAATAAAAGGTTAACACAGATTTACGCTACAGCAGGAATGTCATACAGTACCAGCAGGCCAGACTCAAGCACAGAGGGCAGAGGCAAACACACGATTTTCAGAAGTTGGTTTCCACAGAGGGGCGGAGCAAAGCACGGAGATGGACACTTAGGTGACCCAGTATATGCCCGGTCAGTTAAAGTATTAGCAGTGTAGACCCCTAGGCATAGCAATGTATTGGGGCCCCTACTTATCCTTCAGCGGTAGAGGTGGGGAGTGCTATGAGCGGAAGCTTTGATATCCCGCCGGTGGTAGGTGGTATTATATCAACCGCTCAGCAAGTAGGGCCTGGATCAGTAATTTTTACTAATTACCCCTTTATTGCACAGATGGTGGGAGATGGGGTGGGAGAAGGGGGCATTTGGCTGAATGAAGGGGCCCTGATACATAACTTCCAGGGTGGTAAAGTATGTTTAATACGCAGAAGAGGGGTGTATAGTGGAGTGGGCTTATTATTCATAATTTTCTGGTGGGAGGACAGCTTGCTTGACTGCAGATATCTCCAGTTCCCGGAACTAGATTTCTTTGCTTTTAATGGAATTAAAAACTAGAGAATCCCACCTAGCAAATGGTACTAGGGGATCAGAGTTCAGGAGGCAGAGCAATTTGCCAACAAGTATATAAATCTACATACCAGGAGTGTGGAGCTGGCGCAGTAACCAGCTGCTTGAAGGCTGATATCTCTGGTTCTGGGCACAGTAGAGACAAACTATTAGTGTGCATCAAAGGGGGAGAGTCCCAGCTTTTGGAATATTCCCTCAGAAAAACTCTAAGTCAGACAGAAACTGAAATATCTGACTGGGAAGAGCAATTAACAGGCTTGGATGGGGACCACTGCTTTGAAGTCAGATATCTCTGGTTCCCGAAGGCCGATTTTTTAAATTCTTGTACCCATGGAACGAGGGGACCCGCGGCATTCAGTCTAGGGTCCATGGATTCCTGGGGGGGGGGGGGTTCTGGGTACTCAGAAACCCCCACTGCGTGCGCTACTGGAGGGGGTTAACAAAATGGCTACCAGTTGTCAGGACTTCATGGGAGCCCACAACTATGGATTTAGCATTGGTATAGGTACCACTTGTGTAAGGGCACTGCTGTCTGTGTGTCTCATTATGCTACAGTATTTATAACGGGCTATAGGGCCAAGTGAGTGAATATATCATAAGGTACATTCGCCGAGAATGTGCATCATGTGCTGCAAGTGCGCCCTCCCCCCCCCCCAAAAAAAAAAAATCACTCTAACAATCGAACCCAGGTCTCCAGTATGGAGAGCGGCATACTTAGCCTATGACACCTGGGGCGAAATGTAATAGGGTGCGATTTTTTTCGTAAGAAAAAAATCGCACCAAATCGCACCTTTAAAAATCAATTTTTTTGCCGCAAATTCGCATATGTAATGAGATGCGAATTTGCGGCAGAAAAGTGCGATATGGTGCGATTTCGGGCGATTTTTAAGTCCTGAAAATGTGCGATTTTCAGTCATGAAAATCGGCACATTTTCAGTACTGTGAAAAAAAAACGGCGCTCAAGGTAGGTAAGTATCAGTATGTGTGGGCTGTGGATGTATTAAACTTTTATTTTTCTGGGTGTCAGTGTGTTTTATTTAACTATTTTTTGTACTGTGGAACTACAAGTGCCAGCGGGCCCTTTAATGCCCCACATGCTGGGACTTGTGGTTCTCCAAGTCTTAGCATGCGGGGTAGGCTTGCTGGGACTCATAGTTCTACAGTATAAGACAATAGTTTTTATTCTTTTTTTTACACTTTTCATCAGCCCGATGCCCACCGCCCAGGGGCATCGGGGACAGCCCCAGACTTTCAGCATGGGCTGGTAAGTCCTGGAGGGGGGGGACCCCTTCATTGGGGGGGTCCCCACTTCCCCAGGACCCCTGCCCTTATATAATAAGTGTCCCTCGGCTGTGGCATTACCCTGCTGGCTGGTTGAGTCTGGTGCTGGTTCTTAAAATACGGGGGACCCCTAGTCATTTTGTCCCCCGTATTTTGGGAACCAGCGCTGGACCTTGAGCCTGGTGCTGGTTTCATTAAATCAAGGGAACCCCTATTTGTTTGTCCCTCTGATTTTATGATACCAGCACCGGCTTTTTGAGCCCGGGGCTGGTTATGCTCAGGAGGGGGAACCGCACGCCGTTTTTTTTTTCTTTTCTTTTTTTTTAACTATTTTTTTTACAACAGAACCATGCACAGATCTCAATGATCTGTGCATGTTTCTGATAAAATCGCCAGTCAGAACCTGGTCTATTTTTTTTGCGATTTTTAGTAACCTTTACTAAAAATCGCAACCCATTAAATATGCGAGTTCTATACTTTTTAATGGGAAAACATCTGGATGCGATTTTTAGTCTAACTAAAAATCGCACCTTTAAAAAATGCGATTTTTGCCGCAAATCGCACCCTATAAAATATGCGATTTTCGGGAAATGCCCAAAAACGGCATATTTTGCGGAAAAAAAACGCCTGCCATTACATTTCGCCCCTTGTGTTAGTGAACTGTGTCTACGTAAAGAGGGATCCCATGTAGATGGAAATCTAGCGCCATTCACCAACAATGAGATGCACAAGCATCTCAAACACAAGAGCATCCCATTGTGGATTTGCATTCGCAGTATTCAGCCCACCCCACCCACAGAGAAGGAGGTTGGCATGAATGTAAAGGAAGAGCCGATACAGTGTTCAGTCAGTCTGGCTGGGGAAAGGCGCTATAGAGAAATCATGAGTACCACACAGTACACTAAACAGTATCCTGTAACAGTGCATATGGAGAAGCACAGAAATATATTTAGGAAAACAGTTTTTTATGGTGCGTGTGCCTAGTTATTTGAAATATAATTTTCCTAAATGTTTCAATAAAATACCACCCCTCCCACCCCTATAAAAAAATCTCGGTACTTATGCAGTATCTGGGCTGCCGATTTTCTGATTGTATGCCTTACCTTAAGGCATACAATCAGATGCGATTCGACGCGATTTTCGGCAAAATCGAATCACATCCGATATTGCATGCGATTCGATGCGATTTTGCATAGGATTCAATGTTGACAAGGTCCTGTTCATTTCCCCACTATCCAAGTGGGCATAGAGCTGATTTTACAACAAGTGGCGAGCGCAGCGAGCCACCGAGCCCGAAGCGTGGCGAGCACAGCGCGCCCCGCGAGGGGACGCCGAAAAGATTTTACGTAATCCGCGGCCGCTCGCCACGCTTCGGGCTCGGTGGCTCGCTGCGCTCGCCACACTTTATAAAATCAACTCTATGCCCACTTGGATAGTGGGGAAATGAACAGGACTATGTTAACATTGAATCCTATGGAAAATCGCATCAGATCGCATGCGATATTGCGTGCGATATCGGATGCGATTCAATGCGATGCGATTTTTCCGACCCGATTTTAAAATCGGGCGCCCAGATACTACATAAGTACCAAAATCTCAGTCTACCTGGGTCTCCAGCATGGAAAGCGGCACAGTTCTCCTCTAGCCTACCACACCTAGTGTTAGCATCCCATGCACACAGAGCCGTAGTGCCCTTCCACAAGAATGAGATGCCCAAGCATCTCAAACACAAGACGGTCCGATTCTGGTTTTGTGTTCACAGTATTCAGCCCACGGTATTTAGCATCGGCTTCAGGAACTGCAGGACTCTAGGTTTACGGAATAATATACCTAAAGTACCTGGACATTACAAGGCCCATTCGCCTGAGCTTGTATTGTACTGTAAAGTTAAATTCGCAGTAATGTCTGCCGAGAATGAGACACACAAGCATCTCACACGCAAGCATGTACCTTTCTCTGCGAAGGGCACGGTTCCATCTGTATATCAATTCGCTGCTGGAATAATGGAGCATTAACCACCCAACAGTGGCCATGTGTATTAAAGGGATATTGTATGGCGTGCCTCAATGCACCTCGGTGTGTTTGAGCACGCTTCAAATGTGGTGCACCAAAACCCTCGCCTAGGCACGCTGGCACAATGGATGAGTGTGGCTCCATATATATATGCATGTTTAGGTACAGATCTCTTGAAGGTTCTTGACTACTTGTGCAAGTATGAACCATATACAGTATGATGGTTGTTGGTCATTTCCGATGAATTTATGCTAATGCTACATTTATGTTGCTGCATCTATTTGTTTTACAGAGATATTATCTAGCTACAGCAATAATGTTTAATTACATTGTATGTGTTATGTACTGAATTTTGAGCTTTTGCTACTACAGGTAGATCACAGATAATCCGTCACCCTTGGTTCCAGCACCATGCCGAATTCTCCATTTGCTGGATTAGCCTGATCAGCGGTACATACAGTACGACATCTGATTAGCTTTCAGTCCCCCCCCCCCTCACTACCTAATCTCCCATAACATGTCTCCCTCCAACAGCCTAACTCCCCCGCAGCACCTTACCTCCCACAGCCTGACTTCTGCAGGTGCAATCTGGATGCATCTTGATATACGTATACAGTAGCTCTGTTTGCCAGGCTCAATGCTCATTTACTGGGGGCATATTGTATTTGCAATTTAGGAGAAGCTTACACCCAGCTCAGTTGAACGTCTTAGTAACCTTCCTCACATCCTAGTGATCATGGATCATGTCTGCATATATTAACAAAGTCATTCAGTGGAAGTATGGATTTCCTTTTATCCTTTTAGGGCACTGGGAATAAATGGATTATAGTTTTCTGAATACAAACCCCACACCTGGTATACTGTACTTTATAAATTTAAATTAATCATAAGTTCCTTGTTTAGCTGCTGTAATAATGACTCTGTCTTGCTACCGACTCTTTTCTGATTTATACAATGCACGATGAATAGTAACTGTGTGCACTTTAACAGTGAATAATTAATAAATACTATTATGAATTTCTGTATTGTTAGACCACTTTAAATGTATTGTATCACGTACTGTGACAATGTGAAATGCAAACATGCAGATATTTTAATGTTTTACGGACCTGTAATTGAGTCGGTTGCTGTCCTAAAAAAGTATTTCTTTCTATAATTGCTTATGTGCAGAGGCATGCATTAATTATCTCTGCGTTTCAGCAATGTATTTAGAATTCATGCTGCCCTAGGCATTGGAAGTATATACACCTTAAATAGTAATTGTAGAACCAGCATCCTCCTGTCTTTCTACTTTATTATTTTTAATAGGAAAAATAAGTGGCTTGAAAGCATAATGAAGCAGAAAAGAAGGAAAATACTGAGTGGCGCTGTAATCACTTAAATGCACAAGGGGCAACTACAAGATTTTAATATCCTTGTAATCAAAACAGTATGGGTATGATTATACAAGAACTGCATTCAAATACTAGATAATTTGAAATAAAAATGAATTGTAATTTTCTGGTTTCAGTATATATCGATGGAAAATGAATTTAAAGTAAAAAGAAGTTGTAAAAGTAAAGGAAGAAGGAGGAAGAAGAATTAATGGCTGCGTGTATAATCACTGCTGGCACTGGCGTAAGTTCATCCCAGTTACCCGGAGGAATATACAGTATAATTACTAGTATGCCAGCTCAAAGCTAATGCTTCGAAAGCTAGTCTGCATCCTTGAGCATGTGTGATAGGGAAAGAGATGTAGTTTCACTAACTGCCAACAGATGCCAATGTTTTGAAACCACACGGACACTAGACATACAAACGTGTTTACATACATCTTGGTATTATTGTACCATGTATGGCACAATTTGGCACATGTATGTGGACACATCTGTATACATATAGATAGAAATAACACATATATTTCAGAACTCAACCACAGATGACTTTCAATAGAGCAGATTACTCTATTGCCTCCCAGAGTTACACCACTGAGTGCAGGAACATGTGTTTTATAATAGAACTTAACTTGTGTCATTAATACCAAAGGGTTTATTTACAAAGATTGACGTTGTTTGAAGTAGGGATCTTGCCCATAACAATCAGAATACTTATTTATTTAGCACCTTGAAAGATAATAGACAGAATCAGATTGGTTACCCATAGCAACATTGCATCTTCATTAGAACTCCAATTTTAGTAAATAAACACCCAAGAGGGAGGTTGGTACAAAGATCCCCTCTTGGTCTAAGCTGGAAAGGGAGGGGTATTCAGTGGCTGCACATGCATGCACAGGACTGGATGAAGGGCTTCATGTTTTTAGAGCGGAAAATGTTTAAGGGCCTATTATGAGAAGCAGTGGAGTTGTGGCCAATGCCATGTAGCCATATAGAAACCATACACAAAGGTGTGGCCAAACCAGTCTGCAAGATCTACCAATGGTCCACGTTTCCAAATCAACTAGCTGGTGCACAGCTGTAGTCATTACTAAATGTCACATTTTCAAATATGTTGCATTCATTCCTAATATAGATCCACAGGCTGATTGACAAACATGAACTGTTGGTAGATCTTGAGGACAGCTTTGGCCACCGATGCTATACACTATATGCCCCAATGTATGGGCAAGTATTGTTACAGTACAGGTTTTAAGCGTACACATAAATAGACCCCTAAGAAAGATATTTTAGGACACACTAGTATTTCTTTGACCATGTACCAATAAGTCTATTGATCAATTTCCAGTTTATCCTCTTTCTGTATACAGTTTAAGGCACCTAGTACAAAGTATAGCTCTAAGGGTCCATTTTATTTTTGGCAAGGAGTATAGTCTGTAATGAACTTGTCTGTTCCACTGTGAAACATACTATGGTGGTCACTGTATAAAGAAGTGTAAATATACAGGCTACCCTTTGGGTTTGAGATTGGGATTGGTTTTGTATACAGTGGTACTGTACTGTCTGGAAAGCCATTAAAGAGCAGGTTATCTTATTACCTAGACCTTGTAGCCTTTGAATTTGCATGAAACATTGGAGGTTATTCTGGTTGACTAGCAAGGCTGCGAATTTGCAGCCTTGCGATTCCACCAGACGGCACCCACCCCCTCGCACAGCCTGCGAATGGATGTTTAATATAAATATCCATTTGCAGGCTATGTGGAAACACCCACATCATTTGATGGTCGCTGACCAACGAATGATTTGGTAAGTGCACGCATATTTAAAGTGACTCTCAGGTAACCTTAGATATGCGTACACATTCGAGAGGAAGTGGGCATGTAGCTGACATCCAGTGAGGTCAGATGCCTGCCCCTGGCACCCACGTCACAGAGGGCCTTATTTTGGTTCATTCTTTCTGACAAAATCCTTCTTAGATGGACAAAACCATGTGCACTGCAGGGGGGGCAGATGTAACATGTGCAGAGAGAATTAGATTTGGGTGAGTAATTTTGTTTCTGTGCAGGGAAAATACTGACTGCTTTATTTTTACACTGCAATATAGATCTCACTTTGAAGTAAAACCCCACCCAAATCTAATTCTCTCTGCACAAGTAACACCTGCCCCCCTGCAGTGCACATGGTTTTGCCCATCTAAGAAGGATTTTGTCAGAAAGAATGAACCAAAATAAGGCCCAGAGTGATTTCCATGAGAATGCCCAGCATTTAAATGGGAATGCCCATGATGTTCCCATGGGCGTGACTACCCGCCGCCATTCCACGCCCGTAGTGTTGGGTGCATGCACCCCGCAAACACCCTGTTTGCCATGGCCGCACGCACCCTGCATCTGCACATGTGCAGAAATGTGTCTGCGCATGCGCAGATGCACAACATTGGTCCCCCGCGTAATTGAACAGGTGATGTGACTGAAGCAGAATAACCCCCATAGTTTGGTCATACTGCCGCCTACTTTTTATCTGCAGCCAATCCAATCAAATATATTCTGGGGAATGCAAATCTGGCAGATCATTGTGATATTCAGCCATGATAAAGATTTTCTCTGTGTTCTGATTTCATGTGCATAAACCTCACTATAACGTAACCTTCCTGATTTTCTGCTAGATGATTTGCCTATGGACTTAAACCTTTGAGTGCCAACATCTCTGTGAGATGTTCCAAATGTCCACTAAAATGCCAGCATCACTAACATTTGTTATATAAATTCAAATAAAAGTGTTGTGTAAAAAAAGATTATATTTCCTATATAAAGGTAAACATTACTGGCCATTATGTTGAATAAAAATGTTTGATTAGCAATTTTTAGACCTATTTTGACAAATTTACTTGGCAATGGGTTAACTAGCCTCTGCACTGGCATTCTTGGCTTACATTTCTCAGCTTGCTCACAAAATGCTATACTTCTCAGCTTTTTAGGTTTCCGAAGTGGTATTTGCTGCGCCAGATGCTCAACTGCTCCTCACAAAGGGGTGGGGCCATTGGAGAAGAGGTAGGGCTTGGATGGATGGGGTCTGGCAGAGCAACATGACCCCCGCTTTTGTCAATTAGGGAGCTTGACCAGTGCTCTCCAAGCTGCTGGGCAGCCCCCAGCTCCCCTCACTGCACTGATTAAAGCCATGAACACAAACTGTTGACATGGCAACATGTCGACATGGCAATAGTTGACACACGAAAAGGGTGACCTTTTTATACTGTACTTTACCATCCAAATGGACTCCATTTGGGAAGGGTAAAGTGTGCAAAGCACAGTAGTAGTGAAGCCAGGGAAATCTAAAATTTGACACAAAAAACATTAAAAATTCATGTTACATTTTTTATGTGTCAACCATTTTCACCTTGACCTTTTGAATGTTTTGACCTTTTGAATATGTTGACGTTGTTCATGTCGACCATTTATTCCATAAGTTTATTTGGTTACGGCTTCATGACTACCAGGTTTGGTTACTTGGGGACTACAGTACATAGCGATGATCAGAGCAGAGGTCCACAAAACGAGTAATAAGGACATACAGTAGAGGGCATGCATTATAATACTTGGCACGTAATCTAATGTTTAACAAATGTCATGTGACACAATCAGATTATGCTACTGTTGTCTTACACACATTATAAAATACGTAGTCCTAGTCACCTAGAACAGAAATACAATTGAAAGTTTTCAGGAGTTGAATAAGTAAATCTGCTATGGGTGCTGGGTGGCTGACAGACGGGATCCCGACAGTCTTTAGCTCGAAGTCGGGATCCCAACTGTTAAAACCCCAACACTCGGGGTCCAGACAGGCACCGGTTGTCCACAACACCCATAGAGGGAGAATAGAATAGGTGGCAAGCATAGCGAGCCACTGTGCCCGCAGCGTGGTGAGTGCAGCGAGCCAGCAAGGGGCTTCGTTGTGCTTCCCCGTTGTCTGAGTCTGGGCAGTCAGGATCCCGATGTCAGGCTAATGACTGTCGGGATCCCGACTGTCGGGATCATATACCACACTACTATAGAGTACATTAGCAAATTGTTGTTTTTTTATTTATTTATTTTTCTAACTACAGAGTTTGTAACCTTGACATTTTAAAATTAACGTTTAAAACTTTTGCAAATGGCTTCGGAAGATGACACACATTTTGATCAGATCTCTTGAGATTTTGAAAAGAAGGATCTGTCTTATATAACCCAAAGCACAATTTGAAGGTTACAGGTTCAACTTTCTCATGTCAATTTCATTACACAATAAAACACATTTATCAGTTTTTTTGTTGCAATGTCGTAAAGAGGTTATTCCTTAAATCTTCCCTTATATTGTCATACAGTATACTAATTGTTCCGCTTAAATAAAGACATTTTTCATTCCTGACATTTAATTTATGTTATGTTGCAGTCAATGACATTTATGTGTAGTCAAAGAAGCTTAAATACCTTAAACTTTATTATGTCAGGTTCTTTGAACCATGTTGCTTTACTGCACCATTATTTGATTTTCCCACTTTTTACTTTTTAGCTTTTCCTTGACATGTGCAGAAATATCTAGGGCCCGAGAAGTTATTTATACCATTTAGTTGAAATGCAATAAGAATCCGTAGTACTACTGTAGAGTAGAACAAGCTACAAATGTGCATGGGAGTATTACTTATGTACTTCTGAAGGTCAAATACAAATGATATTTCACTTGCATAAAAAGTCAAAGATTTAGTCTGTTGCTCAGTAATTCTGCGTCTCAGGGGAGTGTTTGGCATTTTCATACAAAACATTTATGAGAAGAATAGTCATTTTAATAATGTAAAACTCCATTTCCAACAAGCAACAAACTTTGTAGGAAACTGGAACTTTTTTTTTATTAATCAACCCATGATAATTACAAAATTATACATTCATATTACATAGTTGTATAGTTGTCAAACTGAAACAGAATTCGGCCTGATATTCTACTAAATAAAATCATTTAGATGCTATTTAATAAAAAAGTAGTTTTAAAGTGACCTTTCAAACAGGAAATTTAGTAGTTGCTCATACATTATGGGCCTGATTTCTGTTTCACTCTCTCTAATGGACAAAACTATGGGCCTTATTCAGATCTGATCGCTGTACAAATTTGTTCTCAAAATGGGCAAAACAATGTGCACTGCAGGTGGGGCAGATGTAACATGTGCAGAGAGAGTTAAATATGGGTGGGGTGTGTTGAAACTGAAATCTTTATTGCAGTGTAAAAATAATGCAGCACACAAATCTAACTCTCTTTATACAAGTTACATTTGCCCCACCTGCAGTGCACATGGTTTTGCCCATTTTGAGAAAAAATTTGTACTGTGATCAGATCTGAATAAGGTTCTATGTGCACTGCAGGGGGGGGGGGCAGATGTAACATGTGCAGAGAGAGTTGCATTTGGGTGGGGTTTGTACTATTTATATTGCAGTGTAAAAATAAAGCAGTTACTATTTTCCCAGTACAGAAACAAAATTACTCAGCCAAATCTAACTCTATGCACATGTTACATCAGCCCCACCTGCAGTGCACAAGGTTTTGTCCATTATAGAAGGAGTTTGCTTTTTCGAGTGAACCAGAATTAGGCCCTAATTTTTCCAGAAAATAACCAGGAAAGGCTCACTGTTAATGTGTAAGCTGCGTTGATTCGACCCCAGAACCTGTTTACAGAATAGGAATTGCTTATTTCTAAGTACCAGCACTGCGCACATGATCAGTGATGTCCATGGTCCAAGTAAATCTGAACCTTATACTGTATCTCTTTTAGTTAAAAGTTTCCATGCCCATTGGAAATCCTGCAATGGGGAAAAGTTCAATTCATCTTTAGCAACAGAGGTGTTAAAGAGACATTCAGTCTAGACTGAGAAAAGTGTACTGTTTGCCAGATCTATTGATAGAAAAATTACTTTTAAACATATTGAAAAATATAGTTCTATATATTATACTACTAGTAGTCCCACTCGGAGCAATTCGAACAAGAAAATTACTGTTGGCGCTATGGATGAGAGCAATGGGTGTTATCTATATCCCAGCAGCCTTTGTGGTAGAGGGATGCTGCCCTCTAATTGGACAAATACAGTACTAGAGAAAATTACCACTAGGCGCTCTGGATATAGAAAATAAACCAATTTCTGTACATGTACAAATATATAAAAAATGTATTATAAAACATGAAATATACATAAATATAAACCTTAAAAGATATATATATAAATAAAAAATAAAATAAAAAATAAAATAAATAAATGTAAATAGATCTGCTCAATTGAGCATAAAATTATGCACTGTAATGAACATCAAGGGTACACATATACAATTAGTGTTGGATTTCCGACCTGATATTAGTCGGTACTTGTGTAGTTTCACGGTGCCACCGCGCGCACAGTCTGTGTTTGAAACTTGGCAGCATGCCAGACTCTGTGTTTATTGTGCGCGTGCCGCTCTAGCTGTTCTCAGCGCAGCGCGTGCCTGCTTAACATCTACGTTATCAGCGTAGCGCTGGACAGCAGCAGCGCGCGTTGGCCAGCGCTGACAGGTCACTGTGGTACCTGTAGCTCCACAGTGAAATAGACAGTCCGGCACAACGCTGACAACGGGGGCATGTAAACTGGACACCCCGGCAC
The DNA here is from genome assembly GCF_055691185.1 of Crinia signifera. Classification (NCBI taxonomy): domain Eukaryota; kingdom Metazoa; phylum Chordata; class Amphibia; order Anura; family Myobatrachidae; genus Crinia; species Crinia signifera. The sequence continues at coordinate 250,520,981 of NC_139219.1, read as the reverse complement.
ACCGCTAACTTACGGGGCTTCTAAACTAGACACTCCGGCACATGCTAAAATTTAGAAGCTTTAGCGTCTAAATCCAGACTCCCTGCACCCCGGCACATGCTAAAATAAACTCCCTGGAAACCGCTAAGAAGGGGGCATCTACATAGGGGTGCACTGTGCAAAACACTCTTAAACCTGTTCACAATGACACTAGTCGACGAAACAGCTGTTGACCTTGTTAATTCCACTATCCACGCCACCCCGAAGCGTGGCGAGCGCAGCGAGCCCCGCGCGGGGACGCGGTATGCGTCCGACCGACCTTTTCATACCCCCACTATCCATGTCGGCGTGGAGTTGATTTAATAAAGTGTGGTGAGCGCAGCGAGCCACTGAGCCCGAAGCGTGGCGAGCGCAGCAAGCCCCGCGAGGGAACGCATATACATGTGAAGTAATCCGCGTCGGGCTCGGTGGCTCGCTGCGCTCGCCACACTTTATAAAGTCAACTCCACGCCGACGTGGATAGTGGGGGTATGAAACGGTCGGTCGGACGCGTACCGCGTGCGCTCGCCACACTTCGGGGTGGTGTGGATAGTGGTATTAACAAGGTCGACAGCTGTTATGTCGACTAGTGTCATTGTGAACAGGTTTAAGAGTGTTTTGCACAGTGCACCCCTATGTAGATGCCCCCTTCTTAGCGGTTTCCAGGGAGTCTGGATTTAGATGCTTTAGCGTCTAAATTTTAGCGTGTGCCGGGGTGCAGGGAGTCTGGATTTAGACGCTTTAGCGTCTAAATTTTAGCGTGTGCCGGGGTGTCTAGTTTAGAAGCCCCGTATGTTAGCGGATTGCCGGGGTGTCCAGTTTACATGCCCCCGTTGTCAGCAGGACTGTCTATTTCACTGTGGAACTACAAGTACCACAGTGACCTATCAGCACTGGGCAGCGCACGCTGCTGCTGCCCAGCGCTACGCTGATAATGTAGATTACATATGTAAAGCAGCCACGCGCTGCGCTGAGAACATCTAGAGCGGCACGCGCACAGTTAATTAAAGAGTCTGGCAAGCTGCCAAGTTTCAAACACAGACTGTGCGCGCGGTGGCGCAGTGAAACTACACAAGTACCATCGTCCCACATTTAGGTACTTTGGTCAAATAGAGACCTTTGGTTTAATATGGAGACTCAATGGTCCATTTAAAGATGTTACTGTCCACAATGTGGGTTAGTTCACACTTGTGGTTTTAGAGTCCTAAAAAGTCCCTTAAACTGAATGTGTGGCAAATGGCAAGGAACAGTTGGTGTTTTAAAGCTTACTTACGTTTTCAGGGGCGTGCCTCCCCTGTCTTTGCGGGTGGCTTGATAGTTTTAAATTGCCGCTTCGATTGAATAGCTGGCTGGCACACTTTTAGTAGATGAACAATGTCCACATTTGCTCCGTGGTATAAGCAGCGTCTCCCTGCTGAGCCGCCGGGAAGTGTGACCGGGTTAGGCTATCCAAGCGTGATGGGGAGAAAAAGCTGTGATGAGCTGGGCAGGAGGTCGTATGTGGCCAAATATCAGCATCTGCCGGGATTTGCCTGCGCCGCTGCAGGTGTCTCTGTGCTGGGGGTTTGCTGGGTGCTAAGTGCACGATGTACCAGTTCCCCTTGATTTGCACTTGTTTGAGACTGGAGCTTGTGGATCCTCAAGACGCGTTTCGCCGCACACTGGGCGGCTTTATCAATTGGAATGACTGACAGCCTGTCTTTGCCCTTATTTGTTTCCGTTCTGGGTCATTACAGCTGTTTGTAATTGGGCTGGAGCCAATCCTGAGCTCTCGGGTTTAGGATTACCTCTAAGCATGTACCATTTATAATTATTTTGTAAACAGTGCGTTTCTAGCTATATTCTTTCACATTTATCAACTGTTGTTTACACTGACAGGTATTTGAAGTTCAAAGAAGACTGGACCATAACACATTTATAATAATTGTAATGTTGTTAATAGTATATGATAAATAATAACAGTAATATTTATTTTAAAAGTAAATACTCAGAATGAAAACAAACTAAAAACTTCCATTCAAAAAATCATATACTACGTCATCGGCAATAGTTATGGCAACATAATACCAAAGGAGTTAACAGTATGGATATATAAAGAGAATTATGACAGTAATAATAATTAATTAAATAAAATAGTGAAATAAAGTAGAATAAAAAATAAAAATAAATATAAAAATAAATATAAATATAAATAATAATAAAGATAAAAATAAAAATACTAATAAGGATAGAAATAAATATGAATATGATAAAAAATATAAAATAAAAAATAAAAATAAAAAAATTATAAAAAAATTATACAAAATATAGAGTGTAAAGAATATATGTAAATATTATCTATAAGAGACACTGAAGTCTTATATACTTTTACAAAACCTCAAATGGGTATAGGTAAAACTGCGATTTTTCTTTTCGTTTTTAATAACATAATCCATATTTATAGTTTCGTAGGAGGTATGTAGTGGTGCCGCTAGAGCACCACCTCCATGGTATTATAGAGAGAAGCATACATTTTATATTTCAAAGAAGAAGCATCTATTTCAGCGAGAGGAAAACAAGCATATATTTTAGAGGAGAGGATGCGTATATTTTAAAGAGGAGGAAGTATATATTTTGAGGGTGGAAGGGGGGGGAGACATATAGATATGATATTAAATACATTTAGATATATATGTCTCCCCCCCCTTCCCCCCTCAAAATATATACTTCCTCCTCTTTAAAATATACGCATCCTCTCCTCTAAAATATATGCTTGTTTTCCTCTCGTTGAAATAGATGCTTCCTCCTTCTTCTTTGCCTGATGGGAGCACCATCCTGAAATAACCTATAACTGTGAGTGCATTGGATATATACCTACATATGTGTATATATATATATATATATATATATATATATCTATCTATATATATATAGATATATATATATATATCTATATATAGACAGGTAAGAAAGCACGTCACTCCGGGTCTGGTGTCAAACAAACAGAATTTTACTGCGTAATGTCTACGCCGTTTCGGGCTAGGCCCGTCTTCAGTCCTGAAGACGGGCCTAGCCCGAAACGGCGTAGACATTACGCAGTAAAATTCTGTTTGTTTGACACCAGACCCGGAGTGACGTGCTTTCTTACCTGTCTGTATCCGTGGGTGAGCATTCGCCCTCAGCACGGGCACCTGGGCAAGTACCACAGCTGCCCCTGTCAGCGGAGGAGTTGCCGGACACCAATCTATCTATATCTATATATATATATATATATATATATATATGTATATATATATATATATATATATATATATATATCCACAATAGTCCTACAAGGTGCCCTACAATACTAAACAGTGATTCCTGTCTCTCCTTACTTTATAATTCATACACAAGAAATGCTAAACATGAAACATTTATTAAAAAATCATTTAAACAATTTTTCCATGTCAAATTCTTGTCAGAGGTGTATTTTTCTTAAGAATAAGGATGAAACGGATACCAAACGCGTTTCGTCTCCTTGTGAGACTTCATCAGGGGTTAAATGTTTGAAACAAATCTTTAATAGGTTTAGCAAGGGTTCTTCTAGTTTAAAGTACTGAAGGTCTTACAAGCTGACCCTCTGGTAGGATGGGTAATCCCTTCCGTATTGGGTCAACCACCTAGATTAAATCCTGTAATAATAGGTCTAAGATCGGGACGTGTTTTCCTTTATAAGTTCTTCTCAATATTGATTCCTAGTAAAGGACCCTTTTAAATTGGGTTAAAGCAGCCTCCTATTTGGCTAAATATAGTTCAGCATATAGTGTGGTCCAAATGGGGTCCAATTAGCGTTAGATACAGTATAATGGAGGATAATATCCTCTGCAGATCCTCTAATTTGCAATAGGCAGCATGTCCTCTAACAAATTTTTTTCAGGATAAACATTTTGCATGCATGTGCATGTGTGCTCATCAGCATCCAACCAGCAAGACCTGCAGGATTGCAGGTTAGTGTTAAACACTAGGGCAGGAATGTCCAAAATGTGGCCCTCCAGCTGTTGTGAATCTACTCATCCCAGCATGCCTTGCCATAGTTTTAGCATTCTCTCATATAAAAACTGTGGCAAGGCATGATGGGACCACCGGGACAGCGCCACTGGACCTGGAAGACACCTTTTTGGCCTTTGGACCCATCGTACCGAATAAGTATGTACTAGAACATTAGGGATATTTTGAGGACTTTGCAATCATATGGACATGTGAATGTTGAAGCGGGTAATGTCGACATTACGACTATTTCAACATTTTCTTATAATCATTATAGATTTCAAAAATTATACCAAACCAATGGAAAATCAGACAAAGCAGCAGATGTGGCTTATTGAAGCAATTGACCAAGATACACATTTTTAAGTCCCCTACTTCATTGTGTAAGTAAATTAATTTGATAATAAACTTAAACAAGGTGGCATTGCACAGTACTTGATAAGGCAGACAGGGGCAGATGTATTAAGCCTTAACAAGAGATAAATGCAAGGGTGATAAAGAGAGATAAATCAGCTCCTTACTGACTTTTTTCAAACAAAGCCTGTAACATGGCAGTTAGCAGGTGATTGGCTGGGCGTTTATCTCTCTTTATCACCCTTGAATTTATCTCTTGTTAAGGCTTAATACATCTGCCCCACAGTTTTTTTTTATCAGCATTTAGTTTTATTATATACAGTATGTTCTACACCAAAAGCATCTTAACGATATAGTTCTTAAATTCTAAGGAAACCCAAATACTTTTGATCAAATTTGTTTAAATATTGCTTGTAAAATATATAGAGGTTAGCTGCAATTTCCAAGGAAAAGTTCTGTTTACCAAACTGATCCCTGCAATAGGATTCATTCTGTTGGGGATGACTATAAGGGATAGAGGTCCTGAACAGTCTTAAGCCTGTACACACTGGATGACTTTCATGTGAAAGCTGCTCAGCTTTCTTGTCTGAGCGACTTTCAGTATGAAAGCCGCCAAGTGTGTATGGGACAGCGATGAGCGTTGCTGCATGCACCCGAATAAATGCTGCCATCTGCTGGTATTACGGGGAAGACAGCTTTCCATAGGATCCAGCAATGGAAAGTCATCCACCCCTGGGGAAAATGGCTGAGCAGAGGAAAAAATGTTCAGTGTGTATTTACTGAGCGTTTTTCAGCCCAGCTATTTTCACCATACACACTGAGCATAATTGCCCAGTGTGTATGGACATTTAGATGTCTTGTGTAAAATATACATTTTGTTCTTAAAGACTTCCTCAGGGGAGCCTCTGATTTTATTCAGATAAGCACTAATGCATTATTAAAAGGTAAGCAGTTACCTTACCATCACATTAGAAATTATTTAAAAATTATTAAAAAATACTATACCATGTGTACACAATGCTTCAAGACCTATTAACTCTCCTTTTCACTTTGAAGAAGAGCTGTGTTTTATTTTGCATGATTAAATGTGATTTATAGTTGACATACGCCTGACTTTTCAGAATAGCTTTTTACTTCAAAGTTTGACTTTATGCATCAGCAGTTGAGCTATTGTCCCAGAGCACCGTCAGTGAGTTTGGTAAGTACTCAAAAGGCATAAAAGTTTTGACAAAATAAGTTTGGTATGGTTGAATATAACAGTAGCACAATTGTGATCGTTCCAGACTAGTGGTAGATTAATTAAGAAGCAGGTTATCAAAGCTGCCAATCATGGAGCTTGTATAGCATTTATTCCTATCGCTGTTTTAAAACTATTGATTAAAGCCACATGAATGTGACTTTGACAACCCAATCTTTAGTAAATCTTCCCACAAATGTTAACAGCTTGTAGTGCAGAACCTAAACCCAACAGAGCATAACAGTCCACAGTGACTAGGACACACTAATTATTCACTTAGTACAGTGGTTCCCAAACCTGGTCCTCAAGTACCCCCAACAGTACATGTTTTCCAGGTTTCCACACATAGGCCCTTATTCTGGTTGGTGCGGCCGGAGCCGCACACGGTGCTCCGGCCGCACAAACCAATCCCCGCCCACGAGACGGATCGCCACGGCCGTCCGTACACGGATGGCTGGCGATCCGCATAAAAATGGTGGGGCGTACGCCTCCACCATGGTGGGAGCTGCCCCCTGCATTCGATGGTCGTCGACCATCGAAGGCAGGGCCGCACGCCACAGCAGCTCCCGCAAGCTGAGACCACACGGACAATCGTCCGTGTGATAGCTTGTATGGGGGCTGAGAGCTGACATCCGGCGACGTCAGCTTTCCGCCCCCATCACTGGCGTCATACCCTTATTAGCATGCATACGCCCCGCGTTTGCATGGGAACGCCCATGAAACGCGGGGCGTATGCATAGGGAAATGAGGGTATGAAGCCCCTCACGCCCCTATACGCCCCCTTTGCGGCGTATATTTTTTGTGTGCGGCGATTTCACCTGCACATGCGCAGAGTGACCTCTGCGCATGTGCAGTGTGAAAACATCGGCGGTACGGCCGCACGCGAGCCGTACCGCACAGATTAGAATAAGGGCCATAATCACAAGTGGATCTTTTAAAATGTGTCTAAATAATGAGTGCACCTGCTGGGTGACCTGGAAAACGTGCACTGTTGGGGGTACTTGAGGACCAGGTTGGGAACCACTGACTTCGTATACTGTATTAACCTGTTTTTGCTGAGTAAGTAAGTTAGTAAGTAAATTTAATTTATATAGCGTACTTTCTCCAACAGGACTTAAGGTGCTTTACAGACGTTATAAAAATGTATTTTTCATCCCATCCACAAGTGCACCAAATGAGGAAGCCATGGTGGGCACACTACGAAGGTTACACTGTAGGAGGCGAGCCGTAGAAGGACCCAATGCATATATTGGAGAGCAAATACTTGTGTAGTAGTATGATAAACCCTGCACAGAAACATCCATGTGATCCACATCCTTCCCGCAGAGTACCTGAATTGCTTGAATTTTTAGCTTTGTCAACAGATGGCTAATTTTGTCCAACTTAAGAAAGAAGTTTGGTGGGAAAAATGTTTTAGGGGAAACAATTTTTGAGAGACACTTTGGGCAGTTTTATACCCAGATGGCCAATAGGAAACCTTAATTTATTCAAATAAACCCCTAATGATAACAACAACAACAACAACAATATAGGTTAGTATTGAGTATAACCAGTACAGTATGTTAGCAGTAGAGATGAGCGGGTCCGGATCTCCGGGATCCGACAGACCCGAATATCGCGATCCGAGTCTGTATCCGAGCCGGCTCGGGAGTTCCCGCCTAAATTCCGGACCGAAAACGAGGCAAAATGTCATCATTGCGCTGTTGGATTCTCGCGGGATCTGGATTCTATATAAGACGCACGCGCGCCCCGCCATCTTTACTCCAGCATAGGAGAGGGAAGAGGGTGGTTGTGCTCTGTGCTGTGTGATGTGCTATAATAATAATATATTATTTTGCTGCTGCTCACTCGATTAGGGTCTGTAGGGGCTGCTGTACACAAGTCCAGTGTACAGGGGCTGCAGTGGCCAGTGTACAAGGGGCTATACAGGGGCTGTGTTCAGTGTGACAGGGCTTGTGTCCAGTGTGACAGGGCCTGTGTACAGTGTGACAGGGTCTGTGTCCAGTGTACAGGGTTTGTGTCCAGTGTACAGGGGTTGTGTCCAGTGTACAGGGGCTGTGTCCAGTGTACAGGGGCTGTGTCCAGTGTACAGGGGTTGTGTCCAGTGTACAGGGGGTGTCCAGTGTACAGGAGCTGTGTACAGGAGTTGTGTCCAGTGTCCAGGGGCAGTGTCCAGTGTACAGGGGCTGTGTACAGGGGTTGTGTCCAGTGTGACAGGACCTGTGTCCAGTGTGACAGGGGCTGTGTCCAGTGTACAGGAGCTGTGTCCAGAGGCTGTGTCCATTGTCCAGGGGCTGTGTCCAGGGTGACGGGCTGTGTCCAGTGTCCAGGGGCAGTGTCCAGGGGCTGTGTCCAGGGGCAGTGTCCAGTGTCCAAGGGGCTGTGTCCAGTGTGACAGGCTGTGTCCAGTGTAAAGTAAGGAAAATAAATAAAAGGAATAAATAAAATAAAAACACATTTTTGGAGGATGATGGAGGAGGAAATAGTGGGAGATCAGCAACCTGATAGAAGTGCTAAAGCTGCTACCACCAGTCATGACAAGGCCGATACCTCTTTGCATTTTTTGCTCTTTGGAGCATTTCTCTTTTTTTTGGGATAGTTTATTAAACTGCCACCCTGTTTGCCCCTGCAGTGCCGCTCTGCTTCCAAGATGTGCCAGGTTGGAAGTGTAAGGTCCACATGTATGTGATGCCCACTGCTGTCGCTTAGCTTAGTCATCCAGCTACCTCGGTATACCCTTTTGGCCCAACTACAGTAAATGAAAACAATTTTGTAAGCTGTGAAGTGATCAAAATTGACTAGAAATGAGTGGAAACTAATGTTATTGAAGTCAATAATACTTTAGGGGCAAAAACAGGCCCAAATTCTGTTATTTTAGCCATTTTTAGCATTTTTTCATAAAAATCCAGATCCAAAACCAAAACCCACTAGGGTGGTTTTGCCAAAACCAATCCAGATCCAAAACACGAAGGGAGATCCAGATCCAAAACCAAAACCAAAACCCGAAAAAGTGGCCGCCGCACATCTCTTGTTAGCAGTACAGTATTACTAAGTTGTATTTTTAAGTTAAGTTCTCATTTATGGGCTGCATATTTTTTTTTTAAATACATTTTGGGCAGTATTCTATCTGTGCTGATATTTCCCACAGGGGCAAATATCGACATTCGCCTATTCAATGCTGCAATTTCTGACAGCATTGAAGGCTGTCAGTTTCATCTTTTTTTAAAGCCAAAACTGTTTAGTTGGAAACGGCTGTGGATTGTCGAATCTGAGGCAGTTTATTTTACAATCCGCGGCTGTTTTTTGCCAATCGGACTTTCCTACACTTGACAAGTTGGAACATTGTATTCTGACCGACAGTCGGAATGCAATCTCAGAATGCATTTTTTGCAAATGAACATTTTACATGAGTAACAACCAAAATAGGGGATCATTTGAATATCGATCAACAAACTGTGAGAACATACGATACACCAAGGAGGTTATTCAGATTTGATCCCCCCCCCACGTGTTCGCACAGGGGGCTGATGTTTAGACACTGCACATGCGCACAAGCATTGCATGTGCAGCCGCTTGGTGCAAGCGGGCATGGCAAATTACTTATTCACCATCCCGTTCGCACCTAGCAGTGCGGACGGAGGGCTTGGGCTGTTGGTGACGTGCTACACCCATGAGAATGTTGAGCATGAGTGTTCCCATGAAATTGCTGGGTGTGCCCATGGTAATTCGGTGATAACGCAGGTGCAGGGGATGGGCAGCTGATGTCATCGGATGTCAGCTGTCCACCCACTTGCCGTACAGGGAGCCTGCAGATCTAAGACACCAGAGAGTATCTTAGATTTGCGTGCACCTTAGAAATCATTCCATGGTTGGCGACCATCTAATGATTTCCACCCCGCACACAAGCTGCAAATGGATGTTTATGCTAAACATCCATTCACAAGCATGCGGAGGAACTCAGCATGCGAGGGCGTGGTGGCGTTCTTGCGGGCAGCACTTAAACCACACGCAAAGCTGCCCATTTCACAGATTTGCGTGTGAACCTGAATAACCTCCAAAATGTCATGAACTGCTTATACCACTTTTATATTAATATCCAAGGCCAGACTCAGGCATTTTAACTCAGGACAAACTCGAGGTGGACCCAGCTTTAGAACCACTCACACTGCACTTTGACTGGGTTATTGGTGTATCAGCCATGTTTACACTGAACCTAGGTAAGCCCTGTTGTTCCCTATAGATGTCATTAGAAATGGCCTTTTTTAAGGGCTGACAAAGGTGAGGTCACAAAAAGTGAGGTGTGGCGACTGCCCACAGTAATGCAGCAATGATGATGAATGGATTAGGTGTGTCTATGCCTGAGATCCTGACTGTTTTCATGTTTCTGCTGTATTGTTATGCTACAGAGAACTTGTTGCAGCTTCTACTGAAGAGTTCAAAGAGGTTGCAACTCTTGGCTGAGAGGGTTAGATTTCAATGGTAATATTTGCACAGGAGGAAAACGTGCTGGTTTTATTCATCATCATTTCCACTGTGATTAACCACTATGCTAGAACGCAGAATGTGGGTTAGAGACCCCCACCACAGACATACTGTGGAAGATTTTCAGGAGGAGCAGTGGATGGCCCCCTTTCGGATGCCACATGCTGCCTTCTATTACATATTGGATCTCTTGGTTCCACCACTGGTATGCACAATGCACACCACCAATTACAGGCAGCCCATTACTCCAAACAGGAAATAAGCCATTGCTACCCGGGAGATTACTGCACACTGTTCGGTTTATTCAGAGTGGGTCTTGCCACAGTCTGCAGGTTCTGTCCTCCCAACTGTATTATTATTATACGAAACAGGGTGGACTCTTCCGGGGATATGTTTCCAGCAGCCATGCTGACCATAGGCAGAGCTGCTTTCCCCCAATGCAATCCAGTGGCCCTGACATGGGCAGTCCCTCTGTACATGACCATGCTTACCACATTCAAAGCACAATGTGGGAGGTGGGACCTTTGTCATAGCAACTGGAACCAGAATTCAGGGCTTTGTTACTGGCAGAAACCCTTTCCTAGCTTTCTTTTATTTCCCAAGGGTCACCACTGTCAACTCCTCACAAGTTTGGGGGTCAGCCTAAAAGGGCCCATTGTTGCACTGTGCAGTCTAACAGCTCATAGCCTGGTCCAGTACAACTACCTCTAAAATTTGCAATACAGAGCTTTGATACAGCTGCAATCACGCTTTAGCCAGCCAGGCTAGTTTGGCCAGCTGAACCCTTGGAGGCTCAAATGCATCCAGCCACCAGTCATGGCGTCCTGGCAGACAGCTAAATTAGACATAACCTTTATAAACGCTTCCATGTTGCCCTGCTAAACCAGCCAGATTGGAAAAATAATAGTACAGTGTGTATCCATCTTAACTCTGCACATGTTACATTTGCCCCACCAGCAGTGCAAAATGGTTTTCTCCATTTGCTAAAAAAATAAAAAAATAAGCAGCTTTGCAATCAGGTCTGAATGACCCCCATTGTTTTCCAAGTTAGACAGGACAAATGCTTGATACAGATAAAGGATGTCAATAAAGAGTGTTTGGCTCTCTTCCCAGATACACAAAGTTAATTGTTCATATCGTATTACAGGTGGCATTTGGTGTATTTTAATATGAAGAATATTTGGACAGATGGATTCATTAATGGTTCAGTACATTTCCTATTTCTGAAAAGTGACAATCATAAGACTCTCTTTGGAGCTCTCCGATGAGGAAACTCACTAACCTACAGGTCTGTGGAAAATAATTATTTGATTTCCAACAACTCTTATATACTTTCTAAATTGGACACCCTATTCAATCATTGGGCCTTTTACATTTTTTTTATAAAAGCATATCACATGTTTTTTGATGTGTGATGATTGCGTTAATTTGCACAAAATCAGCTAGATATCTACCAAAGCCCATGGATTAGTGGAATTAAGTGCACATGACCAGTGGTTAAGATGTACTGTAGGGCAGTGGCCCTCAAGTGCACATTTTCCAAATCTTTACACAGAATCACAAATGAAATAATTATCTCCAGCTGTGGATCTTTTAAAATATGTCTGAATATTGAGTGCACCTAGGCACCTAACGGGTGACTTGGAAAATCTGAACTGTTGGGGAAACTTGAGGACCAGGGTTGGGAACTATTGCTGTAGGGCAGTGGTAGCCAACCCTAGCCTACGAGAGCTACCAACAGTTCACATTTTCCAGGCAACCTAGCTGCTGCACAGCTGCACTCATTAATCACTGACACATTTTAAAAGATCCACAGATGACGCTAATTAGCTCACTTGTGATTCTGTGAGGAGAACTGCAAAACATGCACTGTTGGTAGCTCTCGAGGACTAGGGTTGGCTACCCCAGCTGTAGGGTGAGGTGTTTCCTGTTTAAGTGGGTGCACTGGTGCTTCGGTTTGTATAACAGTTTTACCAATTTTGCAGAAAATTTCATTTTGCAGAGAAAGTTTGTTAAAATGAGGATGAGGCCCTCTGGTTTAAAGAACTTACATTTGCATACCTCCCAACATGACTCTCTCCAGGAGGGTCACAATGCTCTGCTCCTGGACTTTCCTATTAATGTATGATTGCCATTACCTGTGTTGAATAGGGTAAATGAAAAGAAAGATGTTTCAGCACAGGTGATGGCAATCATACATCAAGAGGGAAGTGCAGGAGCAGAGCAATGTGTCCCTCCTGTAGAGGGTGATGTTGGGAGGTATGCATTTGCACAGGCTCAGAACTGTTGGAAATCCATTGGGGCCAGCTTTGCTTTTTTTACTGTCAATTTTCAAAAAGTTCTAGCTTGTAGTGGTTAGTTGTACACCTTGAAGCAGAGGAGGGCAACCTAGGTGCATGTCTAGGGCTCAGCAGGTCCAAGGGGGCCCCATAAAGATATCCGGACCATCCAAAACATTCCCAGATGAGCATGATTCAGATTTGTATGCAGTGTCAGTGTTCACTTAGCTGTGCACTTATCAGTAGACTGTGAATGCAAAAAAAGGTACTCTAGATGCTGTTGGGAAGGAGGGCCCCAAACCGGTATATTGCCTAGGGCCCCATGAGGTCTAAAACCCCATACACACTAGGTGGTATTGTTTAGAATATCCTTTAGAAAGGTCTTTCTGAAAGATATTGTGGACAATATCACCTAGTGTGTACACTCCCTGTTGTTAACGATGCGCACTCCCTCTTCCATCATGTCCAGATGAGGAAGGTCCTTGCTAACGATGGCCATGCTGCAGCGTCACTCCCCGCGCCCCCCCCCCCCCCCCCCAGGCTATCACTCACCTTGGAGCAGTCATCAGCAAGTGCGTATGGGGCTTAAATCTGCTTCTGCCTTGAAGTGTGTCAGTTGGAACATCTTTGTGCACTAGTGGAAAAGCACATTATCTGCAGTGTGTACTTAAACAATCAGGTCCAGTATCTGCTGTCATCCTTACATCACTACAGATGAAGATATGAGATGTATACAACAGATTCAAAGAGGTATAGACTGTTACAAACCTGTCTTGTAAGCAGAATACAGGCCAAAGAAGCAAAATCAAGTTGCAATGATTAGCAAGATACTGTAACATGGTAATTATAGTGCAAACAATATGCAACATGGCAATAAAAATATATTATATTAATTGTGTCTCTCTGTATAGCATTTTCCTATCAATATAACCAAATTAGTTGAAATCAATCTGAAAGACAAGAGAATGCCAACTTTTATCATATTGCTATAAGAAGAACAAGTAAGATGCTACAAATGAAAGAAATTGCTCTCTTCCAAGCAATACATTTCCATTCGTGATCATAACATCACACTTTACCACTAAGGATTCCTTAATTTCAGTATAATGAGGACATTAAAATCCTGTTTCTTCTGAGAACTGTTAGGATTTCATGCATACCATCATAATGAAATTATCATTTCAAAATGCATGTTCTGAATGATACAGAATGGTAATTAGAGATGAACTGGTGTTCAATTAACTACTACCTGCTGCTACCCAGCAGTGGTTATAAATCACTGACTGCTAATCTCATCTTCCTATTATCCATGAAGGCTCATACTACATATAAGAACTAGAAGGTACAGGATCTCTATACAGGCACCTTTAAGCAAAATATAATCTAGAATAAAATTAACTTCATTTGCTAATGAGATACCGCAGGGTTTATTTACAAGGTGGGAGTATTATTTCAAATGGGATGTTGCTATGTGCAACCAATCAAAATCGACTTATTTATTTAACACCATCTAGAAGATAAAAAATAGAACTGATTGGATGCAAATAGCAACATTCCCTCTGAAATAGAACACCCAGGTTAATAAATAAACACCAGTATGTTTACATTGTTCAATTGTAAAGATATTTATCAAAGCTTGGAGAGAGAGGGAGAAAAATGTGAAGGGGTTTTTGCACAGTGCGATGTTGCTAGCGATCCGATTGGGATTGAACTGGGATCAGATCAAATGGCAAGCAAAATGCATTCAATTTGGACTATAGAGTACAGATCTGTACCATATAGCCCCATAGAATAGAATAGAATTCCTTTATTTGTCTCACAATGGAGACATTTGAAATTGTTACAGCAAGGTTCAAAGAACAGATAAGTGTAAAATAGCATAATAAGAACACACATGATAAGAAGTCCAAACAATATAAAATCTAGAATCTAAGAACATGAAGGTCTACTACAGACCATGACTGTTGTACATTCTAATCGCAGCAGGAAGAAAAGGGTACTTGTTTCCTAGAACGCGCCCACGATGTTGATCTTAGGCATCGCAAGGAAAAAAATTGCGTCGGTCGCATCGCATGCGGCCCAAAAATCGCATGCGATGCGACCGACGCGATTACCGTGATTTTACATAGGGAACAATGGGTACTCTTTACCTAGCACGGCGCCCACGATCTTGACGCTTCACAGGTGTCCGCGTCGCCACGGACACCTGTGAAGCCCGCGAGGGGACGCGTCTAGCTGTGAAGGTATCCGCGTCCCCTCGCGGGGCTCGCCACGCTTCGGGCTCGGTGGCTCGCTACGCTCGCCACACTATTCTATTCTCAACTCCACGCCGACGTGGATAGTGGGGGTATGAAAAGGTCGGAGGACGCGTACCGCCGCCCCTCGCGGGCTCGCTGCGCTCGCCACGCTTCGGGTTCACGTTGATCGTGGGGTGGCGTAAAAAATTGGGGGGGCCATTTCTGAGTTCAGGGTAAGTATTTGGGCTCTAAGGCCCATTTGACATTGTTTCCTATGCTAAAATCGGGTCCATTGAGCCATTTAACATTAAAATCGTGTCCATCGGGTCTTTTAACATTAATTCCTATGGCAAATCGTGGGCATCGCGTCGGGGCCATCGTGTGCACATTTATAGCCGGCCGCGACGCGACCGACACGATTTCCCATGTTTAACATGGGTTTCAATGGGAAATCGTGAGCATCGCGTCGGTCGCGTCGCGGGCACACATAAATGTACCCGCGATGCCCGCGATGGGCGCCGTGTTAGGTAAAGAGTACCGAACAATGTTAAATGGCCCAATTGACCCGATTTCACATAGGGAACAATGTTAAATGGTCCACAGACCTCAAATACCCACCCTGAAGTGTGAAATGCCCCCCCCAATTATTAACGCCACCTCCGACCTTTTCATACCCCCACTATACTAGTTGAGAATAGAAAGTGTGGCGAGGGGACGCGGAACACGTTCCCGAAGCATGGCGAGCGGACACGGATTACTTAACATGTATTCCGCGTGCGCTCGCCACGCTTCAGGAATGTGTTCCGCGTCCGCTCGCAACGCTTCGGGCTCGGTGGCTCGCTGCGCTCGCCACACTTTCTATTCTCAACTCCACGCCGACGTGGATAGTGGGGTATGAAAAGGTCGGAGGATTGCGTTAACAATTGGGGGGACCATTTCACACTTCAGGGTGGCTATTTGGGGTCTGTGGGCCGTTTAACATTGTTCCCTATGTAAAATCGGTAATCGCGTCGGTCACTTCGCATGTTATTTTTTGGCTGCATGCGATGCGACTGACGCAATTTACATTTTACATGCATTTCTATGTAAAATCGCGGACATCGCATCGCATGCCATTATAATGGCATGCGATGTACATGCGATGTTCGCGATGGGCGCCGTTCTAGGAAACAAGTACCAAGAAAAGACCTACGGTATCTCTTCGTTGAGCATTGAGGGTGAAGTAGCCTATTACTGAACGAGCTACACAGTTCCGGCAAAATCTTCTGGAGTGGGTGTGTGGCATTATCCAATAAGGAGGTTATTTTGCTAATATTCTCCTCTCTCCAACTATCTCTACAGAATCCAAAGGCATTCCTAAAACAGAGCTGGCCTTCCTTACTAGTCAGCCTGCATTGTCTATTTTTCTATTTAATTTAGATGCCATGGCGCCACACATTGGGATCGAATTGGCATCGATTGTGGCTGAAAACTGTCCATTTGATTTTGATTCTGCTTATATAAATCAAATCAAACCGTGTGTACGGTGCATGAGAGATAAAGTACCAAACAATCCACTCCTAACTGTCAATTGTAAAATACAGCCTGTAAAATGTAAGACAGAAACTGATTGGTTACAACTGTCTCACAATTTTATCTCTCAATAACAAATATCTCCTAAATGTTTTATTTAGTAGCTTTTTCACAATGAAGTGTATAACTAAGAATACTAAACAACATGATAAATGTGAGTAATGAATTTAATTTATGACTGATGAACATAGGCGTGCACAGCACATTTTATTAGGGGGTGCACCATCAAAGGGGTGTGTGTAGCACTACCTATTGGGCACTTCTAAAGGCCCCCATACACTAGTAAGATTTATCTGACCTGTAAATTGCATCTGATTTCCCTTGAACTTCCCCGGCAGCTTCCCAGGAGACCTACATACAATTTGACACTTGATGTGCTGTTTTATACATCCAATTTGCGTCAGATAAATCACATGTGATTTATCTGACGCACAGTGTCAGCGGCCCTGAGCCGTCAGCAGAGTCCCTGATCCTAGGCTGTCCCTATGAGCCCACGTCCCCTGTGCCAGGAGACCTGGAGCCGGTTTCTATTTTTTTTATAGTTTTTATTTTAATATTATATTAATAATATTTATTTAATCATATTTTTAGTAATATAATTATTTCTAGTTGTCAGTGTAGCCCCCCACCCCCACTGCCCCAGCAGGGCTGCTCCTAAACTGTAGCCCCCCAGTAATGTAACTGGGGTACATATATTGTTAATTGACAGTATAAATTGGTTTCAGGACTAGTTACAGTTTTAACAATACAATGTTGCTGGGAAGACCAAATGAGGCTGGGAGTGGGGAAAGGATCTCTAATCACAGAGTGATTGCTTAAAAATGGGGCAATGATTGTTGGAAAGGTATTTTTCATAAAAGAAAGCACATCTATGTGTGTGTGTACACATATATTCTATGTGCCTGTTCTGCGGGAGAGGAGGAGCATGTCCATGTATATGGAAATAACGCTTGTGAGATCTATGGGAGAGTTGATTATATAATAATGAGTATTCAGTTAAGGAAGGCTGTATTGTGTGGATTGGTAAGGAAAGGGGTTTGAAAGATAATTAGTACTTGGAACATTGCATTTTATATATGTTAACCTGTTAGGTGGTCATAGAGGTTGGGTGAAACCTGTGATGCTGTGTGTTCCTACTGTGAAAAGAGTGATATCTGGTTATAAGATTATGTGTACCTGTGGAGGCTATGTACTAGAGGTGTGTATTGTGGAGAAACCTATAAATTTATAATATACTGCAAGTATATGCCAAAAAATGTTTGTCGGGAGGTGAGTGATAAATTAATTAGTTTGTATAGAAGACTATCGTGTGTGTCCGGGGAGGGTGAGTGCAGAATGTTTGTGCATCTGATAGTGTGTCCTCTCTAGAGCGAGGTCTGTGAGTATGTGTAGTAAATGTGTCCCCCTGCTTGGGGAGGTGTGCTGCTGAGGTGAAAAGGGCGATGTGGAGAGGAGGGAAAGCAGTTAGGTGACAGCGTGCTGAAATAAATCAAAGAGCGTGATAAACCTAATAAACCTAATGAACTGTGCACTGCTGATGATTAACAGGGTAGTGTCTGCGGTGGGTATGATCAATAGTGCTGGGGAAGTGTACCACGGATGGGATTGTTGTTGTGGGAATGAATAGCAAGCAGTGCTCTGTCACCTCCGGGCTGAGCTCCAGCAGCGTACGGTGTCTGCGCGGATCTCTGTGGACTGTGTTAAATTCTTATAACACTGGAGTCTAAAGAGAGCCGTGCAGGCAATCAGGTGCCATACACTGCCGGAGCTCAGCCCAGAGGCGACGGAGCACTTCTTCTTTTACCGCTCAGTGCGCTCAGTGCTCACTTCATTTGTGACAGCCCACAGGACGCTGCGGTGGCTTCCTGCTTCCGGTGATGTATGCATACTGCGAGGGGGCGAGAGGAGGGTCCAAACAAACATAGAGATATATCGGATCTGATGCATCATAGGTGCAAAAGCACCCACGATGTGCCCATGATGGGTCAGATGCCGATATATCCTATGTTCAGCAGGTCCGACTACCTGATCAGATCCGATGCGCACGGGACCGCGCATCAGATCAGATCAGATGTCAAACACATGCAATTTTCGGCCGATTTCACCCGATTTATCGGCCCAAAGTGCCGTCATCGGGTGAAATCGGACGAAAATCGCATAGTGTATGGGGGCCTTAACACTGCCAATCAGACGTGTCTACCACCATCTATGGGCCCTTCCTACAATATAAACGTCTCTCAGCCACACTGTAATTTCCTCTCTAGTTCAGTTTTAATCTTCTAATTACTCTGTGTAACAGTACATGCAAATAAAGTCAAAACACATGGATGACGCAGGTATGTAGTGATATGACAATGGTCTAGTACAAGTAACAGTGCAGAACACACATAATTGATGGGTGTTTCTTTGAACGGAATACAGTTCTAAAAAGCAAAAGTCTTTGGTAAAAGATATTGCTGGTGTTTCTAGCGACAGGAAGATGTTCATTAGGGTGTGCACAGCATTAGGGGGTGCCTGTGCACCCCTGACACTCAATGTGTGAACACCTAGGCTGATGAACTCAACAACTGACTGTTCCAAAACCTAACTTCTCTGAATATAGGTATCTTGTTATCTTTCATGGATTCTGTGAAACACAGTGTTTTATATCCCTACCTTAGCATCTCCCTGAGCTCTTCAGCGTCCATTTCTTCACAATGCACCTGAAACACTGCTATTGTTCTCTAGTCCACTGTGTTTTCTTTAAGCCGTGGAAGTTCTAATCATGCAGTACTAAAATATACCACAGATCTCATGGGTATCCAGCTCATTTCTACAGCACCTGCTTAAACTTTCATTGCAATTCAATACTCCCATCTCAGATTAAACCTAAATTCAGAAGAGACTGTGTTTTCTTTTTCGCTTCCTTATCATATTATTATTTTTTTCCTCTAATTACAATAATTTGTTTTGTCCAACAGAATTAAAATGTTGAGAGAACTCAAGAATAAATGCTGTTATAATTATTGTGATTTATGATTTCCCTGCGACTATCTCTTTTGTAATTTAATTTTACCTTTAATTTATTATCCCACTTTATACTTCTGCATGACCCAGATATTGTTATGAATAAAGCCTATTTACAAAGCACAATAAAATATGATTTCAATCTACTCTGCAAATATTTAAGTGCTTGCAGAAATAGAAACCAAGTCTGAACACGTAACATGACACCTGGGAGTGCAAGCAAATAGACTAGTAAGCATTATATGCACTGTGGGGTAATTAATCACATGTTTTATGTGATTGCAACAGTCTTCTCTCAGATTTAGGCTGATTTACTAAGCTACGGAAAACGTCCTCCAGCTCCCTAGACTAGCAATCAACAGAAAAAAGAAAATATATGGATGTGCATCCCATATCTGTGGATGCAAATGCTTGGGTAGCTTTTACAAACAATGGATGTTCTTGAAATCTATCCAAAGAATATACTGTACTTACATAAAGTATATAGCAAAGGCTTTTTATATGACACTTTGATAAAAACACCTAGGATTATATGAATACGAATATTTATATAATGACAAAAATTATGTCGGTTATCCTATTAGCAGTGTTAATGTACAGCTGCTGGTATCTGCGCCAAGAGCTACTCAATTAGCCACAAAGCAGGATTCTCCTATCCCTGATGTTGGCACTTATATCAGTTACTATGCTTCGGGTGCCACAGGTATATCCAGGACATACTTGCCTACATTTTGAAAACTAGTTTCAGGGAGATTATAGATGGTAATCGAATTTTGCAATAACGCCCCATTGAGGGGGTGTGTCATGCTCCACCCAAAGCATGTGTCTAGTTCCATATATGGAGAGATTGTGAACGTGGCACCTAGAAGCGTGGGTGCGTACTGCTACATTTGAGAGGAATCTTTTAAAATTACTTATATACAAATGTAGATGAGCCCCAAAGCAGTTAGTAAGAGCTACTATACTTGGTAAAGTGCTGGGAAATGGTGCTGATGATTCAGTGTAAATGTATCTGTCTCTCATTCCTTTTTTCCCAAAAAATGTAAAAGTGTAATGTAGGCTAGGTGGAATGATGAAGATTGCTAGACTAATGAGGGAGAGAGGGAGATTGCTGCTATTTCAGGAAGTCTCCTGCAGAATGCAGTAGGGTAGGAGACTATGATCCAGGATTGCATGTGCAATTGCAGGTATTTTGGCCTATAAGTGGATACTGCGATAATGACCATCTCATAACATTGGTCATTGGCCATATTTATCTGGCAACAATGGATTACATTCAATTGGATACCCCCCAATATCTCAATGTACATATTAGTAAATATGGCTACATTGTTACAAAAATATAATGTAATCATTTTCTTCATTTTTTTATATTTTTGGCTGCCTATGTACTTACATCGTTCTCCATGTGTAAGACAATGTACCCAATGTATATAATTATTAAGTTATTTATATAGTGCATACAGCACTTGATAGAGAATATTTAGCCATTAACATCAGTCATTGTCCCAGTGGAGCTTGCAAGCTATCTTCGCTGTCACATGAACAGAATAGAATATAATTCCTTTATTCGTCTCACAATGGAGAAATTTGCAATTGTTACAGCAAGGTTCAAAGTGCAGATAAGCGTAAAATAGCATAAGAACACACACATGATAAAAAGTCCAGACAATATAAAATCTATAGTCCAGACAATATAAAATGGACAAACATACACATGCCACTTAACCTACCAGCAGGACTGACATCAGAAATGTTGGGGCCCAGGACTGCCAAAATAGGCAGCGACTCACCTGAGCTTGCGTTGGTCCGCCAGCTCTAATTAACTTGCTGTTGGTGTCAATTTAAAAATGCTACCTGCACTTTATCCATGGCCATTTGCCCATTTGCTAGCTGTAATGAGCTGGGGGCCTGGCAACAAACCATGTTCGGGCTTACTCTTTGGTCCTATTCCTGGAGTTCTGGCAATCCCCTGCCGATTGGGTCTGCCAACCAGTATATATTTTTGGACTGTAACTGGAGTACCCAAAGAGAACACCTGAAGCACGATGAGCACAGGCATACATAAAGGGTGCACACAGGCATTGGGACCAGAAGGGCACTGCACCCATTTTTTTAAATACATACCTCTTCAGAGACCTGTGGCAGTGACATCGGCTCTGAGCACTAGGTGGTGCGCTTGGCAGACAAATTGTGCCATCTTTCTGGTAATTTTGCATATTGTCCATTCACAAAATTAGAGAAAATGGCTACATGTGCATTACCTAGTGTTCAGAGCCACTGTCAGTGACACTGCCTACTAGAGAGCAAGGAGCCAAGGCAGGGACTCACCTCTTAATACACCCCTGATGGGAGAAATATACAAACTCCACACAGCAGGGGCAGATTATGATTATCGGGGCCCAATGATAACATTTGTGGGAGGATCCTACCAATAAACTTACAAATGACAAATAGCATCCAAATTATGCAACACTGCCCCCCCCCCACGCCGATATGAAGCAGAGACTCTTTTTATGCTACATACTGTAGATATTTGACATTTACATAAAACAATACATATATTATTATGCTGATTAAAACAAGTCTAGACATGAACACACAGTTTTAGAAACTTATAAATATATGAAAACTACATTTTTAATGTTTTAATGTATTGATCATTTTCAGTAGCTGCATAGTGCGATCATTTCTGCAGGGTCACTGGAGTCATCCTATTAAAATAAGGAACAGAACAAGTCAAAACCGTACTCCGTTTGCATACTGAGTACACAAATGATTTGTATCCAGATAGCACACAGTGGGGGTGATTCAGACATGATCACTCAGGTCCGAATTCGCTCCTGGTCCTGATGGTGGGGGTTTCACACTGCCAGGGTATCGGACAATGGTGGGTGGAAAGATGGCAGACATGGGGCGGACACAGGTAACCTTCCCTCACAAAGGGTGGGCAAAACCATAGAAATGCCTGGGTGTACCCCTGTGAACTCAGGCATGCCCATGCATCTTCAAGGTGGGTGGCTGACATCACGTGACGTCAGCGCCCACCCCCAATTTGGCACATAGCCGGCATCTGAAGAGTATGTATTGAATTACTACTCAGAGCAGAGGCTGGAGAAATCACTTGATAATGTGTTGCACATTATCTAATCTGCTAATCTAATCCGCTAATCCACTCACATACTAGTGCGGGGATTCACTCGGCAGGGGGGCATGCGTTTGGCGGGGCAGAAAATATACACAGCCTAGTAAGCAGGTATAAATCAGGCCCTATACATAAAGTACATAAAGAGCATCTTTACTTTGTTCAGTTGCAAGAGTACAGATGGAGCGGGCCTCACCGAGGGTCGCCCCGGGTCCCTGCCGCCTCACTGCACCCCCCCCCAACCCTGTCCATCTCCCTGAAGCGAAGACGAACAGGGTTCCCGGCCCCCCGCTGACGGGAAACTGAGACGCGCGTGTGAGACGCACGCGCGTCTCAGTCAGATGGGACGTCTCTTCGCCAGATTCTGGTGCAGCTCCAGCGATGAAGAGACCAGCTCCATCTGTATATCAGTTGTATTAACTGAACAACTTTAAGTTCCACTCACTTGTACGACTTTTCCGAGGGGAGATTTTTCTGCAATCCCCCTTGAAACAACCACTTCCTGAGCAGCAGGATTACATACGTTACCCCGTAATCAGTTCTTTATGCATACAATGTATACTGTAGTATACGATCCCAGACAAGCCTGGCTTAGCTGCAATGCCACACATCCTACGTACACCATATGCAATCCAGGAGCTCTGATGTGATGCACATGGGACCATGCATTGCATTGGACCTGATGTCAAATACATGCGATTTGCTCTCTTTTTATGCGATTTATATCCACAATCGAATAAAAATGTGACCGAATCGCATTTATATCACCCTAGCGTATGGACACCTTTAGACATTAACAAAGTTAATATAACTTGCTACTTGGTTTTAAGTATATCCATAGCTCGGCACAGATGGTACTAATTAAGTCACCCATGGCCGGGCATGGATACATTTAAAACCTGAACCATTGGGGAACCGCATATCTTCCAACATGACCCATTCCAGGAGTGACACAATGCTCAGTTCCAGGACTTCCCTCTTAATTTATTATTGGCATCACCTGTTTTGAACAGGTTAATTGATAAGAAAGGTGTCACACACTCCCGCAATGCAGGAGTCTCTTACCAGGTCCGGTCCCGGCGATGGCGTGGGCGGCGGCAGCAGGACGGGACACTGTGTCCCGGGGTCAGCGTTCCTGACAGGGTATCCCCCGCCGGCAGCAGAGGTTCTCTTGCAGCACCGAAGGGGCTAGCAGGCAGGCGGCTTCCGGGTTTGCGGGCGTGCATTGTAGCATTTAAGAAAGTGTGTGAGGCGAGTGTAGGCAAGTCTCTCAAGTAGCTTGGAGAGGCATGGGAGCTGTGAGATAGGACGGTAGTTAGAGAGACAGTTTGGATCAGAATTGTATTTTTTTTTTTTTTTAGAATGGGAGTAATAAGTGCATGCTTGAACAGAAAAGGAAAGATACCAGTAGAGAGAGAAAGGTTACAGATTTTAGTTAAGCTTGGGATAAGTACAGGAGAGATAGCTTTACTGACTTGTAAGGGTATAGGATCAAGGGGAGAGTTAGTGGAGTAGGAAGATGAGAAGAATGTGGATATTTCATCCTCACTTGTGGGGTCAAATGAGGAGAAAGTGGCAAAGGGCTCAGGAAAGGAAGTAAGCAAGTCACTGGCTGAGGAAGAGCATGCCATTTCATCTTGTATTTTAGCAATATTTTCCTAGAAGAAGGAAGCAAGCTCTTGCACACTGATATTTTCAGGTGGGGAGGGTGAAGGAGGGTAAAGAAGTGATTTAAATGTATTAAAAAGTCACTTGGGGTTAGTGGCATGAGAAGAGATGAGAGATTGAAAATAAGTTTGTTTAGCAGTGTCCAGAGCCTTACGATAGGAGTGATAGGTAGTCTTAAATGTGACAAAGTCACTTGGATTTTGAGATTTACGCCACTGACGTTCCAATCTACCTGATAGTTTTTGCAGGTGCCTGATAATTTAGAGTGCCATGGTTGGAATCTAAGCCTACATGGATTGTGAGGAGTAGCTGGAGCAGCTTCATCAAGGGCAGTTTGTAGAGTGTGGTTCAGGTGGGTTACAGCTGTCTCAGGACAGGCAAGTGCAGAAATGGGTGATAGTTGTTCTTAGAATATTACAAAATAACAGCTAAGAGTACAGAAAATAGATACTTTTATTTCTAGGATTTCTAGGATCTAGAGAGTGGTCACAGCAGAGTAAAACACTACTAAGCAATGATTTGCAAAGAGTTGCTTAATAGCATTCACATAGTATTGCTAACAAATACAGGAAACAAAGGAAAATTGGCATCTGTAAGTGCACCACCTGTAAATAACAGCTCAGTTGAACTTTAATTATCTAGAATAATTGGAAACACAAACAGTACCGTATCTAGTGGAATATAACTTTAGGTATTCACCTTATTGATTGCATGCATTTTTAAACATTAATTGGCTAATTTTAGAGTGACAAGCTTTAATTCAACACTGGTTACCAGATGGAGCAACACATGAATTTCTCTGTCAGGTGCCCCCTAGTGGCCACAATGCAAAACACTTGGATTTCACCTATAGAAGTGAGGAGGACCGTTAGTGTTTTACTATATAGGATTAAACAGATAATATATTATGCAGATTCTGAAATACTACAGTATTACAATCTGAACATTAATACTGTAGTATATAGTATATATTGCATACCTCCCAACATTACAATCTCAAGGAAGAAAACAGTGCTCTGCTCCTTGACTTCTCTTTTAATTTATGAGTACTATCAATCTTATTATTAAAAGTTCTTAATTGTAACCACTGTATTAATGTCAAAATAGTAACAATGTGTCAGTTAATTTGCATCCTGTTGAGATAATTGTCTTTAAATTTGATGCTTCAGTTGGAAAATCCTTGTAGTAATTTGTTGTATTTGGACAAACTATCCTTAACTCTCTGTTAATTGAAGATCCTGAACTTCGGAAGCGGGCATTACCAACCAGGCAAGGTGCTCAAGGCAGTCCACCTCATCCTTTATTTAAAGCCACATGCCATGTGACATACCACGTGGAAACAAATCTATATTTCCTGCACTGTGAGGAGCAGTACCAAACTGAGCAAGATGTGGGAAGAATATTCCCAAAACAACCAATCTGCTTCTGTCAATTCAAATATATGACAGAAGCCGATTCATTTATTTTGGCAATTTCTCCACTCTCCAAGGTCTGATACATCTCTCCCCTAGGGGGAATCCAATTAGCTGCAGGATTCACACTGTCTGATTACCCACATTACTGATTCAATTAGTAGGGTTAACCCAGTTATAATGACAAAGAGGTGCACACTTCCTTGCAGCTTAAAATGCTACTGTATGAGGATAAATCTATAAAAATCCCCCTCTGGGGTATAATGCACAGAGAAACACATTGATTCTGCATTCATTCTGATTGATGCTGTTTGATTTGATTAGATGTCTCTTCTGTTCATTTACTTGCATATTTTTAATTGATAAAAAAATAAACTATTAACACTTTTTGTCCATAGCTGCCTAAAACTTTTGCCTACAATAATAAATAGTGGAATTTTCATGTATTGATCCATGCATTTTAATACTGAGAACCTAAAGCTCACAGCAACTTTTCTTTTACTCCCTTCAGTGTCGTGTTTTCCTATGGCAGGTCAAATGTACCAGGGCAGGATTGTACAGCCCCAGAAGTACTCACTGAGTATTCCCCTGGGGTTGCTATTGGCTGTTCAGGCACTAGGGTAAGCTTGGGGATGCTCTGGCGCACCTGAGCACTCACGCAATCAGCGACGTGGGGTCCCTCGGGGTATGATCCTCAGGTTGATGCACTGGTGGATGGTGAGAGACTGGGCGGGGAACCAGTGGTGCTTTGCTTGTGGCACCACTGACACACCTACTTACCAGTGGCATGCCCAGAAATTTTCCAGGGGAGCCTGCACTGGTCATACCACCAACAGGCAGTTACCAACAAACCTGTTGTAAAGCACCTAAAATAATAGTTGATACAAGATATAATGAATAAGTTAAATCAGGGTAAATATGATTACACAAAATACTCATTCAAATTTAATCTAATAAAATAAAATGCACTAATCCACGGCACTCACCATTCCTAGATTTGGGGTGCAACACAGTTTGTGACCACATTACTATATTAACTATCAATAATAAATAGTGGAGAATTAGTTCATGTATTGGTCAATGCATTTTAAACCTTCAGTCCCCAGCAAAGGACCCCACTTTTATGCAGTTTTCTGATCTTTAGACCAGATAGCATGCCTGCAGTCTTACACTAAGTTGATACATTTGTTTATGGTTATTATTTTGAACTATAGAATAGGAACCTGCAAAAAAGTGGGGTCCCTATATGAGACATCATGGATGGGTGGTGAACATATTTTATTTATATGCATTATCAAGAGATCAGCGAGTTGAATGAAACCCCGCTAAATTATATTTTTTAAATTGGGAGATAGCATAATTCTGGTTTTAAGTATAAAAAAAACAACAGGTGGGTATAATAGAGTGTTACCCCATTTATGGCATGTAAGATGGGGGTTGATCAATCACTGTGTGTCCTTCTGTTGGGAAAGGTGTGCCATGATTAAAGTCCGGAAGGACCAAAATGTCGGCTGTAATGATTGCATTATTTCACTATGGATTAAATTGAGGTTATAGAGGTATTAATATTCAATTGCAGTCTGTTTCAGGCAGTTTTTCCACAAATGCAGTTTCTCTTTTGCAAATATTGAAAATTGCATCGGCGGGAAATAGTCGAAAACGGATACATTTTGGACTGAAGCACATGGGTCTGTGAGTAATTTGCGGATTAAAACCATTGTATGAATGAGATTCTTCTTGGTGTCTGCAAGAGCCCCCAACTACTATATATATATATATATATATATATATATATATATATATATATATATATATATATATATATAACACAGTCCAATAAGCCGGCACCCTCCAGACTTGTAACCAACTGCCGTGGTGCACTTGCTGTATAATAAATGTACAGACCAATCCAGATCAGCGGCACCCAGCGGACTCCTCACAGATGAATGACACAGGACACCAGAACTGCAAGCTTTCGGGTTTATTCACCCTTCATCAGGCGGCATACAAATACGAGTACAAACAACAGTAAAACGTGCTCACCTTAAATACGCTACCAGTGCAGTGTTGTACAGAGGGGCTGGACCGGCGTCCACGCGCCATGCGTCAGAGGACTTCCGGGGTAAGCCGTCAGTCACATCCGAATTACAGCGCGGACAGCCGTTTCCATAGCAACCCGATACATTTTCTAAAACAGTGTAGTTAAACATCTACATATCACCACACCATCACACAATGATTAAAAACAATGACATATGTAGCATCGCACAACAAACATCGCAGCAGTGCAAATATCTTATCACTTTAAGTCTATCTTTATAATTACGACTGATCTACAGAGATACTTTCTTAAAGAAACAGTACTAAATAACACAGATAGATAAATATTTTACAAAAATGAATTAGAAAAATACATTTAGATTTAGCTGGTCGTTAAGACCCCTTGGCTTCACTGTATCTAACATAAAGATCCATTTTGACTCCAGACGGAGGAGTTGCTTATGTCTGTCACCTCGCCTCTTACTCAGGGGAACATGGTCAATAATTATGTGCCTAAAATTGGCCATGTTATGCTTGGCTTCAAAAAAGTGCCTCGCTAGTGGCTGATCCGAGGGTTTCCCTTTGAGTGCATGGCGAATTGACGTACGGTGTAGGGCCATCCGCTCTTTGAAGGCCCTCACCGTCTTGCCAATGTAACACAAGCCACACGGGCATTTGACCATATAGATCACAAAAGAACTATCACACCCCAAGGGGTATCGAAAAGAGAATTTCTTCCCTGTATGGGGGTGGAAGAACCACCTTGAAGCAATCATATGTCCACATGTTGTACAACCCGTGCATTTATGACAGCCAGGGCTGCGAACCTGTACCAAAGGGTCAAATTGGGTCATGGGGGTAACATCTGTGCGAACTAACCAGTCACGCAGATTCTTACCTCTCCTATAACTAGACATGATTTTGGTGTTCTTAAGTTTGGGCAGATCTTTATCACTAGTGACTATCGGCCAAAGCTGTTTAGTATATTTCCGTACACTTCCACTAGCCACATTAAATTCTTGTACCCAATGGATGGTATTATCAGTGGTTTTCTTAGTTGATCTTAAAAGTGTCTGTTTACGGTCAATTAAAGCAAGTTTATTTTTAGCAGCTTCTAAGGTATTAATGGAATATCCTCGTGCCAAGAATTTATTAGACATATCAGACAACACTAGTTCCAGAGTCTCAGGATTACTCACGATTCTTTTAGCTCGAAGAAACTGTGAAAAAGGTAAACTATTGAGAGTGCTGACTGGGTGAAAGCTTTCT
Organism: Crinia signifera; assembly: GCF_055691185.1. Classification (NCBI taxonomy): domain Eukaryota; kingdom Metazoa; phylum Chordata; class Amphibia; order Anura; family Myobatrachidae; genus Crinia; species Crinia signifera. Next base: position 250,492,254 of record NC_139219.1, on the reverse strand, counting down.
GCGCGCAACAAAGTGTTGCGGTCAGTTGGCTTCACATACAAAGTGGTTTCAATTTTGTTATCAGTAATCATAATCAGCACATCAAGAAAGGCGATCTCTTCTAAACTTTTACTGAATGTAAATTTGATGGGGCAGTCCCACAGGTTAACTTCAGCTATGCGTGTACACAGATCTAGGGGGTCCCCCTTCCATATAATCAATATGTCATCTATGTACCGTTTATAGCATAGAATTCTGTCTCTTAATTCTCTGCAAAAAAATATATCATTTTCAAGCTGGAACATATAGGTGTTGGCATAGGTCAGTGCCACGGGAGATCCCATGGCACAGCCGCTCACTTGCCTATAATAGGCATTATTGTAATAAAAATAATTTTGCTTCAGAATAATACTGAGCAAGGCAGAGAACAATGAGACAGAAGGGCCTTTGTATAAAGGGTTATCACGTAACAAATTTTCCACAGCAAGTATCCCACCAGCATGCGGGATGCTGGTGTACAAGCTGACAATATCCAATGTGAACAACCAAGTATTATTAGGGACATGACCAAATTCATCAAGTAAAATCAGCAATTCAGTGGTATCTTTCAAGTAGGTAGGCCGATCCTGTACACACGGTTGAAGATAATAATCCAAAAATTCTGCAATGTTAGTAAACAGAGAACCACGGGCCGAGATGATAGGTCGCCCGGGAGGAGACAACAAGTTCTTATGAATCTTCGGAAGTGTGTACAGGATCGGCACCACCGGAAAATCGGTGATCAAAAAATCACACAAGTCTTTTGAAATCAAGCCCTTAGACACAGCATCAATGAGTAAAGAATCCAAGAAATTTTTATATTCATCAGTGGGATCACCCAACAATTTGTGGTAAACTGAATGGTCAGATAGCTGTCTGTCTATTTCTGAGCAGTACTGTTTCACACTTTGAACCACCACCCCTCCCCCTTTATCCGCTGGTCGGATAATTATATCCTTATGAGTGCTCAGGCTTTTTAATGCCTGCCACTCATGTTTAGGTAAGTTGTTACGATAAGTAGGTTGTGTAGTCTGTGCATTGGCTACCTGTACATCCAATGCCCTAATGAAACCAAGGATAGCAGGGTTATGGGTGACTGGCTCAAAGTGTGATTTTTTGTGGAAACGTCTCTGCTCAACCGAACGTTCCACACTAGCAGAATCCTGTACAGAAAAAAATTCTTTCAATTTAAGCTGACGGTTTAAATATTGAACATCACATTTCCACTTTAAATGATTAAAGGAGTTAGTAGGGACATAACTAAGTCCTTTACTAAGAACTGTAATTTCATCCCCAGTCAAAATACGATCTGATAAATTGTAGACTAGATTTAGGTCCTCTGCCCCCTCCCTCTGGCAGCTTTTGGCTTTGTGGCGGGATCGCCCGCCCCTTCTGATGCGTTTTTGGCGCGGCCTGTACCCCTCCTGGTAGTAACCCCTAAAGGGGGTTTCCTTGACTTTGATTGATCTGAAAATTCTTCAGAGGAGGACTGTGCATCATTGGATGTAAAATGAGGTTTTTGCGATCTTTTATTATAAGGCCGATACTGCTGTCCTCTGACTGACCTATCATTGCTACCTGTCAACCATCTATACACCTGGTGTTCTTGGTAATCCCGATTAACAGTCTCGAATTTCTTTTTCTTAAAGGCTATAAGTTCTTTTTTATAGTTAGAGATCTGTCCATTCAGTTTATCAATCCAATTGGACGATATATCCTTTACCAGGGTATCAAGGTGGCTGGTCTCAAATGCCTTAATTTTTTGTCGTGTAACCTCTAATTCTCGTCCCACTTCTTCAATCACCAAAGTGATCAGGTCAAGAGAGCACTTGTTACAAACTGCGATCCATCTACGACAAAAGTCTTTGTTAAATATATATATATATTTTTTTACAAACACAGGGGGCCCAGCACTCACTACAACAAACTAACTTACCTTAACATTCAAATAATCAATTAAATAAATAATGGGGTTTTAGTTCATGAATTGGTCAATGCATTTAAGCTTGCAGCCCATCGCCAAGGGACCCCATTTCACTGCAAGTCCTACACTAACAGCTGGTTTTCATGGGAACCTGGCCACTGCTTACACATCATAGCTAAAATGAACATGTGTTTTTTTTTTCTGGGTTAATGCTCAACTGCCAAGTACCTTATGGCTTTTAAAGGTGAGACCATCTCAAACACAGCACCTGAATTAGTATTAAAGGGGCAGCTGTCACAGGTTTCAGGTAAATGAGGTTTATATATATATATATATATATATATATATATATATATATATATATATATATATATATATATATATATATATAGGTAGATGGGTAACAGGACGGCACTCCAATGATGAAGCTTTCGTCGGTGCCAGGTCATAAATAGAAATGCAAAACACTTACCCCCCCGTAGAAGGATGAAGACCAGCACTCAGACGCAGGTAAAGGTGAAGAAAAAACGTGTTTATTCCATAAGTACAGGTAATAGCAACTCGGGCTGTCCCGACAGCCGTTTCAACTGGGCATCAGCCAGTTGTCATCAGGGGAACAGAGCACTCAGCAGCCCCAGTTTAAATAGTATAACAATTGCGCCAAAACAAATGTTAATGAGAGTACTGTGACCTTACAAATTAGGTCTGACATCATCTGAGCCCCGTCAGGTGGAAGGGGCGGGTGGCGTGGGAGTGAGTGACAGCGGGATTCCCCGTGCTGGCAGCCTGTGATAGGCTCGCTGCGGGGATCCCGCTGTTAGCTGAGTGCGCGCTGCGTTGCTAGGAGACGGACACTAGCGTCCAGTGGCAGTGAGGAAGTGACGAGGGAGATAGACGCGCGAGGAATGTGGGCTGGTTGGACGGAGGTAATCCCGTCTGCAAGGCTAGGACGGGGGCTGTCTCTGTGATGTCAGAGCTAAAGCAAAAACACACAAAACAATCACAGATACGGGCGCACGCAGTGCGGGGGTTGCCAACAAGGAGATGAATGTTGACACACTGCCGCGTCAGCTCAAAAGAGCAACGCTGACATACCACAGGCGTTGCTTAGACTGACAAGGTGTCCCGTTGGTATAAACCCAATAGGGATATGTGAATAGCGGGTGCCCACGGCAAGCAAGGGTTCATGGCTAATGAAGAGCGCCGACATGCAGCGATGTCCGCTCTGGTAGCACCAAGAAACATAATAAACGACAGGGGCACTGCACTGTAGGGATGGGCATAAACAAATAGGTATCACTGTACCAAATGCTGAACATCTACCAATAAATGAAAATTGCAGTAGACACCACGTCGTGTCGACTATATGACAAAAGGTCAAAGCAGTCAGAACTACAGCTGACTGAAACATACTAGAGCTGATGAGCACGGTTATATCAATGGCAGTCATAGAGCAACATGTGGGCACACGGCGGTGTCGCCACGGCAGATAACAATGTGTGGACACACGGCGGTGTCAACACAGCAAAACATTAGCAATATTGACTATTTTGTATTTACTTTTTTTGAATTTAAGTAAATTCTCCTTAAACTTTTCTATTTCCTTGTCAAGCTTGGTGCCTAGCTCACTGGCTGGGTCCCGAATGGCTTGGTAAGGGTCAGTTCTCTGGAGGTCCGCGATGTCCGCTTTAATCAATTGCAGATCAATGGAGGTTTGCTCAATGACCAGGAGCATGAGGTCTTGTGAACATTTGTTTAGCACATTGCACCACTTGATACAAAACTCGTTGTTGTGCCTGCCAAGGGTGGGTTGGTTGTGCAGTCTAAAGCCTCTCGGAATGAGGGATTCCTTGAAATATTGGGAGAGTGTTTGGCCGTGTAGCTGGAGTTCGATTTCCCTCTTCTTAAGTTTCAGCAAGTCGTAATAGGTCTCCTCTGGCGTATCCCTGTCAAATGCTAAATCATCTGTGTCAGAGAAAAGGATCCGCTCTACATCGGTGGTGCTGAACTGCAATGTGGATGCAGTTTCTCTACCACCGGTCTGAGACATGGGTGCACAATACAGTATGCAAGTAGAATGACCAGGAGAGGGGTAGTGTCCCGTGAGGAATGAGTTGAATAAAAGAACAAGTCAAAAATATAGAAACACTGCAAAATGTCAGTGTTACTTCTCAAAGGTTGGTGAGGGTGCTCTGTCCAGATAAGGGGAGCTGAAGGCTGCTTAAGCATGAGGCAAGATAAGAGCCCTGACTTAGGGTCATTAAAAGTTCAGGCAGTGAAAAAACTCTGTTCAGTTTTTCTGCCTAGTGATAAGGTTGGCAGAAGTAGTTAGCCTATCAGGAGTTAAGGGGGAGGGTACATGTTAGCACTTCTTAAGCTCTAGGGACCATGTGACCTCCACCTTCTTACCTTTGGAGGTGCTGGTATCCTGTGGGCTCCTGCGCAGATCTGGTAAGTGCACAATTTTCTTTCTCTCTTCTCAGCATTAATATGCCTAGGCCTAGACGCTCTGCCCCCCCCCTCCCCGCCGTTTGGTTGATGCAGCCAGGCCCCTAGCGGGGTACAGGCGGCCCAGGGTAAGGGTGGTGGGGGCTGGGGACACGACAGAGGCTTTGTCTGCCCCCTTAGGTAACGCGGTTAGTGTGGCAGTTATGGCGGCGGTTCCCCCTCTGCCCTCCCCTTCTCCGGCGACGAGCGTGGGGTCGGGGCCAGGGTTGGTGCAGGCCGGGAGCCTGGGGAGTCCCAGGCGGGATGCAGGGCTGGGGGGGGGCCGGGGACGTCGGCTCCCCCGGCGGGGAGCGTTCCGGCAGCAGTGGTACAGGACGCGACGCTGGCTAGCGCGCGCCCTGTGCTGACGGCGGGGGACGCGTCATTTGCAGTGACGGCGCCGGATGATGGAGGCGCCGTGTTGGAAGCGCAGGCCTCGGCTCTGGTGAGCGCGAGGTCTGGCGCATTGATACAGGCGGCGGGGTCTCACTCAGGGCCTGAGGAGGCTCAGGAGTCCCCGGCGCTCCGGGCACACAGGCCGGAACAAGGGGGTGGGGAGGTGGGGAGGTGGTTGTGACGTTGTCTTCCCTTGCGGGGAGCAACGCAGGGGCACAGACAGCTACAAATGTTGAAAATGTTTATGTTGCTGCGGGGAATGAGGGTGCTGGGCGGGCGGGGGATCCCCAGTCAGTTCCTAGATGGATGGGGGCAGGGGGAAGCCCTGGGGGGAGGAATGTCTCAGCTGGGGTTTCACATGGGGGTCCTGCACCAGGGGGTTTAAGTTGCCTCAGACCACAATATATGGTGGGTATGGGGTCGAGTGGCATGGCTCCCCTCATTGCTGGGGCTAGTCAGGGGTTTGTCAGTGAAGCTGGGCCTAGGGGCATGGGATATAATGTAATGTTGGGGCAAGGGGGCGGTGCACCAGCGCCATCTGCAGGTGTAGGTGGGGCAGGGAACGTTTTTTATGGGAGTAGTTCTGTGGCCACTTCAGTACAAATGCAGGGACCTGCAGCAGGTGGGTACCCGGGTTTTTCCTCAGGGGGTGGGGGGGTGACGTCTTCAGCAGCCTGGCAGGGGGCTCATTCCATTTCAATGCAGCAGGGATCCCCCATGTTGGGTTGGCAGGGGCAGTGGGCGCCCCATAGCTCCCCGTATTTTCAGTCCCCTATGGGAGGTGGTGGTCAAGGGGTGTGGTTCCAGGGGGCTCCCTGGAGGCCTTTACTTTCTACAGGTTATGGGTTACAGCATGGCGCGGGGTATCAGGCTGTTTCCCGGGGCCAGCATATGTGGGGGCCCTTGGTGTCACAGGGGTACAGCTCACCCAGTTCGGTTGGTGGTATTTGGGAGCAAGGGTCGAGTTACTCTGGGTATTGGCCGCCCCAGATGGGGCAGAGTTACGGGTTTTCTCCGGGGGCGGGGGGGTTTGGATACCCCCAGGCATGGCGGGGAAATGGAAACCTGCCCAGGTTTTCTCATTCACAGAGGGTTCCGCCTTCTGGTAATTTGGAAGGGGTTCCTCCTTCCGCGGCGGCAGCTTCGGCCTCCGCTGGGGCTGAAGGGGGTAGTGTGGTTTCTTCTCCCCCCCCCCCCCTCTCTCGTTGTTTCTTCACAGGCAAATGCGGGATCAGTGCCGACATTGTCCGCCAGGAGAAGAAGTCGGGAGGTCAGAGTGGAGCCGAGGGCAACCCCTGAAACGTCTGCAGCAGTTTCCGGGTCGGCCGTTGCGGCTGACGAAGCTCCAGGGACATCAGGCACGGGTGAGTGTGCGGCTCAATTTTCATGTGATTCCACAGATAGCGACACCAGTAGTGTGGGGTCGGTTTCCCCTCGGCGCCCGCGTAAGTTAGCTAGGTTGATTGCACGTCAGGTTGCTAAGGTTACCACAAAGGATAAACCTTTGGGTGCAAGCGCTGCTCCTCCTCCTGCGGAGCCACCCCTGTTCACCGAAATGGTCCACTGCGCGAATACAGCGGTCACTAGGGGCATCCGTAAGAGGATGAGGGAAAAGATTAGAAAAGGGGAAGTATGTGGATATTTTTACACTGACTGATGACATGAAGCAGGCTTTTGAGAAGGCAAAAAAGGCAGATGGAATAGGGGAAAATGCTTTTAGAAATTTTCACCAGTGGCTCAAGGGGTTTTTAGTTTTTGCAGCCTGTTATGCCGAGACGAGGGTGGCGGAATACCCCAACCTTATAAAATATTTGTTTTTGGTACACGAGATGTATTTGAAGACAAAGGGGTATTCCTGGCGTGAGTATGACGAAAAGTTTCGTCATAAACAGGACGGGAATGGGGTGTTGCCTATGGGGTTTAAAGATGTTGAGGTCTGGTTGGAGGTCACGCAATCCAGTCATCCAGCAAAGGATTGCACTGCAGCCCCATCTGCCAAAGCAGGGGATGCCAGTGAAGCCGCTGGAAGTCATAAGTAAGGCTCCTTCGCCTATAGTGGTGGCTGAGTTAGATCGATGGCTTAGGAATTACCCGGATCTTGAGGCTGCTAGTTTTTTGTTGAATGGTTTTCGTTGGGGTTTTCAGTTGCCGATTGAGGGTGCTGTGCATGTTGTTTCAGTTAGGAACTTAAAATCGGCCAGGGATTTTCCTCTCATTGTCCGCCAGAAAGTGGACGCGGAAATAGCGTCAGGGCGTATGTGCGGTCCATATGCGGTACCGCCGATACAAGGTTTGTGCATTTTTCCGGTAGGTGTTGTACCCAAGAGTACCCCGGGAAAGTTCAGGTTGATACAACACCTATCCCACCCCCACGGTGGGTCAGTTAACGATGCCATACCGGAGGAGTTGTGCAGGGTTAGGTACCAGCTGTTTGAGGAGGCCTTGCAGTTAGTGAGAGGCTGTGGCCGCAATGCGTTGTTAGCAAAGGTAGATGTTGAAGCTGCTTTTCGGTTGTTACCAATACACCCGGATTCCTTGCGGTTCCTGGGTTTCAAGTTAGGTAGTGAGTTTTTTGTGGATAGATGTTTACCTATGGGGTGCTCAGTTTCTTGTGCGTATTTTGAGAGGTTTAGTTGTTTTTTGCATTGGTGCATTCAGTCGGCATCAGGGCAGCAGGGTATTGCCCATTACCTTGATGATTTCCTGTTTGTGGGTCAGGGCGGGAGCAAGGTTTACGAGAAGTTATTGGAGGTTACTGAGAGGGTTTTTCGGGCGCTGGGGGTCCCCATAGCGGAAGGAAAAACAGAGGGTCCAACCCATTGCCTCAGTTATCTGGGAATCGAAATCGATTCCCAGGCGGGATGCTGCCGTCTCCCGGCGGACAAGGTTCGGAAGCTGTTGGGCCTCATTGAGGACTGTCTGGGTAAGCGGAAAGTGCGGTTAAAACAGGTACAGTCCTTATTGGGATCTTTCAACTTTGCGTGCAGGATCATACCCATGGGTCGTGTTTTTTGTCGCAAATTGGAACGTGCAACAGCTGGTGTTGCACGGCTCCATCATTCGGTTTACCTTTCCAGGGAAATCAGGGAAGATTTAAGGGTTTGGTCCTCATTTTTGGTTTCTTTCAATAGGGTAGTGTTGTGTCCGGCACCTCCTTGCTACAACAGTGCGTTGCAGTTATTTACAGATGCGTCAGGCAGTTGTGGTTTTGGGGCCTTTTTCAGGTTGGAATGGTGTGTTTCGGGCTGGCCGAAGTCCTGGGTGGATAGGGGCTTTACTAGGAACCTGCTGTTGTTGGAGTTGTTTCCCATTGTGGTGTCCCTGGTGTTGTGGGCCCGTGATCTGGCTGATAGGCAGGTAGTTTTTCGGTGCGACAACATGGGGGTGGTGCACGCAATAAACAATCAGAGGAGTTCATGCCCGTTCACCTTGCGGCTGCTCAGGCATCTAGTATTGCAGTGTTTGCGTTTTAATATTAATTTCTCTGCCAGTCATGTGCCTGGCATAGATAATAACATTGCGGATGCATTGTCCCGTTTCCAATGGGAGAGGTTCCGGGAATTAGTACCCGGGGCGTCTCCAGTGGGTTTGACATGCCCGCCTTATGTCTGGCAGATCATCGAACCGGGTTAGTAGGGCTGGCCAGAAACGCTCTGGCTCCTTCCACACAAAGGGCATATGATGCAGCATGAAGGGATTGGCAGGCTTTCCTGGGCAGGTATGGTCGGGAAGGTGAGTCCATGGAAGACAGGTTGGGTGTTTTTGTGTGGGAACACTACGAGGCGGGTAGGGCTAAAGGGGCATGTCGATTGCCCTTGCGGGCATAGCCTTTCATTCTAGGCTGCGAGGTCAGGAGGACCCCACTCGGTCCTTTGTGTTGGCTAAGGCCATGAAAGGGTGGGCCAGGGCCAACCCGGCACCAAAGGACGCAAGGCGTCCCATTGATTTGGCACTGCTGAAGGATCTGGTTAAGGTATTAGCGGATGTTGGGGAATCTCCATTTGAGGTGCTGCTGTTCAGGACCGCTTTTGTGTTTGCATTTTTCGGGGCATTTAGAGTAAGCGAATTAGTGGCTAAGAACAAAGCGGGCAAAGAGGCAGGTTTGCTGGTGGGCAACGTACAAATAGGTAGTGGCAGCGTGTTATGCAGGTTGGTCAAGTCAAAAACAGATCAACTGGGAAAGGGGCGCTGGGTCACATTGCAGGCAAAGCGTTAAGGATATCTGCCCGCTCAGCTTGGCGCAAGCTTATTTAGGAATCCGCCCTGCGGGGATTCAGGGGCAGTTTTTTGTTGCATGCAGATGGGAGTTCACTGTCAAAGTTCCAATTTGTTGCAGTTTTAAAGCAGTGTTTAGAGGTGCTGGGACTAAGGCCCCAGGAGTATGGAACCCATTCCTTTCGGATTGGGTCGGGTACACAGGCGGCGGCGTCCGGATCGTCGTTAAGTGAGATCCGGGCGCTAGGCCGGTGGAAGTCGAATGCATACAAGTCTTATGTTCGTTTAGATAAGTTGTAGATGCGCCTGTTGCGCCAACCCTAAAACGAAGTTTACTGTCGGTTTTGGAACGGCAGCGTTCCGGAATCGATGGTGTGAAGGTTGCTTTTACTTTTTCCTCCACGGGGGTCTTAATTCAATTGGCAAAACTGGTCCACGGGAGGTTTTTTAAGTTTTCTCCTTCACATGGGTTGATTATGTATCAAGTTGTGTTTTTAAGAATAAGATACTGATGTTAGGGAATCTCCTTATTTTTTCAGTTTCAACGGATTCGTCAGGACAAATATGGCTCATCGGCCATTCTTTTATTTATTGGGCCGGTGGGCATCCAATGGCGAGAAGGTCACATGATTATCTTGGGGATAGGCAGGTCAGGTGGATAGGAGTCCGGGGTCTGCGTTGGGTCGAGTTCCTGAAATTGCTCATGAGGCATGAGAGGAACTGGGGCAGGCCAGAGTGGCTGGTCATTCATCTCGGTGGTAATGATCTGGGTATTACCAAAGGGATTGACTTGATTCTAAGTATCAAGTCGGATCTGGTAGCTTTGAGGGCACACTGGCCTAATGTTAAGATTGTGTGGTCGGAGATAATTCCCAGGTTTCATTGGCGGGGTGCAGTTAGGATCTCCGCCATTGAAAAGGCTCGCAAGAAGGTGAACTCCGCCATAGGAGTTTTTGTGAGAGCCATGGGGGGAATTGTCGTCAAACATCCTTCACTGGTTTTGGACAGTGTGAGGTTTTATCGTGAGGATGGGGTGCATCTTTCCCCTGCGGGAAATTGCATCTTCTTGGAGGATATTTTTAGAGTTTGGGCATGAGTATTCGGGTTAATGGCTTTTCGGTTTCTTTCCTGGGGATGGCGGTGGAGGTTGCCTTGAGGCAACCTTTGTTGTGGCGGAAAGTCGCTACCAGCCAGCGGTCAAAGGGGGGCATAAGCGGTCATCGTGGGACACCACCCCTTTCGTAGGACGGCGAGTGGTCCTCGCCATGCGGGTGGACAAGGGGCGTTCCCTTGCGGGACCGCCCATTTTGTGCTCTGCCAGGTTAAGGGGTGGTGAGATCCTCACGATGCAGGTTGTGCCAGTTAGGAGGCGGTGGTGAACCCCTCCTTAAGTTTAAGTCACGTGTTTCAAGTTGACTGGGCTGGCGTGTGGTAGCGACTAAGAATTTTTGCCATCCTCCATCTTTAGTTTAACGTTAGGGACTTGATCTTTATGATCCCAAAAATTCCAAATTTAAAATTCTAGTTTAGCTTAACAAGGTCTTCAATAAATAATTCCTTTGACCTTTTTAAACGTAATTCTGGTGTCTGAGTCTTTATTTTGTCTGCGTGATTTATTTGAGTCAGTCTCAATTATTTTTATTAGAGGTTTTGCACTTATGGTTAAGTAAAGGTTAATTAAGTCATGGGCTACTTAGTAGACATTCAGGTAGATGGGTAACAGGACGGCACTCCAATGATGAAGCTTTCGTCGGTGCCAGGTCATAAATAGAAATGCAAAACACTTACCCCCCCCGTAGAAGAATGAAGACCAGCACTCAGACGCAGGTAAAGGTGAAGAAAAAACGTGTTTATTCCATAAGTACAGGTAATAGCAACACGGGCTGTCCCGACAGCCGTTTCAACTGGGCATCAGCCAGTTGTCATCAGGGGAACAGAGCACTCAGCAGCCCCAGTTTAAATAGTATAACAATTGCGCCAAAACAAATGTTAATGAGAGTACTGTGACCTTACAAATTAGGTCTGACATCATCTGAGCCCCGTCAGGTGGCAAGACACTTTTTATCTAAAGCCCACAAAGTCACACAGCTCCGATGTGCCATCATCGACCACATCCCCCCACTCAAACGAGGGGGGGACAGAGACAGACTTCTCCTCCAAAGAGAACTCCAGTGGATTTTCAGGCTGAACACAATGGCACCATCTGGTCTTAATGAAGATTTCAAACTGGGCTGCTTTATTTAACACTCCCTGTTTACTCCCCTTTCCAATCCCCTGGGTTGGACGTGTCTTTTTTTTTCCCTCTTCCCCCCCTTACACAGTGCAAGACTTGTATTACCATCACTTTGTCTTATCATGCATTTTATGTTGACAACTCCGTGTGCCAATATTGCTAATGTTTTGCTGTGTTGACACCGCCGTGTGTCCACACATTGTTATCTGCCGTGGCGACACCGCCGTGTGCCCACATGTTGCTCTATGACTGCCATTGATATAACCGTGCTCATCAGCTCTAGTATGTTTCAGTCAGCTGTAGTTCTGACTGCTTTGACCTTTTGTCATATAGTCGACACGACGTGGTGTCTACTGCAATTTTAATTTATTGGTAGATGTTCAGCATTTGGTACAGTGATACCTATTTGTTTATGCCCATCCCTACAGTGCAGTGCCCCTGTCGTTTATTATGTTTCTTGGTGCTACCAGAGCGGACATCGCTGTATGTCGGCGCTCTTCATTAGCCATGAACCCTTGCTTGCCGTGGGCACCCGCTATTCACATATCCCTATTGGGTTTATACCAACGGGACACCTTGTCAGTCTAAGCAACGCCTGTGGTATGTCAGCGTTGCTCTTTTGAGCTGACGCGGCAGTGTGTCAACATTCATCTCCTTGTTGGCAACCCCCGCACTGCGTGCGCCCGTATCTGTGATTGTTTTGTGTGTTTTTGCTTTAGCTCTGACATCACAGAGACAGCCCCCGTCCTAGCCTTGCAGACGGGATTACCTCCGTCCAACCAGCCCACATTCCTCGCGCGTCTATCTCCCTCGTCACTTCCTCACTGCCACTGGACGCTAGTGTCCGTCTCCTAGCAACGCAGCGCGCACTTAGCTAACAGCGGGATCCCCGCAGCGAGCCTATCACAGGCTGCCAGCACGGGGAATCCCGCTGTCACTCACTCCCACGCCACCCGCCCCTTCCACCTGACGGGGCTCAGATGATGTCAGACCTAATTTGTAAGGTCACAGTACTCTCATTAACATTTGTTTTGGCGCAATTGTTATACTATTTAAACTGGGGCTGCTGAGTGCTCTGTTCCCCTGATGACAACTGGCTGATGCCCAGTTGAAACGGCTGTCGGGACAGCCCGTGTTGCTATTACCTGTACTTATGGAATAAACACGTTTTTTCTTCACCTTTACCTGCGTCTGAGTGCTGGTCTTCATCCTTCTACGGGGGGGTAAGTGTTATATATATATATATATATATATATATATATATATATATATAATCAGTAGATGCGGCACTCACGTGTCTTCATAAAATAAGGCAAATGACAACTGTCTGATCTAAAGACAGTTGTCATTTGCCTTATTTTATGAAGACACGTGAGTGCCGCATCTACTGAATATATATCTGGACCTCATCTCCTGAACGAGTTCTGAGGTTTTGTGAAGGCACCCGTGCAAGCTTCTACCGCTGGTCGTTTGAGTGCCGGATAATCCACGCTGTTATATATATATATATATATATATATATATATATATATATATATATATATATATATATATATATATATTCGCACTGACATTCACCACAAGTTACACTGAACAAGCGCTCCACTAAGGAATCATGCACATGGGGCCTTATTTTAGTTCTCTGTTTCTGACAAAATCCTTCTTAGATGGACAAAACCATGTGCACTGCAGGTGAGGCAGGTGTTACTTGTGCAGTGGGAATTAGATTTGGGTGGGGTTTTACTTCAAAGTGAGATCTATATTGCAGTGTAAAAATAAAGCAGCCGGTATTTACCCTGCACAGAAACAAAATAACTCACCAAAATCTAATTCTCTCTGCACATTTTACATCTGCCCCCTGCAGTGAACATGGTTTTGGCCATCTAAGAAGGATTTTGTCAGAAAGAGTGAACTAGAATAAGGCCCATAATCACCACCATAGTTGACATTTCAGCACCCAAGCAGCCTTTGGGGCTTGAATCAGATCAGCATGATGAAAAAAAATGTAAAATAGACGTTTTTATTTGTATTATATTGATAATACTCTCTACTGCATGAAGACCATTTTAATGTTTTATTATATTGATAATACTGTCTATTGTAAACAAGGTTTGTACCAGTGCAAAGTTACTGGACTGCCCCCTTGTCTTGTATAGTCCTATACATGATATCACACAAGAAGAAATTGGTCTTGAGCTCTGCGGTGCCTTAATAATCCTGTCACTCTTATAGAATCAGACACAACAAATGATCAGTTTCCACAAAATCTTGTTGAAGACAATACAGAGCACTGGCGCAAATTATAACAGGAATCAAATTGCTAAACTCTGTTGTTGTCAATGCTGATGAGCATTCCATAGCATAACAAGATGAGCATTTGTAATCATTAAATATTCATTTCAAATTTCATAGCCAGTGAGTACTGTAAAATCATGTTTGTCAATGTCTCAGTGAAGACAGTTTGTAATACTCAAGCACATTGTAGCCTGCCACATTGTGTGAACCATACAAATAATGGACAAAATAAAAATTCATAAGGACTTTGTTGTCTTTAAAGAACACATTTAATAAACTCATTTCTATTATACAGAATGTAACATTATTAAACAATTACAAATTTTATATATACAATGAATTACATTTATGCAATTATACAATCCTCAATAAGTTAAACTGAATAATTCAGCTGTTTTTGATTTGCAGCTTTTGCACAGTGCCTATGTCAAATAAAAGGAAGCTAACTGGGTAAGCAAACAAACTGGTTCAGCTTTGGGATATTTGTATGGGGATTTGGATCTTTAGAAGTAGAGTAATAGCCCGCAGAGGCAATAAAGTCATCTGCCGCCGGGCTCCTGCTCCCAAGAGGGCATTTCTCCTATCGCTTCTGTGGCTGACTCCCCCTCCTAGCAGGACCATAGATGTCACACTCTCTTTATTTAAAGAGAGTGTCACACCCCGTATTAGAACTCATGACCAATTCCAATAGAAGCAGAAACCTTACATACATACATACATACATACATACATACATACATACACACACACACACACACATGCATACATATATTTATATAAGGTGGTGTGTGTATGTAGAGGGGGAGCACCAATAATTATCTTGCCTCCAGGCAACTGGGACGAACTTACGCCACTGATAGCCCGTATACACTATATGATATGCGGTACTGCCAAACAACTTGGGATAAAACACGGAACAGTATAATGATATCATTCAGTGATGTCATCTGGTGCCCTGCCGAACATGCAGTCACTGACGATATCCTCAGATTTAATTACATGTTCCGACAATTAGTATTATTGCTAACGATCCGCAGGGCAGATATAGTGGTTACACACTGAATGATATGCGTAATGATATTGTTAACGTTATTATGCATGTTGTTCATGAAAATCGTATAGTGTGTACCCAGTCCTTTCTGAAGATGGTTTTCGCTATCATTTGAACTGCAAATGCTTTGAGCAACTATCGGTGATACAAGATTATATGCACCTCATATTAAGCTACACTTGTACGGTTTGTATCTACCCAGTTTGTTTAATCACTGTTCTTTCCAATTGTAAAGCGAAATTGCTGCACTATAAAAGAAACTGTAAATAAAAAAACTGGTAGGCCGCATTGGGACTGTGCTGAGGATTAGGTGTTCAGTGGGCAAAATTGCAGGTGATTCAGAGGTGAGTGTGTGTAACAAGGATGCAGCAGGGGCAAGGATTCTATAGTCAGGTAAAATAATACATGATTTAGCAACAAAGATAACTGCTGCAATATAGTAAGCTAAATCAGAAATTGCTAAATTGTTTTACATACAGATGTATCGGGATTCATCTTTGCAGGTGATGGCGATGGCGTCGCCATCGCCTGCATCCCCGCCATCTGTATGCCGGAAGGGGACGCGCGCGCACGAGGTGCGCGCGCGTCCCCTTCCGACGGTGCTGCCCTCGGTCGCCCGGTGCCCACACCGGGCGACCGCACCCCCCGCTGCCTCCTCGGGTCCCCCCCCAGCATATCCAGCGGGAGGCGGACAGTACTGCATCCGCCTCACCGCCCCGCCGCCCGGATACTGAGACGCGCGTGCGTGGGAGACGCACTCGCGTCTCAGTCAGATGGAGCACCTTGTTGCTGGCGGATCGCCAGCAGCATGCTGCTGGCGGTTCGCCAGCAAAGATAAAACCGGCCCCATCTGTACAAGAGTTTCTAAGTGTTTCTTATTCACACAATTATATTAATAAGATAGATGAATACTACATTTTTTTTAGATTTTTTGCAAAAAGATTTATAGAGACAAGAGATTTACTCTGCCCACTAAGTGGCTCCTGCTTCTGACTGGTCTCCAAATAAAATGCTATTGTTTTGAGTTGTCATGGTGACCTTGTGCATTTGAACTGTTTGATACTAAAAATATAAACAGATTTACTGTAAATAAATATAAACCTTGTTAAAAATATAAACAATATTAATTAGTTGACTCTAATAGCAATTGAAACATTTGGTCTAACTTTATTGATTTAAGTTTTATTTACCTAACGGCAATGTTGTGTCTTTATCCAGATCTCTCTATCTAGAGATCGTTGTTTCTTCAACTTGGTCTTCAAGGAACCTATACACTGCATGTTTTACAGATCATCTGCTGTAGTTGGAGCACAAGTATGTTAATTGACTAACACAAAAGATTTACAGGTGATACTTATTATGCTAGAGGACATTTGAAAAAATACAATACCACAAGGGTGTTTGACAATTCCCAGAGCGCTATGAATGATAATTTCTTTCTCTAGTTGGATGTAATTAACCCCCCCAAAAAGGAAAGAAAAATAGTGTAATACTGTAACACATTTACATAAAATGTAGGACAAGATGGTTTTCAACTCGTACCAGAATCTTATGTCTACTAAATGCTTGATTGGGGGGAATATAATTTCCACCAATGGATTCCTCTCTCCTTTCTTGCCCAAGTGGATGGAATATGCACTCAGAAGGATAAGAGAGACATTATGGTGCAATATGTTTTTAATAAAAACAGGATAAAATAAAATGACACCTGAGATAGGATCAAAGGACTCTCACCATGTGCATTTGTCTACAGGGAAATTGCAGACAAAAAGAGCATACAGTAAGATGTTTAGCAGGCGTCCCTGGATGCTGATCAAAAAGTAAATGGTCCTCTGGAATCCTCCTCTGTGTCCACAAGTCGACCAGTTTTGATACAAAGTATCTTTCTCAAGGCATGTGGGACCAGTGTTGTGGTGCTGGTATTTATACTCTCTTCCGGGAGATACAATAAAAACCTATTGCCAGACACAGAATACCTAACGACAAAAATCTACAACATATAAAAGAAAGAAAGTCCAAACAAAGTCCAGATACATTCCCTGTTTTGTGTCCATCCTGGTGTCAGCTGAAATTAATCAATGGTCCGTGTACGTGTCCTATAGACCCAGAACTTGCGGTATCTAGCCGGAAGCTAAGGCGGAGGTGACGTGTGCATATCACCTAGCTGATCAACGCTTGGCGTCAGCTGAAATTAATCAATGGTCCGTGTACGCGTACTATAGACTCAGACCTTGAGGTATCTAGCTGGAAGCTAAGTGTCAGCGCAGGCGGGTTTTGTGTTCCCGGCTGTGACCGTGGTGGACCAGTGGAGGGCGCTGGAGAGCCAAAGGCAGAGGGTTTGATGTAGGACATACACGGGGAGATCAGGGCACAGCGAACCAGAGGGTTGACGGAGACCAGGAACAGGGGCGCGGAGTCTAACCTGCCAGCGGTATTCACCAGGGAGCCCCGCAAGGAACTTTGGACTTAGCTGCGTCTGACAGGCAGGTCGCGGCCCCCTGCCCTGGTCCTCTGGACGCAGGCAAGGGAGATGATACTGGAGGTAGTAATGAAGAAGGGAAGGCAATCTGGAGACTGCGGAGGATTGCACAGGATGTCGACAGCTGAGGTAGACTGTGGTGCCGACAATGGTGCCGACGGCTGGTGAATGACTCAGGTCTATGCTGGAGCAATAGGACGTAGATGGTAATGTCTCTATAGAGTACAGCAGCTGAATGTCGACGCTGGTGTTGACGGAGCCAGTCGCTAGTTCAGGACAAGATGGAGAATGTCTCTGAAAGGCTTGGGAGCCAATGGTGGTAATGGCGAGGCACCTGTACTCGACTGCAGAGGTGGAATAGCAGGAGTCTTCTGGAGATGGACAACCCAGGTAAGTATAGCGGATGCAGGTAACGCTGGAGAGAATCACAGGGGAGCCTGGAGATCTCGGAGTCTTGGAACTTCTCTGTCACAGGAGAATACTGAGAGCAGGTAAGCAATTGTTCAAGACAAGGAAGGAAGGCCGCAGGCCGGCTTTATCCCCCTTGCTTGTCTGTGATTGGCTGCCAGCTGTAGCACCAATCAATGCTGGGAAAGGAGCACACACCTTGATCCAGGTACAGGTGTGTGGGTCAGAGGTGACGTGAATGGACAGCGGGGATTGGTCTGGGGAATCAGCTGACTTGAGAGTGTCATGGCGGCACCCATGCTGCCCGGGAACGGCGTGCGCTTGGCAGGGAACTATGGCAACTGACCGCGGGGACACAGGGGACATCGCGCCACACATCAGAAGTCATGCGGATGACAGGCCTCTCACGCAGTACCGACCATCGAGATGGTAATGAGCGATGTTTCCGATGGTAAGATCTGCGGTTTGTGACAGTACCCCCTCCTTTTAGGGTGGGCACCGAACACCCTTTGGGCTTGGAAGGATGTTCCTGATGGAACTTTTCTCTTAGACGAGGAGCATGAACGTCTTCTGCATTGGTCCAACTTCTCTCCTCAGGACCATATCCCTTCCAGTCAATGAGATACTGAAGGCGTCCATAACGATGGCGAGAATCCACGATCTTTTTTATCTCAAACTCCACTCCTCGCTCAGTTCTGACTTGCGGTGATACCGGGGATGAAGACTGGAAGCGATTAAGAATTAGGGGTCGTAGCAAGGAGACATGAAAGGAGTTGGGAATGCGTAAAGACTTGGGTAATTTTATTTTGTATGCTACCGGATTGATCTTCTGTTCGACAATATATGGACCTATGAATCGAGGCGCAAATTTCATTGAGGGGACCCTCAGTCGAATGTTTCGGGTAGACAGCCATACTTTGTCACCAGGACGGAATTCTGGTACTGCACGTCTCTTACGATCAGCAAAGAACTTGTAACGAACAGAAGCTTTTTTTAGATTGAAGTGCACTTTCTTCCAGATTTGTGAAAAGTGTCTCAGGGCTGCGGTAGCTGCTGGCACTTCGATGGTTGCTAATGCCTCGAAGGTGGGTGGCCTGGGATGTTGGCCATAAACAATGAAGAAGGGGGAGTGACCTGTGGATGAATGGTACCTGTAATTATGGGCAAACTCAGCCCAATGGAGTAACTTGGACCAATCATCCTGGGAAGATGAGATGTACAGCCGTAGGAATGTCTCGAGATCCTGATTGACCCTTTCTGTCTGGCCATTGGACTGCGGATGATAAGCAGATGAAAACTTCAATTTAATTTGAAGGGCTGAAGACAGGGCTCTCCAAAAGCGTGCCACAAATTGCACTCCTCGGTCAGAGACGATTTCTGTAGGCAGGCCATGGCTTTTGAAGATGTGCTGCACGAATAACTGGGCCAAAGTAGGAGCGGAGGGTAACCCGGAGAGAGGTATGAATCGGGCCATCTTCGAAAAACGGTCAACTACCACCCAGACGGTGTTGTATTCTTGGGACTTGGGTAACTCTGTGATGAAGTCCATTGAAATGTGCGTCCATGGACGCGTTGGAATAGATAAGGGGCAAAGTTTTCCCGCAGGAATTTGACGAGGGGTTTTATGCTGAGTACAGACAGTACACGATGCCACAAAGTCTTTGACGTCTTTTCTCATCTGGGGCCACCAGTAAGAACGTTGGAGGATTTCAAAAGTGCCCTGAACGCCAGGGTGTCCGGAGAATAAGGACTTGTGAGCCCAGGACAGCAGTCTTTGGCGGAGCTCAGGGGGTACCAGAGTTTTGCCAGGAGGAGGTACCGGAGAAAGTTGCGTGGGAGCAAATGCGATGGGGTCAATGATGGGATGATTCTCGGGTACTAGAGGATCCTCTTCCATGGAGCGAGATAAGGCATCAGCCTTTACATTTTGAGAACCAGGACGGTACAAGATCTTGAAAGAAAATCTGGAAAAGAATAAAGACCACCGGGCCTGACGAGGATTCATACACTGAGCCGACTGCAGGTACAGGAGATTTTTATGATCAGTGTATATGATGACTGGAAATTTGGCGCCTTCCAGGAGATACCTCCATTCTTCAAGTGCTAATTTAATAGCCAGTAACTCCTGGTCGCCTATGGAATAATTTCTCTCTGCTGGTAAGAATTTGCGTGAGAAAAAACCACAGGGATGCTGTTTCCCATCCTCGGATGTCTGAGACAGTACTGCACCTACCCCTATGTTGGAGGCATCGACTTCTAGGGAAAAAGGTCGTTCCATATCGGGCTGGGACAGAATGGGTGCAGAGATGAATGACTGTTTCAGCAACTGGAATGCCGACAAGGCCTCTGGGGACCAGACAGACGGGTTGCTACCCTTGCGGGTGAGAGCTGTAATAGGAGCAATCAGAGTGGAGAAACCCCGGATGAATTTTCGGTAATAGTTGGCGAAGCCAATAAAGCGTTGTACGGCTTTCAGTGTAGTGGGTTGAGACCACCCAGTGATGGCTTCCAATTTCTCGGGGTCCATGCTCAATTGTGACCCGGAAATTAGGTATCCTAGAAATGGAACTGAGGGTACCTCAAATGTGCATTTGGAGATCTTGCCATAGAGTCGATTTTTTCTGAGACGGAGGAGGACCTCTTTGACTTGGGCACGGTGTGAATGTAGATCTCTGGAGAATATTAGAATGTCGTCCAAATAGACCACAAGACAGACGTACAGCATGTCTCGAAAGACCTCGTTAACAAATTGTTGGAAGACAGCTGGGGCATTGCAGAGGCCGAAGGGCATCACTAAATACTCGTAGTGACCATCCCTCGTATTGAATGCAGTCTTCCACTCATCACCCTTGCGGATACGTATCAAGTTGTATGCCCCACGGAGGTCCAGCTTGGTGAAGACGGTGGCACCTTTCACTCGATCGAATAATTCTGTAATCAAGGGGAGCGGATAGCTGTTTTTGACTGTGATGTTATTTAACCCTCTGTAATCAATACAAGGTCGCAGACCACCATCTTTTTTTTTTTACAAAAAAGAATCCTGCGCCCGCTGGGGACTTTGAGGGTCTGATGAAGCCTTTCTGTAAGTTCTCACGAATATATGTAGACATGGCTTGAGTCTCAGGGACCGACAGGGGGTATGTACGTCCCTTGGGAGGAGTCTTCCCAGGAAGGAGGTCAATTGGACAATCCCACTGACGGTGGGGCGGCAGTGTGTCGGCTGATTGTTCACAGAACACGTCAGCAAAGTCTTTGTAAACTTCGGGGAGGCCAGGTACAGAGGTGGCCACAGCAGAGCGCACAGGTATCACAGGATTGATGCAATGCTGACGACAATGATGACTCCATTGCTCTAATTGTAAAAGCGACCAGTTGATGGTGGGGTTGTGGAGCCTGAGCCAGGGAAGGCCCAATACAACATCATAAGATGCTTTAGGAATGACAAAAAATTTAATGTGCTCTTGATGTAATGTGCCCACTTTCAGCAGAACCGGCTTGGTACAGGCACGTACCTCACTGCCCGGAATTTTACTGCCATCCACTGCTGTGACAATGAGATGAGGATGTAGAGGCATCACGGGAATTTGTAACTTGGTAACAAGATGTTGAGAAATGAAATTTCCTGCCGACCCGGAGTCGACCAAAGCGGAGCTTGATCTGAGTCCAGCAGGGGTCTCTAAGGACACTGGGAGGATAAAGTCAGTACAGGGAGGAGACTTTGAGACATGACCTAACCTAACTCCTCCGTTACAGGTTAGGCCCTGGAGTTTCCCGACCGCTCGGGACAATCATTGATGAAGTGACTGGGAGCAGCACAGTAAATGCAGAGTTTGTTGCGCTGTCGACGGGAACGCTCCTCAGGAGTCAGGCGTGATCTACCTATTTGCATTGGTTCTTCACTCGCAGGGGACTCTGAGTGTACTCGAGGAGTAAACTTGGGAATTAACTTCTTTTGTTTCTCTAGACCTCTTTCTCTGAGGCGGAGATCAATCTTTACACACAAGGAGATTAAGTCTTCCAAGGAATCAGGAAGATCGCGGGTGGCCAGTTCGTCTTTAATGCGGTCTGATACCCCTAGCCAGAACGCGGCTGTCAGGGCTTCGTTATTCCATTGTAACTCAGAGGCCAAAGTCTGGAACTGGATCACATATTGTCCCATGGATCGGGACCCTTGTTTGACCCGTAGTAAATCTGTGGATGCTGAAGTAGAGCGTCCAGGTACATCAAATATACGGCGGAAAGTCTGTAAGAATTTGCCATAGTCTGACAACAGGGGATCAGATCTCTCCCATAACGGTGATACCCAATTGAGGGCGGAGCCAGTTAGCAAAGAAACCATGTAGGCTATTTTAATTCTGGCGGTAGGGAAATTGTGTGGAAGAAGTTCAAACTGGATCTGACACTGGTTGATAAACCCCTGGCAGAGTTTTGGATCGCCGTCATATTTGCTGGGGACAGGTAGCAGGAGACGAGAAGGTAGAGCAGCGGGTGGAGACAGATTCCCCTGGGCAGTTGACACAGGAGTCGACAATGACTGTTGCAATGTGTCCAATCGATTGGATACCTCTTGGAGAAATTTTATCACTCGCTGCTGTGTGGCTTCTTGAGTCTCTATTCGGGCGGTAACATTTTGAATGACCGCTGGTCCCACACTGGGGTCTTGAGCCGAGTCCATCGGTCTTGAACAAACTGTCAGCGCAGGCGGGTTTTGTGTTCCCGGCTGTGACCGTGGTGGACCAGTGGAGGGCGCTGGAGAGCCAAAGGCAGAGGGTTTGATGTAGGACATACACGGGGAGATCAGGGCACAGCGAACCAGAGGGTTGACGGAGACCAGGAACAGGGGCGCGGAGTCTAACCTGCCAGCGGTATTCACCAGGGAGCCCCGCAAGGAACTTTGGACTTAGCTGCGTCTGACAGGCAGGTCGCGGCCCCCTGCCCTGGTCCTCTGGACGCAGGCAAGGGAGATGATACTGGAGGTAGTAATGAAGAAGGGAAGGCAATCTGGAGACTGCGGAGGATTGCACAGGATGTCGACAGCTGAGGTAGACTGTGGTGCCGACAATGGTGCCGACGGCTGGTGAATGACTCAGGTCTATGCTGGAGCAATAGGACGTAGATGGTAATGTCTCTATAGAGTACAGCAGCTGAATGTCGACGCTGGTGTTGACGGAGCCAGTCGCTAGTTCAGGACAAGATGGAGAATGTCTCTGAAAGGCTTGGGAGCCAATGGTGGTAATGGCGAGGCACCTGTACTCGACTGCAGAGGTGGAATAGCAGGAGTCTTCTGGAGATGGACAACCCAGGTAAGTATAGCGGATGCAGGTAACGCTGGAGAGAATCACAGGGGAGCCTGGAGATCTCGGAGTCTTGGAACTTCTCTGTCACAGGAGAATACTGAGAGCAGGTAAGCAATTGTTCAAGACAAGGAAGGAAGGCCGCAGGCCGGCTTTATCCCCCTTGCTTGTCTGTGATTGGCTGCCAGCTGTAGCACCAATCAATGCTGGGAAAGGAGCACACACCTTGATCCAGGTACAGGTGTGTGGGTCAGAGGTGACGTGAATGGACAGCGGGGATTGGTCTGGGGAATCAGCTGACTTGAGAGTGTCATGGCGGCACCCATGCTGCCCGGGAACGGCGTGCGCTTGGCAGGGAACTATGGCAACTGACCGCGGGGACACAGGGGACATCGCGCCACACATCAGAAGTCATGCGGATGACAGGCCTCTCACGCAGTACCGACCATCGAGATGGTAATGAGCGATGTTTCCGATGGTAAGATCTGCGGTTTGTGACACTAAGGCGGAGGTGACATGTGCATATCACCTAGCTGATCAACGCTTGCATGTCACGTTATCCTCTTAATCCGCAGGTGGAGATGGTAATGACGTCTGTGTGTCATAGTACTCGCTGTTACTTGTGTGTCACCACCCTCTACTTCCGTAATCAATGCTGGAGATCTCTTGTATCTTTTAAAGTGCTAATGCGATAATGTATTTTCCTCAAAAATGAAAAGACAGGTATCAATGCATTGCATAATCTTTACAATAAAACCATTTTATATATTTTCAATGGTTTTTAAACTATGTCTACACTGCTAGTAGACATCAGATTCTGGTACGAGTTGAAAACCATCTTGTCCTACATTTTTATGTTAATGTGTTGTCAAACACCCTTGTGGTATTGTATGTTTTCGATTGATGTTGTTCTTCATTGTTTGATTGGTGTCCCTAAGCTGCTTTAAGCGCATAATTAATTAGTCTGAAACCTTTTCAAGAAAAAATGCTATGTTATGGTGGATACACATTATTCGATAATCATTATCGATATGCCGTATAATGATATCATTAACGATATTGAGAGGTGGGGCTGCAGCACATTCCAAAATTCAAATAGGTGGGGGCACACTAACTGCTACCCCAAACACTGGAAAACATTGCTGGCAGCGGGAGTGGCTCTAATATTTGAGTAAATGGTAAAGTAGTATAGTCATGTAAAATGGGAATTGGAAGGGAGTTGGATGAAAGAAACCTGATAAAAGAAAAGTCAATGCTGTGTAATGCAATTAAGTGCAAACTCATAGATAATGTCTAGGCTGACATTAATTAGGTCAACAGCAGGTCGGCATCGGGGAGGGGTGTGTGTCTGTGTGGACGAAGGTTAGAGATTGTTTTTGTGTGTGTATACGTACGTACGTACGGGAGAAAGGGGCAGCTATGTGAGGGGGAGAACTGAGTGTGCGGGATGGGATTTGTTTTGTGTGGGGTGTTTCAGTGAGTGGGAGTGTCTGTGTGGGGAAGGGACAGCTACAGTATGTGAGGGGGGAAGAACTGTCTGTGTGGGGTCCAGGATCAGACTGGCCCACAGAGGTACAGGGCAAACCCTCGGTGGGCCCCACTAACAGGGGGCCCATCTCCTCTTGGGACTATGATGTATTTCCTGAAGTGCATTGCTGTTATTAATCTGGTCCATTATCATGCATGCACTAGCAGTATTTACTAGCCCATGCACTCTCTAGTGGTTAGCCAAACCTCTGTGACAGTTGGCCACACCCGTTATGGAGACTTGCCTCACCCCTAAACAAGGGCCCCATCCCTGCTTTCCCCAGTGGGCCCTTCATGTCCCAGTCACACACTGGTGGGGTCTGAGTGAGGATGGGGAGGTCTGAACTCTAGCTTGCAGGCAATTTGGAGAAATGTACACTTCTTCACCTTGTGTTGGTGATATAGATGCTATGGACAGTAATACACTCACTAATGTCTGCTAATGGCTTCTTTTAGACCAGATAAAATGTATGGCCCACAGTGACCTTAATTGGCAAACCTCCTTTGAGTAGATAATGTGCCAAAAAATACAGTATATCAAACTTATCATTAGTGTACATTGCAGTGGCCAGTTTATAATCTAGGGCTTTTGTGCTCACTAATTTCACTTTTTACATTTATTTCACCAATACATGCTTATGGTTCTGTGGAAAGTGCTCAGAGCATTCTGATTACTGTGTATCAAAACATTTAAATATTGAATGTCTAAATTATTTTGGGTGAAATTACCCAGAATCTTGTAGCAAATGTATTTTATAGATTTTGTGACAGCTCTGAATCTGCCTATTTTTTTTTACTTGTTTTATCCAACCTCTCATCCCTGTCCTATCTCAAGCTGTGAGTGTATTGCTGGAAGAGGAGACATCAGCACTGACATAATTGTCTCTGCCTCATAAAGGATGTGAAACATTTTAAAAATATCTCTTCACCAGGTCTTATGATGGTATTGGGAATGCAAGAAATGCCAATAATTATTCACTCACTACACATTTTTTTGTAAATTGATCATTTAGAGACAAACAGGTCAGACATACACACTTACAATGCACAATATCTTTCTATGGGGATCTGGCTCCTGCAGACCCCGAGTTTTATCTGATTGGTCTGCTCTGCTGCTTTATGAACTAGTTACACCCTTCCCTCTCCTCACAACCCCCTGCAGTATCTAAAAAATATACTACAAATCAGGTAAACTATGCACTCGTTTTTAGAAACGTAGTAGGGGATCTGGGCAACAGAAAATCCCTATGGGCTGGAAAGACACTTGTGGGGCCTGGAACCAGAGTATGCATCGATTCATTCATGCTGTTTAAGATAATATGCTGGTCTGCACTATTTTAGGACCATATTAGGATGTCACTTGTGTGATCTGGGGCCGATATAGGTATATAGGTTAGAGAGACCCATGGCGGATGAAGCTTTGTAGAATGGGGAGTCAGTGAAATAAGTTCATCCCAGTTGCCCGGAGGTAAGATAAATATTGGTACCCCCCTCCACACACATAGCACCTTAAATAAATATATGTATGCATGGATGTACTGTATGTATTTATGTATGTATGTATGTATGTTATGTTTAAAATAAAGAGAGTGTGATGTCTATGGTCTTGCTAGGAAGGGGAGTCAGCCACAGAAGCGATATCAATAGCTTTCAATTAACTGATTCAAACCTGCAGGAGATGAAAGGTGCCCCTTTGGGAGCAGGAGCCCGGCGACAAATGACTCCATTGCCTTCGAGGGTTAAGCCTCTGTGGGGAGCACAACACAATGGAGAAGTGCAGCACCACAAGGCCACATCCTTCCATAAGATTACGCCTTCCTTCTTTGTAAGAGGACACTTCAACTAAATAAAAACACTTTTTTTCCCCATTAATGCTTATTATTTAGCTCAGCACTACACTGGCTATAAATCATCGTGAATTGGTGGTTTTGCTTGTTCTTTAAGAAGCAAAACTACATTAAACATTAGACACTCTTCTTATTTAATAAAACAGTTATTTTTTTTAAAAAAACAACCAAACAAACATAATAAACAGCATATTAAACAAAGGCTACATTGCACTACATTTTGCATAGCCTGGAACTTTTGCATTTTTTATTAACTGCTTTGATATTAGTACAGTACACAGAACATCCTTGGATAGACCTTGTGCTTTGTTTAAAGTTTTACTTGTAGATATTAATACCAATATATTTTGACTGCAGCTTTTTCATTTTTCAAATGCTTGTGCAAACAGCTTCCAAATCATATTATGTAAATATATTCGGTTATTTTTTAGCTAAATGTTAAATCTTATTTTAAGAAAGTATGCATACAAAGGTGTACCTGTTTCTAATTAAGTCTAATAAAAGCAGAACTTAACTTTTTTTTACAAATGGAAATTAGAAATAGAACAGATTATCCTTTATAGAGTTGTTTCTGAAACTGAGTGGCAGCTCTATTTGAAGTCTCTCCGTCTCTAAATAATTCAGAAAAGTGTCTCAGACAAAGGGTTAGGATTACTTAACAGATTGTGCTATTGACTATTACTGTCTTGGTGCGAAGTTAATCAGGTCCTATTCTCTGTGTACCTGAGAAATGATTACTTGAACTCCCTTTGTCCTAGAATAAAAGACCCTTTGTGTAAATAAATGTTTCTTCTTCCGCTTGATACCATGGTTTTAATTTTTTTCCTTTTATTCATGGCACAAAGTCAGAAACAAAAAATATCTCATATTTGAAAATTTATTAGAAAACAAAACTCCAGCAAGGATTCTGGGACAAATACATGATTAGAATTTGTGATATTACTATGGTTGGCATCCGTTCATTGGGTCAACAATGTCTAGGTCGACAGTTACAAAGGCACCAATATTGGTCACCAGTGACCAGGTAGACACCTGTATCCACTGTTCATTAGAGAGGGACCCCAGATCTATTTCCAATTTCAATCTAAGTTTAATAACTTGGTCTGGGACAAATCTATCATTAATAAGTTCATATATTTTAGACATCTTCCCCCTTTGCCCCAGATTGAGTAACATCTTCTTTATAGGTGAATCAGAGATCATTGGGGGGCCTTGAGGAAACTGAGCCTTTATTGCATGCCGTAACTGAAAATAACGATATAAGGCAGTATTAAGTACCCCATAACTCTCTTTCAACAGTTGAAAAGACCTAAGCGCTCCTTGACTATACAGCTGGCCTATTGATAGTAGGCCCTGAGTAATCCAAATGTTATCTTTAGATAATTTAAATATTTCCGGATATGCAGTATCAAACCGTATCTTTATCCTGGTCTGACCAATCATAGAATGTATGGGCAAGTCTCCAGATCATTAATAAACATAGAAACATAGAATTTGACGGCAGATAAGAACCACTTGGCCCATCTAGTCTGCCCCTTTTTTAAACATGTTACTTCAAACCATATTTGATCCTTATTTTTTGTAAGGATATCAATATGCTTATCCCAAGCATGTTTAAATTGTACTACTGTATTTGCGTCTACCACCTCTGATGGTAGGCTATTCCACTTATCTACTACTCTTTCTGTGAAGTAATTCTTCCTCACATTTCCCCTGAATCTTCCTCCCTCTAGTTTCAGTGCATGTCCTCGTGTTCTGCTGCTCCTCTTCCTGTGAAGAATGTCTCCTATCTGTACCTTGTTAAAACCCTTGATATATTTGAAAGTTTCTATCATGTCCCCCCTTTCCCTTCTCTGCTCTAAAGTATACATATTAAGATCTTTTAGTCTTTCCTGGTACGTTTTGTGATGTAGGCCATGCACCATTTTAGTTGCCCTTCTTTGTACAGTCTCTAATGTACTTATATTCTTCTGGAGATATGGTCTCCAGAACTGAACACAGTACTCTAGATGAGGTCATACCAATGACCTATACAGTGGCATTATTACTTCTTTCTTTCTTTCTTTCTTTCTTTCTTTCTTTCTTTCTTTCTTTCTTTCTTTCTTTCTTTCTTCTGCTGATACCTCTCCCTAGCAACCAAGCATCTGACTTGCCTTCTTCATTGCTTTGTTACATTGCCTACCTGCTTTTAAGTCCCCTGAAATAGTGACACCTAGATCCCTCTCTTCCTCAGTAGTTTCCATTATAGTGCCATTTATACTATATTTAGTATTGTGATTTCTGAGACCCAAGTGCATGATTTTGCATTTTTTGGCATTAAACTGTAGTTGCCATGCTCTTGACCATTTCTCTAATCTACCTAGATACTCAATCATTTGTTTTACCCCTCCTGGTGTGTCTACCCTGTTGCATACCTTTGTGTCATCTGCAAAAAGGCTAATTTTACCCTCAATTCCATTTGCAATATCACCAATAAAGATATTAAAAAGCACCGGTCCAAGTACAGATCCCTGGGGTACTCCACTTGTAACCTTTCCCTCCTTTGACTGTACACCGTTTACTACAACTCTCTGTTTTCTGTCCTGCAACCACGCAGGATGTTCAGGGTCCGCACACCTATATCAGATTCCCAGGGAATTAAAACACATGAAAAACACTACAAAACTAATTCACAAGCATCATTTGTAGCCAGCCCAAGGGAAACCTTTTATCCCTATAAACATCACCTCTTTTTTCTTCCGTGCTATTGCACGTCACAAATGTATGTTATATTTATGTACGTCAAAAGTCTTTTTAATTCTTTAAATTTTCACAAGTCCCAGAAGGAGATCACCCTGTGAGATTCTATATATTAAAAACACAGGATGCTGGTCTCTCTTCTTTTTAGTTGCAAATACTAATAAAAGCTAAATTTTTAAAATAAAAAAAATTGGGGGGGGGGGGGGGGGGGGGGGCTAATCACCCTTCTCCAATAATACTTTCTCTTTTTGGTGTGCATCCATAGTGCAATTTTTTCTCCTTCTAGTTTCTATATACTTGCGACTTAACTGTGGCCCCTTCCCCTCTCTTTCAGTAGTGAATACTGGGCAGAAATAATTATTGATATTATCTGCTATTACATTGTCCCCCTCAAGAAAACGTCCACTCTCTGTCTTCAGTCTAATTATTCCACTTTTTGTTTTTCTCCTTTCACTTATATACCTAAAAAAAGTTTCCCCCCCTTTACCCACTGACTGGGACATTTTCTCTTCAGCCTGTGCTTTTGCACATCTGATTACCTTCTTAGCCTCCTTCTGTCTAACAAGATACACCTCTTTGTCCTCATTCTTCTGCGTCTGCTTAAATTTCTTAAAGGCCAACTTTTTTGCTTTCACAATACTTGCTACTTCTTTTGCAAACCACAATGGCTTTCTTTTTCTTGTGTTTTTCCTAACTCTTTTGACACAAAGTTCTGTTGCTTTTAGAATTGCACTTTTTAATTTTTCCCACTTATCCTGCACTCTTTCCAAGTTCCTCCACTCTGCCAAAGAATCCCTTACAGAGTTTCCCATTTCTACAAAATCAGCCTTTCTAAAATCTAACACCCTTGTTTTTGTGTGCGATGAGCCAGTCTCTGTCTATATTTTGAACCATACTGCTTGATGGTCACTGGATCCCAGATTTTCACCCACATTTATGTCAGATATTCTGTCACCATTTGTAAGTATTAAGTCTAATATTGTGTCCTTACGAGTGGGCTCCCTCACCAATTGCTGGAGGGATGCTCCTTGCAAAGAATTCAGCATGTCCCTACTTCTGGTGGAACTTGCAACAGGCAGCTCCCAGTTTACATACTTGGCGAAGTAGGTGTGGTAGCTTAACGGATGAGAGGCCTGACAATAAGAATTGAAGAGGTGACAGAACAAAAATAGAGGAGCACTCCACCTGTTCGGCTAAAAAGCCAACCATTGTAGGATCCACCCTGTCTTTCATCCATTCGGTCAAATATGCCAATTGTGCGACAACATAGTATAGACGCAGATTAGATAGACCCAAACCTCCAGACGACTGCATTTTATATAATGTTTTAATTGAGATTCTGGCTACACTTTCGATCCTACTAAACACTTGTTTTGAAATATATATTGGAGAATTCTGCAGCACGTATATGAATTTAGGTTGAATAGCCATTTTGAATAAGTTGATGCGGCCCAAGACGGATAGTGGCAGTTTTCTCCAGGCATGAAAGAAAAAGAAGTGGTCGACTGCGCTATACAGGAAAAATAAATAGTAATAATATACCCTAATATAATACAAATAGGTCAGGTGTATGGTGAAAAAAGGTTTAAACAATTTATTAAAATTCTTAGAACATCAATTGAAATAAAACAATAAAAACAAGAAATGACACTGATGTTTATAGTCACCCTTTGATCGGTCAGAGAGTCCGGTCCATTAAAACTTTGTAAGTTGTAATCCGTTTGGGATATTTGTATGGATCGGGTCCGCACTTCGCAGTATTCCTGTTGGTGGAAAGTATGTAGGGATGGGAGTCAGAGTCACAGCGGAGTGAGGGGCTGGTGATGTAATTTCTCAGATTGGTGAGTGGGTGTGCCAAACAGGTCGATGGTATGCACTGGTGGGAAGCACTGGAACCTTTGTCAGCTTCCAAAAACCTTTGTCATCAACAACCAACAAAATAAATTTCAAATAGATTTTGTAATTACATACAATAACCACTCCTCCAAAATCCAAAAAATATTAAGAAAAAAAAAATTATAGCATACTCAAGCAAGACCCCCTCTTATCAGATCTGTTACCAGAAAAACCCATGTTCGTCTTTAAAAGAAACAAAACCCTAAAAAGTTCCCTAGCACCTAGTTTCATTACAAAAACTGAAGATTTAACAAAGAAAAAAGAAACCCCTGATGTGTGGCTAAATCCCTTCCCCAAAGGTTTCTTCAGATGTGGGAACACAAGATGCATATATCCCTCACAAACCAATCACACAAATAACCGATAACGATGGGACCGTATACCCAATAAAAAATTATATAAATTGCAACTCTGACTTCATTATATATATGTTGATATGCCCATGCGGCCTTAAATATATTGGCCGCACTACCAGAAAATTAAAGATCAGATTCTGTGAACACAAACGTCCCCCGACACTTTTCCGAGAAACACCAAGGAAATCCTAAAGAAATCAGGTTGATAGGCATAGAACATATCCCCCATACCACCAGGGGGTGATCACTTTAGAAAACTTTGTAAGCAGGAAGTATGTTGGATGTTCAAAATGCAGTCAGTACACCCAGAAGGCCTAAACGAGGCGATCAAACTAAATGTGATCATCTAAAAACCTCTAATCGTAACATACATTCCTGTTATGATATGCTTTAGTCCTAATGTGTTATATCTTCATGTCATGTTACCAAACTATTCTTGATTAAACCCAGGGAGTCCTAAAGTGCGGACCCGATCCATACAAATATCCCAAACAGATTACAACTTACAAAGTTTTAATGGACCGGACTCTCTGACCGATCAAAGGGTGACTATAAACATCAGTGTCATTTCTTGTTTTTATTGTTTTATTTCAATTGATGTTCTAAGAATTTTAATAAATCGTTTAAACCTTTTTTCACCATACACCTGACCTATTTGTATTATATTACAGTATATTATTACTATTTATTTTTCCTGTATAGCGCAGTCTACCACTTCTTTTTCTTTTTTGCCATTGTATTGGGGTTGACTCCCCCTCTGTATAGACTGCTGCTCAACTAGCGAGACATACCCATACACCAGCGCCTTTTTGTGGATATTTTTATCCCTTTTTTCTCTTGTTTCTCCAGGCATGAGCCCTGTCCTTGAAATTTTGTATAATAGGGTCAATGTTTTGTGGTACATACTCGATAGCCTGGGGTGTAATCCACACCCCGAGATATTTAAACCGAGTTGTCCATTTCAAAGGTTGATCTATACATTCATCATCAGGGATCTGCCCAGATATTGGAACTATATATGATTTTTCCCAGTTAATCAAGAGACCAGAGAATATTCAGAATCTCTCTATTATCCGAAATGCAGATCTAAGTGAACTTTCGGCATCTTCTAGAAAGAGGAGTGCATCATCTGCATATAGGGCTACTACATCTGTCACTTCCCCCATTTTAATTCCTCGTACACCCTCCGCACCTCGCAATAGGCAGGCCAGGGGTTCTATAGCAATCGCAAACAGTGCGGGGGAAAGGGGACACCCCTGCCTGGTTCCCCTTTCTAGTGGAAATGTATCTGATGTATATCCATTCACTGTCACTCTAGCTCTAGGAGCGGAATACAGGAGCTTCACAAGACTAATAAATCGTGGCCCAAAGGCAAATCTCTGAAGAACCCCCATAGATACCGCCACTCTATGGAGTTGAAGGCCTTAGCAGCATCCAAGGACACAACCACTGCCTCCGGCTCCGCAGAGGCCCCCCTCTGGAGATGACAAAACAATCTTCGCAAATTCTGGGCAGTGGACTTCCCCGGCATAAAGCCGGTTTGGTCTGGATGGATTATAGACATTTACCATTTACATTATTAATAGTACATCCTGGCTACACCTGTGCACTGGGTTAATTTGATTGTAGCCCTATATAGGTGTTTGACATGTGGTGTGAGATCATTTGCAATTCTGTGTGGGATTCAACTATTAAGGGCCTAGATAGGTCTGAAACGTCGGCTTACTGTGCTTTGACATAAAGGAATAAAAAAGCATTTATCGACTGCTGTTTGGTGTGTGCCCTGATCCAATTAAATTGTGGACTTGGACCATATTCTTTATATGTGCCTGATGGGAGCACCGTATGAGAAAGGACTTTAAACCTAGAGTGTATTGGATATATATATATGTTGATCCATTAAGTATATATAGAATATATATTGTACTGCAATACACTGCATTATAATTTGGTATTCTTCAGCCGTGCTTTTGTATTTCTACAGTAAGCAGAAGAATGGATGAATCAGTGAGAACAGTTTGGCTTATTTAAAGTGACAGCTTGACTAATTGAAGTACAGAATTGGTCAGTATCTATTCAACTAAACATATGATCATTGCCTGAGCAATGATCATATGTTTAACTCTCTATTTTCTTTGGAGAGCAGCATAAAGATGAGAGATCGAGAGAGGGAGTCATGCTGCTGGTGAAACGACTCACAGCATGCTCAGGATACAGACTGCTGAGAGGACGCTTATAGCAGTGCATCTAACCAGCAGGAGAAAATGAGAGATAACAGCATGTCTAGAACTGCTTTGTATGCAATAGTTTTTTTTTTTTTTTATCAGCTATTTAACTTTGGATAAAGCAGTAAATGTGCTATACACATTCTGTCCTATGAAGAAAGAGTTAAAGCTAAAAATGAGTCTCATTTGAGTGAAATGTTATCTTTAAAAGGCATACATAATTTTGTGTGATTATATTAAAACATGTATTCTATGCATTCTTGCATAACTAGACAGGAAGTTCTAATGTTACAGCAAAATAGTCATACTGTGAAGAACCATATGCAATAAATGTAAATAATTACTTTATCGGACAGTCCATCAGAACTGGTACTTTCCAAGTAAAATTGATACAGTAAGGATATAATAAGCTCTTTAATTCCATAAATGAGTAACGTGTCAATTGAAGACATTTTATAAGGTGAGAGATCTACTCATTCCTTTTATATTTGTATATAAGTCTCCTTCACAAGAAAATTATACCATTGAGCTTATCTCATTAAATAAATAGATTCTACCAAAAGATCAACATTTACAATGTGGACCACAATAATGTTTATAATACAATGTTGACAGTTATTATGTCCTGATTGTCAAACTGTTGAAGCCAACATGTCCACATCTTGCATTAATAATGTAAATGTCTTAAACGTCGACATGTGAAATTCTCAGAATGTTGACATTAGGAGTCGGCTGCAGACCATGAGGGTTCGGTTAAGGCACTAGTTAGGGGTAAGGCACTAGCGGGTGGCTAGAGGTAAGGCACTAGAGGGAGGTTAGGTGTAAGGCACTAGCAGGAGGTTAGGGTTTAGCATTGGCAAAGGGTTAGAGATTAGGGTAGGGATTAAAGATTAAAGATTGGTGACCGTACTTACCAGATTGCTGGTGAATAAGATTACATCACTGGAGCTACTTCTCATGTGAACATTATGACCCTGAAGCCACCACTGAAGATTAAGATTCTGTCTGGGAGAGTTAAAACACCCCTAGACCACCATTTGTTAGCAATCTTGTAGTTTCGAGATAATGAACGTCAACATAATGAGTTTTGACCTAGTATACTACACCCAGAAATATTTGTCATTTTAGCATTCAATTAACATATTTATTTGGTACTTGTTTCCTAGCACGGCGCCCACAATTTTAATGTTGTTACATACTTTTGTTCGCATTGATCAGATCGCATGCGATCAAAACAATGGTTTCATTGTACAATCACCCTGATGGGTGATTAGTATGTTATATGCACCCCCATTGTTAACGCCACCGCCACTATTAACGCCAACCCAAAGTGTGGCGAGCGAAGGGTGGCGAGCTAAGTGAGCCCGCGAGGGGCGGCGGTACGCGTCCTCCGACCTTTTCATACCCCCACTATCCATGTAGGCGTGGAGTTGACTTTATATAGTGTGGCGAGCGCAGCGAGCCACCGAACCCGAAGCGTGGCGAGCGCAGCGAGCCCTGCGAGGGTACATGGATAACTTCACATGTATTACGCGTCCCCTCGCGGGGCTTGCTGCGCTCGATACGCTTCGGGCTCGGTGGCTCACTGCGCTCGCCACACAATATAATATCAACTCAGTGGGGGTATGAAAAGGTCGGAGGACGCATACTGCCACCCCTCACGGGCTCGCTGCACTCGCCATGCTTCGGGTTGGCGTTAATAGTGGCGGTGGCGTTAACGATGGGGGTGCATATAACATACTAATCACCCATCAGGGGGCATGTACAATGAAATCATCATTTTGATCGTATCGAACGCATCGTATGCCATTTTAATGACATGCGATGCAATGCGATCTTAAAATTGTACAGTGCGGCTCTTTGGACCCGAAAATCGGGTCCATCGCATACCATCGCATACCACTAATTAAGGTATGCGATGGGTGCCATGCTAGGAAACAAGTACCATTTATTTATTTATTAACAGTTTCTTATATAGCGCACACATATTCCGCAGCGCTTTACAGAGAATATTTGAACATTCACATCAGTCCCTGCCCCAGTGGAGCTTACAATCTATGTTCCCTACCACATGTACACGCACACAGACATTCTAGGGTTAATTTGTTGGGCACCAATTAGCCTACCAGTATATTTTTGGATTGTGGAAGGAAACCGGAGTACCCGGAGGAAACTCACGCAAGTAACGTATAAGCAATGCTATATTTATTTTAGCACATTTGTCTCTGAATGTACCATTCCCGCCAGCTACTGTGTAAGAACAGGAAACCATGTAGCTGTCCAAACAATTATATAATTATTTGGAATAGTATATGAGTATAGAAATAAAATGTAAGTAAATCGTATTTCACTGAGTGTTTAATGAAATTTAGGGGAACACAAACAGTTCAACATGTATTTAATTTTAGGTTTGAGTCCTTTTATGTATATAACTAATGTAATAATATATATTGCAATAGGGCTAGCCCAATGTTTATTATCTGGAGGTACAATTCCACATCTGAAGTCATCAGCATATCATAAATGGGGGCAGTGTGTGCAGTTCACATGGCTCCGGTTTAAATTTGACCCACATTACACACTCTGCATCTATAGATTATGCAGTCTTCCTATGCTGAAGAAATCACAGGGATGTTTCCACTTTCTGGAGATCTGTGCATGTGCACTACATATGTGCTGAGTCTACTGGGAGATGGGAGCTCGCTCAGAGACAGGACATGAGTAGTGGCTCAGAGACAGGGGATGGACACTTTGTTTAATGGATATTGGGGGGTGATTCTATTTGACTTGGTAAGCTGCAAAGTCCTTGTGATGCTGCCCAGCGAATATATGCCCCCCTGCCGCCGTTTCCCCTTGCAACCATGCAAGGGTGTGTGTTACAAATATACATCACCTCGCATGTGCCCGCAGCAGGCGAAATCATTCAATGGTCTCTAACCAATGAATGATTTCACCTGCCTTCGCAAATATCAATTAGTGGAGACTGACATGTTTGTGGGAGCCAGGATGAAACCCGGACAGCTGACATCATGCAGAAATGCAGTCATAGTTGGTTCACCAGAATCGGCCCCATTCAACAGTGTGTGGCCAGATCACATCTTTTACATTAGCCCATATTGGCCCTAAACCTCTCATCTGCTCGGCTTAACAGATCACTGTAAGAAAACTGGGAGTCCAATGGAACAGCACATTGGTTACCTTACACATTGGGTGGTTCATATAATATGGTATTACTATTAACACTGTATTAATTACTGGCTGGGACAATTTACCCACTTAAGTTATGAATATTTATTTTAAAACAATACAGATAGAGCAGCTCTCAATGGAGCTGCTCCTGGCGATATAATCGTCATTTGCTGCCTCATGCCAGCCAACGTAAGGGGGAGCATGCACACCCCGTTCCATCATAGCCCTCCCCCACCGGTCCTCTGCACCTACCCACAGCTCTCCACAGCCCCCACCAGCTGCCCCTACTCCCTGCCCATCTCCCTGAAGCTGAGACGGGCTGGGAAGCCACTCCCAGCCACCTTGCTGACAGGGACGGGTGAGCGTGTGAGATGCTTGAGCGTCCCCTTCATGGCTCAGGACATTTGGTGATCCCGGAGGCTGGCTGACAGGTGCTCCATCTGTACATAAAAATCTTATTGTGTTCACTTTCTTGACTTAAGTGGGTATAACCCCACTAAAATGCTGGTGGATGTTGTGCTGACCTCGAAAGATTAAATTATTCAGCAAAACGCCCCTCATTTCCCGTTTCCATTTTTCCTATTCTGACTATAGTATATATTGTATGTATGGTATATATTGTATGTATATATTGTATTTATCTCTACTAGAAATAGATTGTTCAGAAGTCTCTTTTTCCATTTTCCTAGTTGTGTTCTGCTGTATTTATTTAATTTTGTTTTTCTAATATTCTCTGAATCCACATCTCCGAAAATGAATTGCCACTGACTGCCAAGAGCCGCACAATACACAAAAAACGGTGCTTTGTCTCTCTTTTATGCTTTATTGAATTCCATTATAAGACAAACACATCTTTCAGTCATTAGGCTCCTTGCTGACAACACCTGTCAGTATGTCACTCCATTCAGAGACAGATACCGCAGTGCTTAATTTGGCAGTATTGTGAAAAAAAGAGAGAAAATAAACCTGAGACACCTGTTCTTACAAAAGCCATGATAGAACTATTATTACAAACACACACACATATATATATATATATATATATATATATATATATATATAAACGTCCAGGAATCGGCACTCCCAATAAATTGTATTGACGTTTAGCCGGTACCTTCACAATGAGTAGGTATGTAGATAGGAAAGGTGCGGCACTCCCAGCATAATAAAGATACTCTTATATACCAATAGTGGTCAACGTTTCAATTTTTATAGAAAAAATTGTCATCAGGATCCTGATGACAATTTTTTCTATAAAAATTGAAACGTTGACCACTATTGGTGTATAAGAGTATCTTTATTATGCTGGGAGTGCCGCACCTTTCCTATCTATATATCTATATATATATATATATATATATATATATATATATAACACAAGCTTTCCTGGCACTCATCCGAAATAGCAATGGTAGAAAATGAAAGAAATCAGCCCAATACAGTGGGTGCTTAGCCAACGTTTCGGGTCGTGGACCCTTTAACGACCCGAAACGTTGGCTAAGCACCCACTGTATTGGGCTGATTTCTTTCATTTTCTACCATTGCTATTTCGGATGAGTGCCAGGAAAGCTTGTGTTACATATTTCTTCCTCTTGGAATACCGGGGCACCTTCCAAGTTGCTTTTCTCAAGTCTGAGTGCCGAGTGGATTGTTCAGTATATATATATATATATATATATATATATATATATATATATATATATATATATATATATATATATATATATATATATATAAAAAAATAGGAACTGTCACACCCTTACGGTAGACAGCAACCGACACGGCACTCCAGGGACTTGGTTCAGTGAAAAAAACAAATTTATTGCACATTTGTTTTTTTCACTGAACCAAGTCCCTGGAGTGCCGTGTCGGGAGCTGTCTACCGTAAGGGTGTGACAGTTCCTCTCTACCTATTATCTACATATCCACAAAGGCACCCAGGCAGTTGCTGTACTTGCGTGGAGTGCCGGCTCCCACCCAAGCTTATATATATATATATATATATATATATATATATATATATATATATATATATATACTTGGGTCCTGGCACTCAAAAACCAATGTA
Source organism: Crinia signifera (assembly GCF_055691185.1). Lineage (NCBI taxonomy): Eukaryota > Metazoa > Chordata > Amphibia > Anura > Myobatrachidae > Crinia > Crinia signifera. Next base: position 250,453,607 of record NC_139219.1, on the reverse strand, counting down.
TTCATCCACTGGGGTGCAGCACATCTCAGGCTGGTGTCACAGGGGTCAAGCCATATATAGTCAAAGTCCAAAAAGAGCACTCACCAGACTTCCAGCACTTCTGCAGTTAAAAGTTTTTTAATACATCACCAAGGTACTAAATAGTCAAGTCGACGTTTCGAGCCATACAAGGCCCTTTGTCAAGACCACTCTCACAGATGTCTCCCCAGCGTCAGAAGATCTTCTATATATATATATATATATACACAAAGCAGCAGGGTCCGGCACAACCAACTGGGTCTAATGATAGCTTGGGTGCCTCCAAAATAGGGGTAGATACAAGCAAAGCAGAGTGGCACTCCAAAGACTTGACGATAATAATATAAATTTAATGTAGCAAAAAATCACCAATGTTCCAATGCCGACTAGGGCATTTTCATCAAGGCTTTAGCCTTTTATCCTGACCTTTATATTTCTCTGCATGCCCATTAATAGGCACTCTATAATCTATACCACATTAACAGTCACAGGAAGTGACGTTTTTTCTGTATCCCATATATACTCAGCTCACTCACTAGTCTGTCACTCTCACTTTTGGAGCAGAGCAGTACACATCTTATCATTGGGCTACAAGTAAGTGTACACCTATATTGGTGGCTATTGCTTTTGATGTCATGGTTTAATATGTGAATGGAACATGGTACTGTTCCTACAAATAAACTTTTTTTCAATATGTAAAAATATAAAAGGAATTTTTTTATGTACATTTCTCCTGTTAGAAACAATTATATGTATCTATCTGCAAATCTCTGCATTGTATACAGTGATTGCGGATTTATTATAATAGAGTGTCGATTTTATTCACTTTACCAGATTTCACCTTATCTACCTACACTTGAAGGTGGCCATTATTACCGTTTAACTTTGAGTGGTTTCTCTATTTGTTTATCCATCTGTAACAGCTGGTGGTATGTACTTTTTCTCTTTAGACTTCGAAAGAAAAAAATCTGTTTTGAATTAAGTGATTGTTATATTGAGGATTCTATGGACTTTAATTCTAGGACATTATGTTGTCATCACCTAAGGACATCCTATTTCGTGAAATTTCTCTATCTAGAAGGTTTCCAAACCCCAAACCATTGACTGGTATGTGATCCAATGGATCAATATTTAATTGTTTCCCTTTCCCTCTCTCTTACACCTGCTCATTCCCTTATCATCTCATTATATGTTTCTATCCAATTTATGGATGTTGTATTTATTTTTATATGTTGTAATTCACAGTGTGACCACCGTTGCCTACTGTTGTATTGTGCCCCTGAGGAAGTCGTGTTCCTCAGGGCGCATTTCGACCACTGTCTAAAATTGTTATACCATCATTCTATACATTGTAACCGTATTGATTCGACCTTTGTTTTATACTGCTATCCTCTGTGAGCAAATGTTTATTAAATTTTTCTTATTTTAAAAACACTGTCAAAATAATTTAAGGTCTTAGCGCACCCTGAAAACCCCCTTTCTCCCCATTTCTATACTGGGTCCTATCTAACAGGGGACCCCTTCAGGGTTGCTGCTTAGCTAACTTCACTGAGCGCATTGTGTGGCCCCCTCTTTTCGATATATATATATATATATATATGGGGCAGAACGGACGGTGCGATGGTTAGCATTACTGGGTTTGGTTTCGCACCATGGCCCTAACTATGTGGAGTTTGTATATTCTCCTCATACTTGAGTGGGTTTCCTCCGGGTACTCCGGTTTCCTCCCACAATCAAAAAATATACTGGTAGGTTAATTGGCTCCCAACAAAATTAACCCTAGAATGTCATAGTGTTCACCTACATGTGGTAGGGAATATAGATTGTAATCTCCACTGGGGAAGGGACTGATGTGAATGTTCAAATATTCTCTCTAAACCACTGCAGAATATGTGCGTGCTATATAAGAAACTGTTAATAATAAATAAATATATATATCATGTAAGGAACATGAGTGCCAAGGAGAGGTGCTCTCTCTTTCCATCTTAAAACTGGGAGATCAATAGATTTTGCAGGGGATTTTCAGCTAGTATATTGTTTATTTCTAGTAAAATTTGGTTACTAAATTCTCTCATATTTAATCTCTCCCAAGCCAAACAAGTAGAAAGGTAATTTTCATGTATTGAAAATTGCACCTATACAGTGAACGTTGTTTTGAGAGCAGTACTACTGTATATGTGCCATTACTGGAAACCTTGTTGCTGTCTATATTGCAAGCCCCAGCATCCCAGCTTGTGGAAGGTTAATATATGACAAATCTAACATACAGTATCTGCGCACTTTTCCATTCACTAATGTTCTTCCAAATGTATTTGAACCTTTTATAATAACGGTGGAATTAGAAATATTCATACATATAATACCAATATCTATTTGTAAAAATAAAAGTTATGTTTGACAAGAATTTAAACCCAAAAGATAATCTAGAGACTGTAAATTGTTAGAGAATTGACAGGAGTAGTTCACTACCCCCAGTGTGATATTTGTCAGCTTAGCTGATTCATGGAAAGCTGAACTCTTTGCCATAAGTGAGTTTTGCAATTAATGTATAATAATGTAAAGGTTATAGATATGAATAGATATAGAATGTGGTGGATTTTAATTAATGAGAATAGGAAAGCAATACTGATAAATATCATGATCCTACTAGTTCACTAATTTTCAGTCAATTAATTTACTAATCAAGTCAGATCTATCTCAGTAGGAATATATGAGTCTCTCATTTTATTGACTTGTAAATCAATAAGGCAATTAGTCTATTAGATGGCAAATCTGTGGTTTCCTAGGTGATCAGCACATTTGGATGTCTATCTATCACAGTTTAGCTAATTCTGGACCAAGCCAGCTTTGTCTTACCAAACAATAGACACCACTTCTTTATATATTTAAGTCTACAGATTACCTTTTTTATTCAAGCCTGTGCAGTGGTACGCCGCTTTGCTACCCAGGACTTTCCACCCAGCCCACCGCACTCACCTCAAATGGTGTGATAAAAGCCTGGTCATCCCCGTCTATTTGTCACAAGTTACTATATCTTGTATTTCACTTGCACTGGCACTTTAATGTGCAGTATGTGATTTCTTTTTTATGCTTCTATGTGAAAAAAATCTTAATAAAATATTTTTATCTGGATATTAAATCCCGTATATGGGTCAAGATCTGTACAACATATCACCCATCGGTTCTGTGCGCCATTTCTGCTGAACAAATCCACAATTGTTTTGTCTCCAAAGGAGTGGGTGTTGCTCCAACTCCTGGCCAGCAGAGGGCTGCTTGTGAACCTGTGGATAACAGTGCACACTGATCACAAGTCTACAGGTTAGCCATATAACAGGTCTGGTATCAAAGAAGGACCCAGCAAGCAAAAGGTAAGCAATTTCTTACATATTTGCCATCTGCTGTTTGTCCGATATGCATTCGGACACTGGTGGACCGATTTGGACAAAACCAATGCGAGGTGGATCAAATGGGTCCAGATTAGGTTCATGACCACTAAGACCCCCAATCCCAACCCAGTGGCAGTCTCAGGGGACCATAAAGAGATCCAGACACTAAACAAAGTTGATCATGGAAGCAAGATATGACAAAGTTGCATAACATAGATGGAGTAGAGGACATGAGGTTTAAGAAAAAAATGTGATGAGATCCAGGAGCCAACCACAGAAAGTTTATGCTGGGCACATAATGGGCATGAGTTCAGTATGCATTCAGACACTGTTGGACCGATTTGGATGAAAACACTGCAAGGTGGCTTGATTGGGTCCATATTAGGTTCACAGCTACTAAAACCCCCAATCCTAACCCAATAGGGGTACCGCGGGCCCAAAAAGGGGTTTGGCTACTACATAAAGTGGGTCAGGGAAACAAGATATGGCAAATTTACATAACATAACGTACATAACGTAGGGCAGTACAGATGGTGTTATGGTTAGCATTACTGCCTCACAGCGCTGAGGTCATGGGCTCATTTCCCACTATGGCTCTAACTGTGCAGAGTTTGTATATTCTCCCCGTACTTGCGTGGGTTTCCTCCGGGTACTCCAGTTTCCTCCCACAAGCCCAAAATATACTAGGAGGCTAATTGGCTCCCAACAAAATTAACCCTAGAATGTCTGTGTGTGCGTGTACTGTACATGTGGTAGGGAATATAGATTGTAAGCTCCACTGGCACAGGGACTGATGTGAATGTTCTAATATTCTCTGTAAAGCGCTGCAGAATATGTGTGCGCTATATAAGAAACTGTTAATAAATAAATAATAACATAGAGGAAGGAGGTAGAGGACATGGAGTTTATGAAAAAATATGCAGAATCTGGGAGCCAACCACAGAGAGATGTATAACAGGCACACCATAGTTATGGGTCAGGTATGTGATCCTGACCCTGTGGCACAAAAAGGGTCCAGCCACTGCTCAAAGTGGGTCCGGGAAGCACGATAAAATTGTATAACATAGAGTGGGAAGAGGACATTGGGTTTAAGGAAAAAAAGTGGTAATATCTGGGAGCCAACCACAGAGAGGTGAATGCCAGGCACACTGTTCAGGGCCTTCCACTGGACTGATTTGGATAAGAACTTCAGATGACACTAGGCAGCCACCTCCTGGATATGTTGGAAGAGCTGTCAAGCTTAAAATCAGTGACGTTGCAAATATTGAATTATCAAGCCGGCCTATATATACCGCTCTTACACCGGGGGGCTGAGATTTTTCTTAATTTTTTAAATTGAGGTATTGTGCCTTGTCTTTTACATATTGCTGATCACCCATGCAAATGATTTAAGCGATTGTATAATAAATTGCATTTACTTAAACAAATGTGTTATTTCATGATTCAGTGAAACCCAGCACTGTTCCATTCCATTTGTTTTCCATTGTTCTATTAGAAGAAATAACACCTCCCTGAAATACCAGCTTATTGGCAGCACCCTGTGATACCCCCACCCTCTTTTTACTTCTTCATATGTGAGTCAGACCCCATTTACACTGCACCTTGGACCTAGGTTACTCCTGGGTCAGCCGTATTTTCACTGAACATTTGTCTGCCCTGCATGTCAATCAGAGACACTCCCGTAAGGTGGACCTCTGCATACACAGCCAATCAGCAGCTTTAAATCGCAACTCCGGTTAAACCCTTACCCGGGTCCAACTCTAGTAGCTACCAGTGTCTGATTTCCTGGACACTTATTCTGGGTTATTTTTAAAGGGCCCTTTTAAACCAAGCTATGATCTGTGCAGACCTTGCAATAACCCAGGTTATTGTGGCAGTGTAAAATTGGTATTAATCCCTTTTTGGGCTAGTCTCATTCTACCTATCAGTAATCTTTGTTATACAATAGCTACACAAACTATACATTGTGCTTTTCAGAAGATAGCATTACTTTATGTATTCCTACAGGCTTGACAAATAACATCTACCACAAATGTTATAAACCCCAACAATAAATTCTTTGTGTTTCCTTTTTCAGTATTAGTACACAATGTTGGACTGGGACATGAACGGCCCATTGAGGGGCCCATGTTTAGGGGTGTGACCAGCTGCCACAGAGGCTTGGCTAACTGTAAAAGTGTACATTATCTGTACCTCTTATATACTGTATAATAAAATTCTGCTATTGCTTGCATGCTTAAGTGCAGTATAAGGCAATATATGTACAGTATGCTGTATAATTGTAAATTTATCCAGTGTTCTGGAACTTGAACTCTAGATGAGGAGATAGGCCCCAATAAGGGGCTACTGGGCTCTCCTTTATATCCCAGTACGCAATTGCAACCCTGTTAGTGCACCTTGGCAAGCAGCAAAAAGCTAAATTTTTCTCACACATTATCATTGTACTTGAAAAAAAGAATGCTACCACAAGAAAGCATTCCAATTTGAAAAGTTGAAAAGCAACCAGATCAACTAAGAGCACCTCTGTATTTCCTAAAGCCAAAATGGGTTAGATTTGGCCATTAATTCACCTATTTCATTACAGTTTTTGCGGCAATACATGGATCAAACCCCCAGGCAGAATAAACTCTTTCTGCACATTGGAGCCTGTGGAAATGCAAGCATAAGCATCTACATGATGGCTGTAATAAGAGGAAAAGGATGCACTTACTGTACAGACATAAAAAGTAGTCCAAATGGAACCTTCTTCCACAACATAGTCCATTTAAAGCTAAAAAAAAGATGCATGATGTAACTTATGGATCTCAGTAATTTCCTGATACTTTATTAGTTCGATTATAATACTATATGCATTCAGTGTTTGCTGTAAATAACAATTCCCTCTAATGAGTTTCTCTAATTCTGATTTTACAGATTACCAATTTACATACTTCGCGGACTCATTTTATTGAGATAGTAAATGGAACGTTCACTGTACAGTAGTTCACCGAAGAGATGCTCTACTAGAAAGTGTAAAGGTTTTAGTGGTAATGCATTTTTAGCTCTTCATTTTCAAAAAGATACATATATCTGTTTGCAAACCTGTATATTATAGTAGAGGTTACTTTAGACCTGATCCTAAGGGTAATATATCTGGCTGCATCACTGGCCCCGGGGGGCTCCTTCATTACCTCTGGCCTAATTGAGCTCCATTCCAGCATGCTACACTGATGTGCCACACTCTGCTCTCTTAGGGATACGGTCGTATTATCGAACAAAATTAGGTCGACAGTCATTAGGTCGACACCATTGGGTCGACATGCAACTAGGTCGACAGGGTTCTCGGTCGACTTGGTCGAAGGTCGACAGGTGTCTAGGTCGACATGGGACAATGTCGACATGTTTTTAGGTCGACATATGCGTTAGGTCGACATGGGTTAGGTCGACGTGGGGTTTTTCACTGTTTTTTTGAGCCGACATATGCCGACAGCCGGTATTTCATGCCCTACCATCCACTATTTAGTTTTGCATCACTTACTTTGGAAATTTAGATTTCAAATGCATAAATACATTATTTGCATCTACAAATTGTTTCATCAGTGCTAGTTTAATATGCAGTAGAGGTAAAAAAAAATTCTTCAGGATACACTAGTATCTACATTAAGGGGGGTATTCAATCACCAGCGACCATCTCCTGAGGGGGAGTTGGCCATCAGGCCCTATTCAATGCTGTCTTCCCCGACAGCATTGAACAAGGGAGCTCGACAGAACGAGCCCGACTTCACAAGCAGTTGGGCTTGTTCTGCTGAGAACAGCTGGGAAGTGACGAGCTGCCGGCCGCAGCTCACCTCTTCCTGGCCGCAACTCACGGCCCCGCCCCCTTCTCATCCCACTGCAGGCATTGAATCCTGCCTGCGTGTTCTTGGTCGAGCAGATCGAGAACGGGACAGGGACCTCCAGATTGAATACCCCCCTTAGAATTAAACAATGCACTATTCACTTTTCTTGTGATTTGTTTTTGACAAGTATTAGCTGACAGAACCCCATACCCACAAGTTTTTGGAGCCGCATAACCAACAGGTTATCAGACACCACAGGAAATCAGCAAGTACCTACTAGATCATTAAGGGTGAGATCTACTCATCCTTGAAAAGTGATAAAATGGAGAGTGAAAAACCACCCACCAATCAGCCCCAACTGTAATTGTTTTCTGTGGTGTGACATTTAGGAGCTGAGTAGCTGGTCAATTATCACTCCATTTTATCACGTTTCAAGTTTAGTACATCTGGGCCTGAGTCTCCTGTGAGATACTGTATGTCTGCTGACTCTTACTATCTCCATTTCTACATTGGGCGTTTTTTTGCTGTCCCCTCCCTATATGGAGAGGGGCATGGCTATCCTTTCAGCTGACTATCTCTTTTGGTTTTGACAAAACCTGCTCCCATTTCCAGACCTGGCTTGCAATATACCAAAGCAGAAGGCTGAATATACATGGAGGCTGTTAAAGCAGTTGTTGATTGCACTATTCATAACTTTATGCAGTTAGTTGATACCGTACTTCAGCAACATCAATTTGCCGAGTGGATTTAATAGTTGTCTAGAATTGAAGGACAGTTTTATTCTATGTAGGAATTATGTACCTGGGATCGACTGCCATGCCTAAGGCATATTGATGTTACTGGGCCCATTGGGAGAAAGCCGATGTAGGCCAGTCCAACCCTACAGGGTAGAATAGACACAATACAGTCCATTCATTGGAGAGCACAGACAAATGAGGACCCTCAGGATAGATATAGCAAAAATATTTATATTTGTATGAGGGTGTGCTACCACTGGACATGGTGTATAAGAGCATTTGGAAAGAAAAGAAAGTTTGTCCTTGAAATGATGCACTTAGATGCTTAAAAAATTAACTTTTATTAAATTACTATTAAAAGGCTGTGAAATATATATATATATATATATATATATATCAAATTAAAAAAATATACATGTAACATTGTTTTGTTTAAACACTAAATGTTACAGTACATGTGTGTCTATATATATATGTCTATATATATTTTTTAAGCAACTAGGTGCACCATATCAAGGACAAACTTTCTTTTCTTTCCAAATGCAGTCCATTCATTGCCTTTATACATTTGTTCTGTTTTCAATAACATCAAAGTTACATTTTTAGTCTTTAGTCATCGTTATATATAATGTTATATATCATGTTTAGATTAAAAAATATTTTTATATAAAGGCATAATAAGATGTCACATCGAGTCATCAACTGTTATGGAATTTAAGTAAATAAAGCTTTAACGTATGTTAAAAAACATTCTACTGTATATGGTATCAATCGAGGAAAAATCATTTCCAACTACAAATAGAACTGAGAGTGTTAAGATGGGCAAACAACATCATCAAATACTGCGTCCTAGTTGGGAAGCCATACTTAAATATGTGACATGGGGACTCAACTTGATCTCAAAAGGTAAAACATGTTGACAGTTTGTAATATATTTTAAGCAGCAAACACAAAAGCGTTGACAAGTCTTTTGCTGGGAGTTGTTTTTTCTTTATACTAAAGTTATTAGAACACAAAACTGCCTGCTGTATTTTCATCTGCAATCGCTGTTTGTCGTCCAGAGGCTCTGCCTGAGGTGGAATTAAACTCATATGAGATGTGGTCTCATGCAGAGCATGCAGTGAAGCTTGCTAAGCCCCAAGTTGTTTTTATTTAGGCTTTTCTAAAAATTTGTCTATTTCTCATCACCGTTCACTTTTTTTCCTGTGTTAAATTTGATTATGCTCACCCTAGGACCTAAATCTTTGTTGTAATTATATGTGTCAATAAAACACATCAATTGTAGCAAATGTTAAAAGAGCACCATAGGGAAAATTCAATGGCATGGACATTACTGACCATAAGACACTGGGGCGATCACTTAGTCAATGACAGCTAATGTTGTACTAGATGTGTTAAACCTTGGTGGGCCTTAATTAATTTATGCCAATAAAAGATGCTATACCGCTACTAATATACATTTCCTTTCTACAATATATGAGGACTGTAGATGTATCAGTATTGATCAATCTGCGAAGCCCTCTGTGTTTATCGAAGCCTTGTGCAGTTTGCTTATATATGATATATCTCCCAGGGCTATGGTTAGAGATCATGAGCAAATATACAACATAAATGCCATTTTCAGTTACTTAACTAGAAGATATTAGGATCAATAGTACAAATAGAAAGGAAAATGAATTAGCTGGCATTACAGTATTACAGCTACAATATTTAAATTGCTGTGCGTTAAATGCAAATGTGTTAATTAAGGAACTGTACAGATGTAGCGCCGCTCATTCAGCGGGGTCTGGCAGTCAGATCGCCAACCACCAGCTGCTGCACGTCCCCTTCCAACAAAGCTCCCGCTGATCGTCCCAACCTCCCCACCCCCCTAACCGTCTCCCTGAAGCAGAGATGGGCAGGGTTTGTGTCCCCCGCCGCCCCCGGAAACTGGGACGCTCGTGCATGAGACGCTCACGCCTCCCAGTCAGATGGAGCATCGGCTCGCCAGCAAGGGCCTTCTGGCAGAGAGGCACTCCATCTGTACATTTATATTCTAAATTATACTCAACACAGATAACTGATTGCTGCCTTAATCAATATGGAGGCATATTGCTTTTGGAGTTGTATTATTATTATTCTCAGAGTTCGGGGAGATTATGTGATCGGGCCTCATACTAGTGCCATAGGCTATTATGACTATAGAAATGCTCTTATTCCCTTATGTCAGAGCAGGTTAGTATTTTTATTGCAATATTCAATAAAAACAAACAAACCCCAACAACAACATAATTAAGAAACTGTATGATTATTTGCAGGAAATACTTATGTGAAGTTATATAAAACTTACAAAAATATCAAGACATTAAGTAGATAAAACTGTGCCAGATCTTCTTTGGTTAGTTCTTGCTCAAATCCTTCTATTTCTTCATGTTATCCCGAACAGACTTGATGGTATATCCCTCTGAGAACCCTGATCTTAATATCATCACTTCCAGTATCCCTTGTTCTTTTTAATGCTGAAGATACTGTAGTTCTTAATTACATTGGGCCTAATTCAGTAAGGATTGTATATGCTAAGCTGCTCGCATCAGTTTAACACATGTGAACCTTAACAATGCAATTGCAGAGGAAGGTTCATACCCATGGTCTAATTTAAGGTTCCAGGTGCCCTAGGTCAATACACATGTATCTCCTCTAATAATATGGATAAACACACATGTATGGGTGCTCAGGGACAAGGTAGTCATACTGCATATGTGTAAAAGGGGCAAGTGGTTCTTATCTGCCGTCAAATTCTATGTTTCTATGTTTCTATGCATGTAAGGAAGGTTATGTATGATCTATCATTTGTGGCATGTGAAGGAGACTTTAGCTTCTGGCTGACAAGTTTGAGCTGTAAAAAATGTACAGAAAGCAATGGTTTCACCAAGAAGTTACATTGGCACAGCCATCTGGCAGTTTCGTTAAGAACTTTACCCCCCCCCCAGTACATCGAGACAGTGATAGTAGCTAACAATCATGGAATAAATTAGGCCTTCATCATTCCTCGGCTGCCATCTGCAAGGCAACACCCCCCCCCCATTGTGGCTCCCTAGACTGCAGCCTAGTCAGCCTATTGGTTAATCAGGCACTGTGCATACCACCCCTTGCTTTAGCTTCTGGTCCTGAGAATTTTGGATAAGTGATATTTAACCTGTACTGAAAGCAAGTGAAAGCAACGCGTCCTAATGCATTTGTATATTTTAAAGGGTTTTAGACATAAAATGTATATATATGTTTTGTGATATACTGTATACAATACAATGATATAAGAAAGTGAACTAATCCTTCAACCAGCGCTTATAAACAAGGAGGAAATGACTTCCCTTTTACTTTTCTCTGAAGCACTCACTTGCTTCACAGAGATGTTGATAATTCTTTCTTCAGCAATTTAAATCGATGGTACATAAAAGATAGGAATAGGAAATATCATCGCATAAAATGTGTTTAATCCAATTTAAACATACTAAACACAAAAAATTCTAAAACATCTTTCCAAATATTGTAAACAAGCCCAAAATAAAGTGACAATGTGCATAGGTTCAAGGAAGGGTGATTACCAGATGGTAATGAACTGTCAGATTGGGAAACAGTTCAAAACAGGCATGAAGTATTGCACATATGGATCCCGGGTCACATACAGCATACAGCTCTGCAGGTAAAAAAGCAGTCCTTCCCGGTTCGTCTGCACACCGTCCTCACCGACGCGTTTCAGATCCTAACTGGATCCAGTAATAAAAGGATCCCCCCATTTGAATAAAAATATCAGCACTCGTGTGACATATTTTCACTCCCCCGACCCATTTTAAATGCTGCTGCTTTGCTGATCTTTCTAGCAAGACATTCATAGTCTGCTGATCTGCCACTCCCTCCATTGGTTGCCTTTATTTTACCTTATTCAATTTAAAATACTTCTATTCATATATAAAGGTATTAACCATACTACACCAACGTATATCTCTCTACTTATCTCTAAATTTCTTCCATATCGACCACTCTGCTCTGCACAAAATCTGCGCCAACTCCCACTCTCTATTACAGGACTTTCATTGGGCTGCCCCACCCAATGGAATGCCCTTCCACGCACAATAAGGCTCTCTACTAGTCTCCAAACTTTCAACGTTCTCTGAAAATGCACTTCTTCAGGAAAGCCAATCATATTCAAGTATCACACACATAACCCTCTGAGGCACTTATGTATTATATAGCTTCCCTTCTGGACTTGCAACTTGTTGGGACTGCTATGATAGCCTATTACTGGTGCCTGTCCTTGTGTTTCCCTCCTATATCCCTATGGATTGTAAGCTTGCAGCAGGGCCCTCTAACCTCCAAGTCTGTCTGTTGTTACCCAGTTTGTTCTACCACTGTCTACTATTGTAAAGCGCAACGGAATCTGCTGCATTATATAATACACTGTAAATAAATAAATATTGTATAACATAAACAAATACATTTGAGAATTGTGGTGCCCTTTTATGTGACCTACGGAGTCTAGTAGTGTACTAGAAAAGCAAAAAGCAATATAAGATAATATCATCTAGAGCACTAAGAGTAAACAACTAAATTCAGTCTGTTTGTCTCAGTGACAATGAAGCAACAGAGAAAATACTTTTTTTAAACTCTATATTTAGAACAACAATAACAACAGGTAGTACATAGACCAACATAGCAACAGATGTTAGTGGAATAAAATATCCTAAATAAACTCATTGCTGCATTGATTATTAATGAAATCTATCAAGCATATGCAGAGTAGGAAGAATATATTCCATGTACAGTACTTAGCAATTGAGGATTTGGCATTGTTACTTACATTATTTTGCTGCTTTGCGAGCCTTGTAGTGCCCCAATGTTCTTTATGGGGATAGATACCACTTATCCAAGCTTCATAATTTTACCCCTAAATTCCTTGAAGGTATCTGGGACCTCGGACCCTGACTCTGTATCAGCACAAATGTGCCATAAAACCTTATTAGCATATTCACAATACAGGGAGGCAGCAGAAATGGGGTCTATGTGACAGCCAAGCAAGCAGGCTTTTAATGTCATTTACAACTCTCAAGTGTATGTCCTTTTTATTGTGTATATTTAAACAATGTGTTTTCGTCTCTGTGATTCTTTAATGTCTGTAGATGTCATGCTTGATACTGTACATGTATCACAGGTTATTATTTAGTTTATAATAATACCAACCGTCACTTAACAGTAATGCCCCTGTCACGACCACCATGTCTGCCACTCATGCCTCCCATGCCATGTCTGCCCCTGGGGTTCCTAACAGGGAAATTCAGACTCTGGCACTCACCTCCGCTATCAGTCCCCTTGTTCCTGGGTTGCGTGATGTCGCGCTGTCATCTCATGGTGACAGTGGTAGCGTGCATGCCGGTGACATGCAGGGCTTGGACGGTGTGGAGCCTGAGTTGCCATAGTGTTCTGTGTCCTGTCTGGGTCTGGCTGGACACACTGGCTGGTGCATGCTGCACACACTTCCTGTTTCAGAAACCTGTCGCCCCCCCCTGGCGGTGGTCATCTTGTTGGTTTCTCCAATCGGGCTGCACTGCTAATTTGCATACAACCATATCTGCCTCATTTCATATACAAAAGAAAATATTGATATCTCCTCCACTGGCGCCGAATTATACGTTCCTGTGAATGAAGGAACGGTCCTCTTCTCCAATTTTAGGGAAAGCTAGTGTATAAATACCATACGCCCCTTCAAGGGTAAGAGGGCTCCTCTTCTCCGGGTGTGATAAGCTCAGACAGATCTCAACAGGTGGTTGTCACACTGATGGGATATGGTTACAAACACTTCGTCCCTTATAGCATCCGTGTGATGTCGTGGTGACCCAAAATGAAAGATAATTGGGGGGGGGGGGGGGTATATAGTGTAAAACCATTTATTGTACAAAGAAACATATAAAAGTAGGAAGACAAATGTGACCAAATGGCGTATTACCGTAATTGATGGAGAACAGAGATATATATCAAAGTTCTAACAGACTTTAGAGTGAGCGGGGCTGATCCCGGGAAAAACAGTCCACAATCCCTCCACGTGTTATGTGGCAAATACCCAAGGTCCAGAGGTCGTCCAAAGAAACACTCCAAACGCGTTTTCGATTGCTGCCTGCAATCTTTTTCAAGGAGAAATCTTTTTTCGGCAACCTCATGTTGCTTTTGTTGCTTTTGGCGGCAACCTCATGGTTTCTTCAGATGGGTTAGAAAGGAAGACTTTTCCTTTTGAATTTGTTGCACAAAAAAAAAACATAAAGATAATCAGAAATAAATAAATAAATATAAAAAATAACAATACAAATAAAATAAAAATAAATATAAAAATAAATAAGAATATCTAGAATTGAGAAAAGAGAAAGTGAGCGGGATTGAGAGAAGAGTTATGTAAGAACAGGAGAACATAAATGTGAAGAGCAGGTTCAATATTTTGTTTATCGAGCAGGTTCAATGTCTTGTTCATAGGAATACTTTCAATTCAATGTCTATATTTAAACCCTTAGGTTCTAGGGTATCCAGAAGAAAGATCCATTTTGTTTTAGTTCTTTTTAATGTGGAGATGAGATCCTCTCCTCTTCAATGTGCTGTGACATTTTGTAATCCTATGAATTTGAGACCTTTGGGGTCCTTATTGTGTTTTTCTAGGAAGTGCGCTGAAACGCTATGAGTTTTTAGTCCTTTTTTTAATGTTATATAGATGTTCTGCAATTCTGATTTTTAATCTTCTTTTAGTTTGACCTACATATTGGAGGCTGCAGGGACATTCTAAAAGGTATATAGCACCTTTGATTTCCAATCTTTGTCAAGGCCTGACAAAGATTGGAAATCGAAATGCGTTGGCTGGCTACCTGGACTTGCACTTTTTCTGGACTGCTTTTTGTTATTTCTGGACACTTATTTGAGGTATTTATGTGGGTGACTCCCTAACATTTACACATTGCTACAGAGAGTCTCTGACATCATCCACTTGCTTTTGATTCGTTGTTCCAGTTTAACCTAAGTGTGATTCATTTATTAAAGATTGTTATTACTAAAGGCTTCTTTATTCAACTACCCAATATTGGTTGTTCGGAATTTCAAGATAAAGATACCCAGATGTGTTTGAAAACCTCCCTGTGAATTGTGAGTTATCAGTACACCTATTTGAAAGAAACCGTTAGATGTGCGCATTCTTGTTTTTTTGAGTGAGTGAAAAATGTATGTTTAAAAACTCTCCAAACACCTGGTGCATTTTTCGTGAAGGCTATCAACACCACTAAAGAAACCTTTATGAGTTTTCAACACGCACACTTTATTGTGAGTGTGGTAAGTCCCATTCAAGTATTATCCATCCCCTATCTAAAAAGTAAAAAGTAATCCTACACATTGAAGTCTTCTCTTTTTTTCACATATTATCATCTGGTGAGAATTGGAGAAGAAGGAAGAATTGTTACAGACAGCGCTCTGGATATATCCTAAAAATCTGTTGGAGTATAATAGTGTATAGCTGTTTATTTGGGACATATGATCTTTGATGATTATACCTGTCCTTGATGAGGATCTAATTATCACTACGACAGGCATTCTTCTTTGGTGTTTTCAATATTTTCGCTCGTATTCTTATAAGGATATACAATAAGTATCTCTTGGAGCAAAAATATACAATATATTATATTTAAAGAAGAAGAAGAATTTACAAGATTTAGTTCTTTTGAGGATTGATTATCCCCCTATATGCAAATAGTGTATATATATAAACATACCCTTCAAAAGGGACTGAGGGGAGTGAGGTGTTTGGCCGACAGGGCTTCAAATAGGGGAGATCCAAAAAGGATATATAGATTAGGAGATGGGGGGGCACTAAATGAATGTCTTGCCCCGGGCACCAGAAACCCTAGTTTCGGCCCTGGTAATGTATTCAGGTTTTGTTTTTTAAAGACAAATCTTGATTCTTATTTGTACCCCTGGTTGTTTTTAACCAATAAATGTTTGTTCAACCTTATTTTAAATGTATTTATTGTGTCAGCCGACACCACCTCACCTGGAAGAGAGTTCCATAGTTTAACTGCCCTGACTGTAAAGAAATGTTTCCTTCTAAGGGAACGAAATCTTCTTTCTTTCAATGTAAACTCGTGCCCATGTTTCCTAGAGTCCTTCCCTGCAGTAAAAAGGGCACTTGACAGTTCCTTATATTGGCCCCTTATATATTTGTATATGTTGAGCATGTCCCCCCTTAAACGTCTCTTCTCTAGTGTAAGTAGTCCCAATTTGATAAATCTGTGCTCTTTTTTGTTTCTTTTTCCAATTCTATGATGTCCTTTTTATAGCATGGGGCCCAGAATTGTACTCCATATTCAAGGTGTGGTCTAACCAATGCTTTGTAAAGTGGCATAATTACTTTTGAGTCCCTAGTTTCCATACCCCTCTTTATACATGCTAGAATTCTGTTGGCCTTTTTTGTTGCTATGTGACCATAAGCACTACACCCCAGTTGTTATCTTTTTGGACTCCTAGATCATTTTCCAGTACTGAATTAGCCGATGCCTCCCCGCTTAGATTATAACTAGAACACTGGTTATGTCCCCCAAGGTGCATGACCTTGCATTTATCCCCATTGAACTACATCTTCCATTTTTTTGCCCACTCATCTAGATTATTAAGATCATTCTGAAGCGCAGAGACATCCTCGGTTTATTTAATTACTCTACTCAGTTTTGCGTCATCAGCAAAGATGGAAACGTTGCTGAGTAATCCCAGCCTAATATCGTTAATAAATATGTTAAATAAAGTGGGCCCTAGTACTAACCCCTGTGGCACCCCACTTAGTACCGGTATCATCTTTGATACTGCACTGTTCACAACCACTCTGCTCTCTATTACACAGCCAGTTCCCTACCCATTTACAGATTCTTACCCCTAAACCCAGGTCCCCCATTTTATTTACCAACCTATTGTATGGCACTGTATCGAAAGCTTTAGCAAAATCTAGGAAGACCACTTCTACAGCGTTTCCATTATCAAGGTTTTTGCTGACATCCTCATAGAAGCCTAGTAAGTTTGTTTGGAATGATCGATTTTTCACGAACCCATGCTGGTTAATGCTAAGTAAACTATGAAGTTCTAAATATTTCTGGATACCATCCCTTAAAATTCCTTTCATAATTATAGTGTATCAATATACCTGAAATAGATGGACTATCTTTTCACCTTAGAAGGCTTAATGTATGGTAAGGTGGATGGTCACTCCTAATGACACAAATAGGAATACATTGCATCACAATTACAATCATATTGCCTTATCAGCAGAAGCTATTCCTACAGAATTATCCTATATAGACATTCTCCAATATAGTTTACTTGGCTGCATGTGCTACTGTGCTCCTCTGTGTCCCAACCACAAATTAATGAATGTGGGCCCAGGTATCTATATTTATAGGAGGAGGTTGATGACCTAATTTCTAGTTACCTTAAAATGTATACCCTTATAATTATTCTTAATTACTTATATCTAACTTTAATGTACCTAATACTTCTTTATAATTACCATTTATTTTAAGTGTTTTATAATTTTTGGTGATGCACCTTATTAGGTATAAAATAATGGACTCCCGCTGGATCCTTTATTAAAATGTGGGTGACTTCTCAAATGGTCTGCATCCTGCTCTTACTCTATAGATGCTCCTTTATAGTTAAATTATAGTTTTACTTTATAAAACTAGCTTTTACCCGCTAATCAGCGGTTTGCTTTCCACCTGTCCATCGGTGAAACGCACCGCCATATTCCCGGTAGTCCCCTACTTCTTCAGCAGTCTCCTGAAGTCACCTGCTGATTCGGCAGTTTGCGTTCCACTCTCTATCCTGCTGGTACGCACCACCATTAGAGCTCACTACTGAGCGCTTTACATTGAGTTCCCAAATATATTCACCGAACTGTGATCTATTAATGTGCGCTCCAATTTTAATTGATGGTGGGCTACACCTTTATTAAATTTGTGATTTTATTTGTGGCACTTGCATTTTATTTGTGATTTTATTAGTGGCCAAATGTATTACTTAATTCTACCTATATTAATCAGTGCACTCCATCATTTATCTATTTATATTCACCAGGCTGTGGTCTATTTATTTATTATATAACTAAATTAAGATCTTAATTGTATTTATTTGTGTAGTGTACCTCTCTTTTGATTTTTCTCCTCCAGGAGAAGCCCAGAGGTGAAAGGGAATTGCCTATTGATGGGGACAGACAGGTCCCATCATTAGAATCTGACCACCACAGCATAACAACACAATCACAAGTCTATGTAGAGGGATGGGGTAGAAATTAACATATCGCCCCCACTTTCTCCTAAATGACTTGCATTATGCCCTACACACTACATTAGTGGGATGTAGGAAGGCTGCCTTAACAAAAATAACCTGTTTTCATGTATGTACTGGATATATATATATATATATATATATATATATATATATATGTATGTATGTATGTGTGTGTGTCTGTGTATATAAATATATATATTTGTAGAGAAGAAATGTGTCACGTATATTTGATTAAATGTACTTCAACCAAGGTTTGACACCAGACCTGTAGAGGAAACCGTTACCTTAGCAGCTGCAGTACATTACAGTACAGCAATACAGCCATTACAGTATGACAGCATCTTTACAAGGCTCGAGGGTCCCAACCACTGTCACATCTACAACACCCTATGTATAAAGGATGAATTCTACCAGCAATTAAAGTAACAATTGTTTTATGTTAGCTGGGAAACATGAAAAGGATGGCACAAAATGATGACACAAAGATTCTGCAATGCTTCTGCTGTAGGCAAAGCACTTTGTGGACGTTCTACCAATCTGTTCCTGACTGACATGCATAGATCACTAGGAGCGAACAGCATAACATAGTTTTTCTCTTTTCAAAATACTTTTTAACTGTTAACAGAAAATGTCAATGTATTGTTGTCAGTATAAATTGGAATTAACAATTGTTAATACTACAACTCTTAGGATAAAATTGTGGCATAGGAAAGTTGTGTAGGAAATTAACCTCGTTTCCTGATGTAAATCATTTTTACACTTTTAATACACCCTCAAAACACTGTACACATCAAACATACTTTGTCCATGGTTGCTTCATATTCATGGCTAATCCATACTTGCCTGTTTTTTAGTGCTCATCTATTGGAGAAGTCCAGAGAGAAGACACTATGCAGTGTGACATGTGCAGTGAAGGAAATGGGATGGAAGCAAATGTAATTAAGCTCCACCCCCATACTAGCAAAATGTTGCGATTCATGGGTAAATGGAGAGGTTTGCGTCCATTTTTGACTTGTCACCTTCCTGAAATGCCAAGATTGGCAGAATTCATCTCTGCGGCCTGATAGACACATGACAACTTTGCATTTTCTCTAAAATGGTATTTGAGAATAGTCTGGTAAACTGGAGATGCTCAAAATGCTACCATTGAAAGGAAATTCTAGAAAGGAGAGAGACATTTTCCAGGTATTCAAAGATTACATAAATGAGACACAACTACCAATGTACAAACTTGGTTCCATAACCACTAATGGAGCACCTGCTATGACTGACTGGACCAATGGGTTCATTTCCCTGTGCTAACATGATGATACATTTCCTGACTTTCCAAATTATCACTGCATAATTAATCAACAAGCTTTGTGTGGTGAAATGATAAATAGGACAACTGTCATGAATTTTGCACTTAAAATTGTAAATTCAATTTGTGCAAGAAGTCTTCAGAGGTGTCTCTTCCAGTCATACCTAGAAGAAAATGAAGCACAAAACAACAACCTTTTATTGCACACTGATGTCATATACAGTAGCTAAGAAGAGGTGCATTTCTGAAAATATTTAGGGATCTATTTCCTGAAATGAATGAGTTTCTTGTGTTCAAAGATGTGAAATACAGGCAGTTGGATGATGACCAGTGGCTGTTAGATTTAACTTTTTTTTAACTGACATCACTATCCTGTTGACTAAACTGAATGTACTGTACTACTGATGGAGCCCCTCTTATTCAGTTACAGGGCTCGCCAGAATGTCCTCGCTGGCGAGTGCAGGCTGAGAGGGACTCCACCTGACTGGGACGTGCAAGCGTCTTACACGCATCCCAGTCACTCGTCGGCGGGGATCGGAAACCCTGCCCGTCTCTGCTTCGGAGACATGGGCAGAGTTAGGTGGGGGGTGTGGCGAGTCAGTGGCAACGAACTGGGGACCGACGAGGTGCAGGAACATCTTGTGCGTTCATTCCCCCTTCTGGCAGAGGCTGGCGGCTGGCGATTTGATCACCAACCCCAGCCTGAATGAGGCAGGCTCCATCTGTATATAGTTACAGGCTACATATATGTATAAAGTTACAGGCTACATCTGTATATAGTTACATGGAATAGACAATATGTTGTTGGAATGATTGGGTCTGTTAACTGTTTAAACAGAAAATGCGATGTGTGCTTCTCCAGCAGTACTTATAGTGATACCACTGGACAGAATAATACTGGACACACTGCTGAAAATATAGAAATTTAATATATAAGACAAAAAATAAAACAATTCATACATAAAAATGATCAACAACAATTGATACAATACATTAGTAGTAAAAATACCTAAATAGCCATATATGAGGTTACGTTTGCAAACTGTATGGGAGCTCCGAAGTGGGTTAAAGATTAAATAATATGATTGGTTGTAGTCACTGGGGCTAGCCGGGATGAAATGGGGAAAGGGGAGGAGAAAATGATGCAGATGGATAAGCAGCACAGTTAGTAGGTGATTAGAAAGCACATGCAGGATTATTATGATGGATGGTACAGTGTCCAGAGTGTGGCACTAGAGGCAATTTGCAATATCTCACCCTCCGTTGGTATAGTAGTGGGAGGCGTCGGGGAGCTTGTGTTGGTATTAGCTCATACCCGATTAGATGGCGTTGCAGGCGGGGAGCTTGATGTTGGGTAGCTCTACCCGGGTGTTTTTAGTGCTGGGTCTGATGTAATTGACCGGCTGCAGGTGCTGGTACAGGCGTCCAGAGATGTCAGCGGCTGGAGTAATTGCCAGTGAGCGGGAGAGGGACTCGACCGCTAGGTTAAGTGCAGTGGCTGCTGCCCAGATGACGGTGGCTCGTTTGACTGGAGACCGCGGCAGACCAGCTAAGTGCGGTAGACTGGTGGGTGGAAGGATCACGGAGGTTTGCAGACGTAACAGGAAATGACGTCGACGCGTTTCGTCTCTATGGCAACGGAGACTTTTTCAAGACGGATCCATCATACTTATAGTGCCTCTGGACAGCAGATGTAGTGGAATGATGTCATGATTGGAGTGGCAGGGTTGGCTGCAAAGTCTCATGTGACAAAGACAAAGATGGCAGCGCTCATGTCTGGAGTTCTGGAGGCAATCCTGGTTTGTAACTGATAAGCTTACATCCTGTAATGGTGGTGGGGGTGCCAGATGATGTGGAGTGCAGAGACTGGAGACTGCTGTAGACAGAGAGGTGTGTGACACTGTGACACTGTGGCAGCATGGAGGTTACTGGATGTTTGCAGAGAGCGCCGGATGGAAACCAGACGGTACCAGTCGGCAGGGCAAGTCCAGAGGAGAACTTAAGGTTGGAAAGTGCTTCCAATGGTCTGGATAGTGACATTATCTTTAGCAATTTTAGTTTATGCTGATTTTTTTTTTTGCAGTGAGGTGCAATTTATAACAATTACACACAATTGCATATAAATGTATCTCCATTTATAGGGCTTTTATTTTCAAAGTGAATATGTAGGTGTGGTGTGCTTTATAGTTTTATCTTTTATTAAATATATTTCATTTAGGGACAGTGAGATGATGAGACTTTACAGCATAGCATCAGTATGTAAGGGAAGGGTTTGTCTGCAAAGTGTAGCTACCTCCGAAGTGTGTCTAATGGAGTTTAAGTGCACAAATCAAGGTCAACGCAAAGCTTTTTCAGAGCTTTTACTATGAGCATACAGCTATGAATAAAACAAACCTACATATAAAGTATCATATCACAGGTATGGCTTCTTTGTCTGGCATGGCATGACCATTGGTTTCTCAATTTCACATACACAGTCAGAGACTTCTCTTCCTACTCCAGTAATGAGCAATCACCTTGTGACCCTTATTGGCCTCCTGGCTCAATGTGCTCTCTGTCTGCCATTGTCCTATTTGGACTGTCTCTACAAGCAGTCTGACTAGCTTCCACAACCCCACCTAGGCTGTGTACACAGGCAGCAGCCCCACCTGCACAGTCCCTTATGATAATCTTCACTCTGCAACCCTTAGGTGCGGTCACATCTCCTTTTTCTTCCCTGTTTTGTCCTCCATGGCTCATTATTAACATATATCTTCATATTGTCACAAAATATAAAATGAACAAAAGTAAGCTTCACAATGGTTGTGACATGTGCCATGCCCCGGTGACACATGGTCACTCCTTAGTCTGTCCCTATTTGTTACCATTAAATCTTACCTATGGGGAGGTGCAGGAACAACAATATCCAGGATGTAAGTCTACCCCAATATTCCAGTGTAGATTGCCAGTTGATACAAGCTATCAGCAATTAAAGTCAGCTGTGTTTTCAGGATCTTTAATTTTTTAACAAAACACTTTGTTCTATCAAACACTTTTTGTTAACGATTGTTAAAGTTAATGGTTTAATTGTATCATCAATAACAATTTTAAAGGATCCTAGTATTCATCGTGATGCCCTTATTTTACTAATAAGTAATCAACTTCTGTTGCCAAAATTCTCTGTTGTTAATTTCTTAAATATTTATCACATCAATTTGGTATCTTGACAAAGGAACTAGAAATTTATTGTCATCTAGTTGGGGTAGGAATAATTGTATTTATCGTTTTAATGATCAGCTAGTTGTTATGGTGCTTTGAAAAGTTTGGCTTGTAAAGTTAAACTATAAAACATCCTCCATTTATTGTGACTTTAAAGGCTTTATGGCTTCATTTTATTGTGACAGCAATAACTGTTTTATTTGAAGTCCTATGCATTAATACCCCTAATTGTTTAAGTTTTAACAGATAAGGAAAGTTAAAGCATTTGTTGATCAAGGTGAAACAGAGATCACCGTTTCCTCAGATCAATTTTTATGCTTCTACTTGAGCTTATAACTGTAGCTATAGCATTGATTATATAACAGAAACACAGCTGCTATTCTTCACTGTAAAGAGTTTTATCTGATATATTTTAATACTGTTGCTCAAAACTTTGATATGGTTTTCATACCAGTCTACGTTCGTCATGAAAATGTTGCAGGTTTAGCTGTCAAAATGTAAGATTAGTCAATCCCAATACAACAACAACCACAATCCATGGCATAATAAATAGATCATTGTTACCCAAACTCTACTTATAGAATATAAATACAGAATTATGTGACATTTTTGGAGATGGGGGGGGGGGGGGGGGGAATTCTCTAAAACAGAAATGCGGTAAAAACCCTGTTATCTGGGTTTTTACCGTATTTTGATATGCAGCAAAACCCGCACAGCAGGTTTTCGCTGCAGGGGTATCGCCAGCAAAAGCTGTCGATACCCCATACAAGCCTATGGGCTTATTAACGTGACCCATGTCGCCCCGCACTGACCACTGCCAACTCGCACCAACCCCCCCTCACTTGTGTCCAGGCAGCACAACACTGTGCTGCCGAGACCTGTGACCTCCTGCTCCCTGCACTGAAAATCATCTTCCGGGTGCAAGGAGGAGGAGGAGAGCCCACCCCCCTGCAGCAGCTGCAAAATTAGCTGGGTGAGGGAGGGAGGAGCTTCCGGGACCCGCCGCGCATCGCCGGCTCACCGCAAAAGACAACTCTTTATGCAAGAGCTGCCTTTTGCTACAATAATTGCATATTTTAGAGCATATGCGATAATTATGTTAGCGAAAGCCGGCGATGTGCTGCGGGAAGGGGGCGCAGATGTTAGAGCATCCCCCCAAGCTCTTTTACAGGGCTAAAAATACTCTTTACAATATGGATTAATCTCTAATCGATCTTTAGTACCTAATCTGTCTATCAATGGATTGCAGACTTCAACCTTTACCAACACAAAATATATTCAGTCCTGTGGCCACAAAATATTATCAAAATTTAAAATGTATAAAAAAAATTATAAAAACTTAATTTTCACACAATACAAGAATTATACCTATTATTCAGATTTGTTATAGATAATTGTAAAATTGTTAAATTCTGAGGTCAAGATTAAAAAGGGGGTCTGCCAATCAATTCTGGTGTGTATGTGTGTGTGTGTGTGTGTGTGTGTGTGTGATACACTGAAACAAGTAATTTCTGCCAGGTGCCTTCCAAAATATGACACACAATCCACGTACAATAGGCCGCACTCTAGAATAAAGAAGAAGGTTATCCAGGAAATCCTTGATTTGTGATACAAATAGTCTCAGAAGTAGAAGTTTAATATACATATAATGCAGTATCTTAATAGACATATATATATTAGTAACTGGTTCTTTAAACATTGTAGGCTAAGACGCTGTCCTCTGTGGGAAGTGCTAGAATGATTATCATTTCTGACTGTCAAGTGTATGTGTGATGTTTTGTTTGAAGTAGTTCTGCCAGCACAAGGTTACCATTAGGACACTTGCTACTGAACAATAAATGCTTAAAGAAATCCAAATCCTTTGAAAATGATAAGGATCAGGGAGGGGGGGGGGATGTTTAAGAATCACAAAAAAGGCGAATATATCCATTTGAAAGAATGACATCACTTCAGCTTTTATTCTCCTCAGTACAATAAGAGTCATTTATCATCCTTATCGCTGAGCCAAGTAAGCAAAGGTGCATGTTTGGAATCCAATTTTGAAAGCGTGGATGGGATTTCTGTCCATAAGGTGAACAACTCTGCAATATTTAATTAGTTTTTGTGTGTGTCCCTGTTGCTCGTACATTATTTTTAGCCTATATTGTCACCGCTTAAAAATGAAATGTTTATCAAGTACTGTATGTTGTAGCAAATGTCATTGTTAACTGAAAAAGTTAGAGAAGACTAAATGTGGATCAATCCTTTATTAAGCAACTTGTTTATTTTGTCATTACCAGTAAACAAATAAAAACAAAGAATATATGGTACTTGTTTAGTTTCACGGCGGCAGCGGCCGTGCGTCTGAGTCCCCTTGCGGGCTCGGTGGCTCGCTGCGCTCACCACGCTATCTAAAATTAACTCTATGCCAACGTGGATAGTAGGGGTATGAACTCTCTTCATTGGCATAGAGTTCATTTACCTTATTTTTGACAGTTTAGTGAGCGCAGCAGCCGGAAGTTCACGGCGGCCATACTGCCGCCGTGAAACTAAACAAGTACCGAATATATATATATATATATAAAAAAGTCCAGGAGGGAGCAGCACAACCTCAACACTTTGTAGAGCCGGTGCCATCCAATTCCCCTCAGGGACACCAAACAAACGACCAGGAGGCGGCACTCGATCAAAGAAGCAGTCAGGGAGACAGATATCTCGTAATCAACGTTTCGAACTTTTTAATCTAGTTCTTCATCAGGATATAAAACATTAACACACAGTAAGCATATTTATACATACCACCATAAGTGCATACCAAATCAGCAGACTCCGTACGTCCCGCCAAAGACGTGACGTCATCAACGCCCGCCGCGCCTCAACAGCGCGTCAGTGCGTCAGCGTCCTCACGTTGAGCGGGGCGTAGGAGCCGACACCAGGTTGTTATAGCAACCAAAATACAAAGGGACGCATCTAAGCGAAAATACAGTAACAAATTGCTGTGCAGCTAAGAAAGAGCATATAAATTACATAAGACGCATCTAAGCGAAAAATACAGATACGAATTGCCGTGCAGCTAAAAAAAAGAGCAATAAAAGTGAAACAAAAATGTAAATAAACGACATGAATGTGCAATAAACATAAAAAACACATAAAAATACATAAAGCAATATACATAGAAAATAGAAGGTATATACAATGGACAATGCGTTCTTCAAGGAGATGTCATAGAGGCCAGTGTCAATTAAATTAATAAATAGCGCAATATAGCGCTTATCATTAATAGTAGCCAAATGACACCATACATGTAAAAAACTACTAGAATTAGCACAAGCTAAAGGGCCATATTCATCATACTGCTCAGATATATCATACATTGATATCAGATAGAATTTAGGGCATAAACAAAAACACTGCATGGATGTATATTGCACCGTCAAATCTTGCAACAAAACATCCAGTTGTATCACAAAAAACAGTGTAGACCCCTGTGTTCATTAAGACCGTTAGGGGCAATGGTATTTAAACGTTGGATCCATTGTGCCTCACATTGAAGTAACTTCAGTGAGCGGTTACCCGTCGTAAGGATGCAGGTATATGGTCGATGACCATATAGCGGAGCATGGGTATGGTGTGTCGGGCTTCTAGAAAGTGTCGGGCGACCGGCTGGTCGCTCGACCCCTTTTCCAGTGCCATTTTAATGGAGTGTCTGTGCCCTGCCATACGCTCCCTAAGGGTACGGTCTGTTTTCCCAATATAATTCAGGGAGCAGGGACAAGAAATCATCTACACTATGAAACGGGTGGTACATGTGACTCGATGCCTCAAAGAGAAACGTTTACCACTGAAGGGATGACAAAAGGAATCCCCGGTAATCAGAGCTCTGCATGTAATGCAGTTAAGACATCTGAAGCAGCCAGGGCGTGAGCCCAGAAATTATATTATATATATATATATAACCAATGAAGAAGGGCGTCACTCCGGGACTTGTGCGTAGCAAAAAATCTCTTATATTATATATATATAACCAATGAAGAAGGGCGTCACTCCGGGACTTGTGCGTAGCAAAAAATCTCTCCTATGCCAACAGGGAGAATGGCAGTTTCAATCCTGCCCGGTTGCCCGCACTGAGAGCCATGGGACTCACCAATATAACCAATGAAGAAGGGCGTCACTCCGGGACTTGTGCGTAGCAAAAAATCTTTAATGCAGCGTTATGTCAACGCGTTTCGGGAATCACCCGTCGTCAGGACATGTCCTGACGACGGATGATTCCCGAAACGCGTTGACATTACGCTGCATTAAAGATTTTTTGCTACGCACAAGTCCCGGAGTGACGCCCTTCTTCATTGGTTATATTGGTGAGTCCCACGGCTCTCAGTGCGGGCAACCGGGCAGGATTGAAACTGCCATTCTCCCTGTTGGCATAGGAGTGCCGGGCCACAACACTGCTATATATATATATATATATATATATATATATATATATATATATATATATATATATAGACATTGTAGGGGCTCTGCACACACTAAATTAACTGATAATAAATAGTGGAGATTTGGTTCATGAATTGATCAATGCATTTAAGTCTGCAGCCCCTTTCACGGGACCCCACTTTTCTGCAGGTCCTAACACTATCGCTGAAAATGGCTACAATACACATAGCTATCACATCAATGTTTGAATCCAGGCATGCTATCTGGTCTAAGGCTCACAGCACACTATGCTTTTATATGTGAGCAGTTACCAAAACACCTGTCACTAATCATCTAGGGAAATGGTTAACATAAGCTATGGAGTCTTAGCTAAAACAGGGTGCATGAGAGAATGTGACCACAATGTGAAGGGGGCTGCAGGCTTAAATGCATTGATCAATTCATGAACCATATCTCCACTATTTAATGTCAGTTAAATTTAGTGTGTGCAGAGCCTCTATAATGTCTGTTTAAAAAATGTGGTCACAAGCCATAGGGCACCCCAAAACTAGGAAAGGTGAGTGCAGATGTTTAGTGTATATATTATATATATATATAATATATACTAGGTGATTCATCGCGCCCTACGGGCGCTCTTCACACCGTCGTAAGGGGCTGCGCCCCCTTAATTTGTGAACGTTTGTATATGAGAAATATGGTTAGAATTGTATGAAAGATGCCCTGTATTGCAACTTAGGTGTCCGCGAATCGCGGGAGGGGGGGTCGCGGAGGGTGCCGCGAATTGCAGGAGGGGGGGTCGCGGGGGTGCCGCGAATTGCAGGAGGGAGAGTTGTGGGGGGGGGATGGATGCTGCGAATCGCGGGAGGGGAGGGATTGCAGAGAATCGCGGGAGGGGGGTTACGGGGGCGGGGGTTGCGGCGAATCATGGTAGGGGGGGTCGCGGGGGGTGTGCCGTGAATCTCGGGAGGGGGGGTCACGGGGTGGGGTGCCGAGAATCGCGGGGGGGGGGGGGGTGTGTGTGTGTGTGCCGTGAATCGCGGGAGTGGGGGTTGCGGGGGGGGGTGAGGGGGGTGTGACGCGAATCGCCACAAGAAAAAATCAACACAGAAAGGTCAACACATGTAAATGTTGACATAAGTGTGGCACTTCATTGGTGTCCATGTCGACACATGAGAATGAATATGAAAACATTCAAAAAATGAAAAAAAAAAAACTTCAAAAACTCATGTCAACCTTTTTCATTGTCGACCATAGCCATGTCAGTGTTTTCCATGTGCAATTTAATTCTGGAGCTGCTGCGAATCGCGGGGGGGGGTGCCGCGAATTGAGGGAGGGGGGGTCGCGGGGGTGGGTGCCGCGAATCGCGGGAGGGGGGGTTACGGGGCGGGGGCTGCGGCGAATCATGGGAGGGGGGGTCGCGGGGGTGTGCCGTGAATCACGGGAGGGGGGGTCACGGGGTGGGGTGCCGAGAATCGCGGGGGAGGTGTGTGTGTGCCGTGAATCGCGGGAGTGGGGGTTGTGGGGGGGGGTGGGGGGTGTGACGCAAATCGCCACAAGAAAAAATCAACACAGAAAGGTCAACACATGTAAATGTTGACATAAGTGTGGCACTTCATTGGTGTCCATGTCGACACATGAGAATGAATATGAAAATATTCAAAAAATGAAAAAAAAACTTCAAAAACTCATGTCAACCTTTTTTATTGTCGACCATAGCCATGTCAGTGTTTTCCATGTGCCATTTAATCCTGGGGCTGCCGCGAATCGCGGGGGGTGCCGCGATTTGCGGGAGGGGGGGGTTGCGGGGGGTGGGTGCCGCGAATCGCGGGAGAGCAGGGTTCATGGGGGTTCCGGTGGGGGGTTGCCGCGAATTGCGGGAGGGGGGGGTCGCGGGGGGGGTGCCGCGAATCGCCGGAGGGGGGGTTGCGGGGGGTGTGACGCGAATCGCCACAAGAAAAAAATCAACACAGAAAGGTCAACACATGTAAATGTTGACATAAGTGTGGCACTTCATTGGTGTCCATGTCGACACATGAGAATGAATATGAAAATATTCAAAAAATTACAAAAAAACTTCAAAAACTCATGTCAACCTTTTTCATTGTCGACCATAGCCATGTCAGTGTTTTCCATGTGCAATTTAATTCTGGAGCTGCCGCGAATCACGGGGGGGTGCCGCGAATTGCGGGAGGGGGGGTCGCGGGGGTGGGTGCCGCGAATCGCGGGAGGGCGGGGTTCACAGGGGTTCTGGTGGGGGGTTGCCGCGAATTGCGGGAGGTGGGGGGTCACGGGGGGTGCCGCGAATCGCGGGAGGGGGGTTGCGGGGGGGGTGACGCGAATCGCCACAAGAAAAAATCAACACAGAAAGGTCAACACATGTAAATGTTGACATAAGTGTGCCACTTCATTGGTGTCCATGTCGACACATGACAATGAATATGAAAAAATAAAAAAAATTAAAAATAAATCTTCAAAAACTCATGTCAACCTTTTTCATTGTCGACCATAGCCATGTCAGTGTTTTGCATGTGCCATTTAATCCTGGGGCTGCTGCGAATTTAGGGGGGGGGGGTGCCGCGAATCGCGGGAGGGATGTCGCGGTGGGGGTGTTTTTTCCGCGAATCGGGGGGGGGGGTGTCACGGGGGAGGGTTTGCCGCGATTCGCGGGAGGGGGGGGTCGCGGGGTGGTGGTTATGCCGCGAATTGCGGGAGGGGTCGTGGGGGGTTCTTTTTGCAGTGAATCGCGGGAGGGGGGGGGTCGCGGGGGTGTTTTTGCTGCGAATCGCGGTAGGGGGGTCGCGGGGGCGCTCACCTGGTGGCTGTGGAGTAGCAGTGCTGGGCAACATGGGAAGGCAGTGGGTGTCTGGCACTGTCTGTGGGCTCACTGGGCTGGTTCTCTGTCACATACCTCCCAACATGACCCTCTCCAGGAGGGACACAATGCTCTGTTTCTAGACTTCCCCTTAATGTATGATTGCCATCACCTGTTTTAAACAGGTTAATTTCTCAGAAAGGTGTTCAGCACAGATGAAGGCAATCACACATTAAGAGGAAAGTCCAGGAACAGAGCGTTATAGACACAGACACCCACTTTGAGTGACAGATGTAGCCAAATATATAGGAGATATATATATATATATATATATATATATATATATAAACGGGATTAGTGACAGGGTCTCCTGTGTGGCATCGTGTCTCCTGTACATGGCACAGGCAGTGGCATGTCTCTTGTGCGGCGCCGGGTCTCTTGCCACTGGAGGGGGAACACAGGAAAATTTGCGCCGGAATGAGTGGCTCTGTCAGAGTGGTCAGGCCTGGGACAACTGTACTCACAGCACCCCCTTGATGGTGGCCCTGATTACAGTTATATTAAAAATCCTCTAATTTGTAAAAACAATGCTTTGTTAAACCCTTTAATACTTTTGATTTGTTTTACTATTTCTTCTGTCTTATAAACTCTCCCTTTATATCCTGGAAGATGTGCGTACTGTGCAGCGCTTGAAGTCTTTCTTGATCAGTTTTGTTATGCAGTCTTTGCACTGTTTTAGTAGGTTGATGAAGCAGGTATTTCACAATTGACTTTGTAAAACATTTATCAAGTACATAATGTACTGAAACCAATTAAACTCACACATTTTAAGTCACATGATTTATGAATATTGTTTGATCTAACATTAAATTATTTTTATAGCATTACTCCAACAAAATATTCAATTGAAGTGAATAAAGAGAAATCATTAATACACTCCCATGTAGAATGTAAGTTTCACTGGTTTCAGGTTAATAGCAGTCTTGGGCAGTTTTACTACAATGAACTTGATAGGAAACATACCATTGTGTGGTAATGGCCATTAAAAGAAGAGGCGCCTTTTATAGATATTGATCACTGGTGCATTCATTAGATTTCTTTTAAAATAAAAAACGATTTTATCCCATTATCCTAATTATTTGCTATTAACTTAATGTTCAGCTTTTACAGCAAAATGAGAACAGAATATTCATACTAATGATAAATTACATGCACTGAACAACTTAATTGTAGAACCATTTATCCAGCATTTGTCAGTATCGCCATTACAGTCCCGCGATGGAAGTATAAGGTTACATCATTCCATGCTAAATATTTTAATTGTGTGCCATGGATTACACTAAATTATATCAGCATTGTTTTAAGTGAGTATATTTAACTGCAAAAAGTGTTCTCTCCAGCAGGTAATTCAGAAAATAAATTAGACTTACAGGCATAGTTGCCTACCCCCTGAATTCTGCATGAGACTTCCTGAAAAAACAGCAATTTCCCTGCCTCCTTGAAGAAACCAGTAATCTCCCCCCGAAATGTTATACAGGTTGAGTATCCTGTATCCGTGCATCCATTATCCGAATTAATCCAAAAACCGTGGTTTTTGGAATCATTCAAATTTTTTTTTTTTTTACCACCCTAACCCTCTTTTCATACTTACCAAGTCCCAGGGCGTCCACAGTAGGCCTCCGGCATCTTCTCCAGGGTCTCCAGCGGTCCCAGGAATGCATTGCGCGAGTGTGCGTGCGCGCCGGTCACGTCACCGGTGCGCGTGCACACCCGGGCAATGCATTCCTGGGACCGCTGGAGACCCAGAGAAGATGCCGGTGGCCTGCTGTGGACGCCCGGGGACTGCGTGGACGCCGAGGGACCACCGAACACCATCAGGGGACAGTTAAGTATGGCAAAAAAAAATTATTCCAAAAACCGAAAAATTCCCCTATCCGGAATGCTCGTGGTCCCGAGCATTTCGGATAGGGGATCCTGTATATATATATATATATATATATATATATATATATATATATATATATATTTATACAGTGTATACTGTATATATGATCAGGGTAGAGAAGCGGCATTACCAGGGCTTAGTAGAATAATAATATGCAGACAAGAAAGTCTAATTAACGTTTCGGTTTTTATAAACCATTTTCAAGATTTACAGTGCATAGCGAAAAACTTACAATATAAATACCTGAATGCTCCGGTGCACATCCTCGCCGCCCGCCCCCCGGGGCCGAGTCCGGCGTGATCTAGGACCGCCCATGGTTCAGCGCCAGCTTTGACTTCACACATCTGCAACATGCACGCTTCCATGCTTCCTAGAGGCAGGGAGGCATGTTGTGTCACCTAGCAACCACCAAACAAAAAAACATAAAACATAAACAATGTGACAACGTAAAAAGCATGTGTGTCTAGAAATACATACAAAGTGGAGTAGCAGGTAATATCAATCTACGTAATGCTGCCTGTCTCAAGTTACATCTGGTGAGACTGAGCATGGTTACGTTATGCTAATGAATGACTGCAGATAAATGCATGAACAGAAAAAAATGTGAAAAACTGGAGCATACTTAAAGCAACACGTCATGGTTGAATAGTATAGCTATTTATATGAAGCTAACTGGGATGTTACAAGAAGCAACCTACAAATAAGTTGTCATTGAGCCCTCCAGGAGTTACTGTTTTCAGTTTGTGTAACCATTTGTATTCACACTGTAACAGTAGTTTGTCTCTGTTCCCACCCCGCTGATTATTAGATATACAATCAATGATATTATATCTTGAGGTGGAAAGTCCCATGTCTCGCCTCTCTGAAGGCTTGTGTCTCTCCACAGATAGGGTGTCTCCAGTAAAAGCAGGGGGCTGCTGCTGTCTGTCTGCATCTGCCAGTACCTGCTTAGAGCTCCTTGGCGGCAGAAAGAAAGGATGGACGGACCCAGGCCACACAGTGTAGCGTTGCACAGCGGGACCGTACCAAGTGACAGGTTATGGGAGGGGGGGGGGGGTGAGTGGAAGGAGGCAATGCCCATCATGTGTTTGCTGAATGCTAAGACCCAATGATGGAGCAGACAGCATAAGAACAAAACCCTTTGTGGTGGGTGGCAAAGAGCGCCACGGCTCCCCCCCCCCAGTCCAGCACCTGGATCACATGACCCCCTAGCCCCCCTAGTTACGACCCTGACTTATTCCACATCATTAAATTGTAAATTGTTTTAGGAAAAAAGAAATCAGAGATCTATGCATTCAAAAGGGATCATCAGTGCAATTTCCCTGCATTGGTAGATGAAGGAATACTAAGCACAGTATCCATCTTTGTGGACGACACAAAATTGATTAGCATGATTAACAGTCAAGAATGTCTCCATGCTAAAGAGGGTTTTAAATAAATTAGATAAGTGGGTAGACAAATGGAATATGAGGTTCAATGTAGATAAATGTAAGGTTATGCATCTCAGGAGGCATAACCTGTATGCACATTAAAACCCTAATGGGGTAGAATTGGACAAATCAGAATTGAAAAAGGACCTAAGAGTCCTAATAGATAACAAACTGGGGCATAGGGCACAGTGTCATGAGACAGCCAGTAGGCACACACAATACCAATATGTATAAAAAGGGACATGGAAACTAGGAACGAAAATGTAATCATGCCACTCTACAAGGCACTGTAATGCTGTGTACACACGGGTCTATATGATTGCTGGGGATATATTGCTAGCAATATATTCCCAGCAATCATATTGCTAGTGTCTCCTTTTCATCAGCGATGAAAAGGAGACACTGCTACGGGGCGGAGGCGGAGCGCAGCAGCAGCAGGTGACGGGAGGTGGGAGCAGCGTCGCAGGGCATGGGAGAACAGCGCTGATTTCTCCGGCGCTGACCTCCTGCCCGGCGATCGCTGGGGGAAGCCCAGCATGCTCCTGCGACCAGCGACCATGAAGGGCTGGCCGCTGGAGCACGCTCCCTGCCATCTTTCGCCGGCTGCACATGAAATCACTGGCAATATGGTCGCTGAGCGACCATTTTGCCAGCGATTTCATACATAATTGCACCCGTGTGTACGCACCTTTAGCACTCATCTGGAATTTGGAGTGCAATCACACTATGAAAATGAGAATGTAGAACTGGAAAAGGGCAATAAATTTAATAAAAGGTAAGGAGTATATAAACTATGAGGATAGATTAGCCAAATGAACATTGTTTACACTGGAGAAGAGACATTTAAGAGGAGACAAGCTTAACATGTATAAATATATCAGAGGGCAATATTATGAACCATCGGGCAACCTCTTTGCTTTGAGGTTGGAAACTAGGCATTCAGTCTAAAGGAGAGAAGATTTCATACCCTTAAAAGGAATGCCTATTTATGGTCAGGGCAGTAAGGGTATGAAACTCTCTTGAAGAACAGGGGGTGATGGCAGACACATTGAACACATTTAAAATAAGGTTGCAAAAACATTTATTGGAAAAAAAAAAATTAGGGGTACAACCTATAACCAATATTTAGTCAAAGTTAAAACAAAGTATTTATTTCAAATAGGGCATGACAAATCTAGATCGAAGGTTGAACTTGATAGATATTATTCTCTTTTCAACCTTGACTACTATGTTACTATTGTATGTACTGTAGTTATAAGGCACAGTGATCCATATGGCTAAATGCATTTTAAATACGTTTTCTCATAGCCACTTAAAAGGAACCACTTGTAAAACACATTAAATGAATGAGTTCCGACATGTTTTTTACCATCTTAATCCAGTTTGCAGCTGATGTAGGTTCAGTCTCCAGCAGGTTATGGATTTGGGATGTTCCTTCATTGTGTGGCAGAATGCAGAAATCCTTTTACAGACAGGCATCCATATGCAATATGCTGTAACTCCTCACAATGGAGTCTGATTTAGAGTTGATTACAAATGCAAAAAACTTCCTCATATGGGTAAAACCATGTGCACTATGGGGGGGGGGGGGATGTTATATGTATAAAGAGAGTTAGATTTGGGGGAGTTACTTTGTTTCTTAGCAGGGAAAATACTGGCTGCTTTGTTTTGGCACAGCAATTCAGATTTCTGTTTAAACACACCCACCCAAATCTAACTCTCTGCCCCACCTGCAGTGCACAAGGTTTTGTGCATTTGAGAAAGTGCAACTCTGAATCGGGCCCTAAGCTGTCTGTTCACCTCTATACTTTTTTTCTTCATGTCTTCAATCTTAACTGTACTGCTATGGGTTTTGTGTTCCGAATGTTCTGGTGTTCCAAGCTGAAAAACAGTTTTTATCGCATTTTCGCTTTAGTGCAACCATAATTTATTGCTGGTCACTGCTCTTTTGTAAATGACTACTCTCGAAATTAGTTTTTTTTTTGTCAAGTGTAGGAGAAAACCATCCTGTTTTGAAGGTGTTTCTCTTACTTGTCCTAATAATGTTAGAAAAAGCAGAAGGGTTTGCTTCAGAGTTGGAAGGAGACATGGCCACAGCGTCTATTGGCAGTTGCCGGTCTGCAACTTTATGCAAATGTTGCTACTAAGTCATTCTGTTATGTTCATCTGTGCATCAGAATGCAAAGAGTGAGCTGGCCACTATCCGCCACCATAGATGATGAAATACAGATTGGTGCATATTTATACTGTACATGCTATAGCTCTCACCATCAAAACGTTCTCCAGCCTACTGTCAGGTACCGTTTCTTTGTCCGTGGGCTCCTGCGTGAGTGGTTAAGGGGGACATTTACCAAAATGGATTCGTAGAAAAAAGGTGTATTCGTAGGGAGAAATACACCTTTTTTTTACGAATTTGTATTTTCGGGATTTACAATCCCAAAAATACAACAAATCGTAGTCCTAAAGATGGAACATTCGTATTTGTATTTACAAATACGAATGTCTACACCATCGATAGGATACGACAGAAATCACCATTCAAAAGAATGGTGATTCCTGATTTACTAAGCAGCCGTACTGATAATACGGCTGCTTAGTGGTGTGAAACACCCACGCAAATACGACAGGAAAATAGAACACCATTTTCCTGTTCTATTTGCTTTAAGCCTGCACGGATCAGTCAGATCCGTGCAGGCTGCAGTGTAAAAAAATAGAAAAATAAATAAATAAAAAAAAAAAACGGCGTGGGGTCCCCCTCACAGCCATAACCAGCACCAGGCTGAAGGAGCCGGGGCCGGTAATTAAAAATCAGGGAGCCCGACAAATAGGGGTTCCCCGATTTTTAACAACCAGCCCCAGGCTCCAGGTCCGGGGCTGGTTCCCAAAATACGGGGGACAAAATGACTAGGGGTCCCCCGTATTTCAAGAACCAGCCCCAGGCAAAACCAGCCAGCAGGGTAATGTCACAGCCGGGGGACACTTATTATATAAGGTCCCGCGGCCAAAACATTAACCCTACCGACCAGTCAGCCTGGCCAGGGGCCCTGGGGGAGTGGGGACCCCCCAATGAAGGGGTCCCCCCCTCCAGGACTTACCTGACCAGGCTGAAGCCTGGTGCTGTCCTCGATGCCCCTGGGCGGTGGGCATCGAGCTGATAAATGGTGTAAAAAAATAGATAAACTATTGTTTTTTACTGTGGCACTACAAGTGCCAGCAAGCTGGGACTTGGAGAACCACAAGTCCCAGCCTGCTGGGCATTAAAGGGCCCGCTGGCACTTGTAGTTCTACAGTTAAAAAAATAGTGCACAAAACACACTGATACACTTTTAAAATAAAACTTTATTACATACAAAGCCCACACATACTAATACTTACCTATCTTCTTTCCGTAGGTAGCCCTGATGTCCTGTGTCGGCGTCTTCTGGTCCTGTGTCGTCTTCTTCCTCCATGTCGACCGTCGCTGTCGCCGTCCGGATCCGACGAAATCCATTTGGGAAGCTGTGGAAGGAAACCATACTCACCTGTCCCAGCGCGACGTAGTCCAGGTAAGTGTCTTGGCAAAAAAACAAAACGAACACCCAAATCCAGCCGGACTGTAGACTGCTGTGCTAATACACATTTGAACTTATGCCTTTCCTCTTGATTGGCCGCTAGGCCGCAAGGCGGCCAATAGCGGCATTCGGGAGGCGGAGCCGCACGATGTAAACACCGTGCGGCTCCCTGCTTGTCCGGCTGGATTCGGGTGTTCGTTTTGTTTTTGCCAAGACACTTACCTGGACTACGTCGCGCTGGGACAGGTGAGTATGGTTTCCTTCCACAGCTTCCCAAATGGATTTCGTCGGATCCGGACGGCGACAGCGACGGTCAACATGGAGGAAGAAGATGACACAGGACCAGAAGACGCCGACAAAGGACATCAGGGCTACCTGCGGAAAGAAGATAGGTAAGTATTAGTATGTGTGGGCTTTTTATGTAATAAAGTTTTATTTTAAAAGTGTATCAGTGGGTTTTGTGCACTATTTTTTAACTGTAGAACTACAAGTGCCAGCGGGCCCTTTAATGCCCAGCAGGCTGGGACTTGTGGTTCTCCAAGTCCCAGCTTGCTGGGGAGGCTTGCTGGCACTTGTAGTGCCACAGTAAAAAACAATAGTTTATCTATTTTTTTTACACCATTTATCAGCTCGATGCCCACCGCCCAGGGGCATCGAGGACAGCACCAGGCTTCAGCCTGGTCAGGTAAGTCCTGGAGGGGGGGGACCCCTTCATTGGGGGGGTCCCCACTCCCCCAGGGCCCCTGGCCAGGCTGACTGGTCGGTAGGGTTAATGTTTTGGCCGCGGGACCTTATATTATAAGTGTCCCCCGGCTGTGACATTACCCTGCTGGCTGGTTTGGCCTGGGGCTGGTTCTTGAAATACGGGGGACCCCTAGTCATTTTGTCCCCCGTATTTTGGGAACCAGCCCCGGACCTGGAGCCTGGGGCTGGTTGTTAAAAATCGGGGAACCCCTATTTGTCGGGCTCCCTGATTTTTAATTACCGGCCCCGGCTCCTTCAGCCTGGTGCTGGTTTCGGCTGTGGGGGGGACCCCACGCCGTTTTTTTTTTTAATTTATTTATTTTTTCTTTTTTTTTTTTACACCTTGCAGCCTGCACGGATCTGACTGATCCGTGCAGACTGCTAGAAATAATTCGTATTAGCGGCCGTATATACGGCTGCTAATACGAATCATTACACCATCGGAGGGTTACAAAGCAGTCGTATCTGACTGCTTTGTAACTGATCCTCCGGAACACGAGTTTGCATACGACTTAAACAGTCGTATGCAACCGTAGGGAAAATACGAATACGAAAAACTAGGTTTTTCATATTGGTAAATTTCCCCCAAAATGTCTTTGTATGCAACCACTTTCACCAACACTTGTGACACTCACAGGTAATGCCGGTACTTGTGAGTTATCTGGGCGTCCGATTTTTTGATTGTATGCCTTAAGTTAAGGCATACAATCAGATGCGATGCGATACGATATCGCATCGCATCGCATCGCATGCGACCATCGGATGCGATGACCCGATTTTTCCATAGGAATCAATGTTAAAATGGACTGAGTCCATTTTAACATGGAATTCAATGGGAAAAAGGGGTCCTTTTCATACCCCTACTATCCAAGTGGGCATGGAGTTGGATATAAACCTGTGGCGAGCGTAGCGAGCCACCGAGCCTGAAGCGTGGCGAGCGAAGCGAGCCCCGCGAGGGGACGGTATTCCGTGTCCCCTCACGGGGCTTGCTACGCTCGCCACGCTTCGGGCTCGGTGGCTCGCTACGCTCGCCACAGGTTTATATCCAACTCCATGCCCACTTGGATAGTAGGGGTATGAAAAGGACCCCTTTTTCCCATTGAATTCCATGTTAAAATGGACTCAGTCCATTTTAACATTGATTCCTATGGAAAAATCGGGTCATCGCATCGCATCGCATCGCATCCGATGGTCGCATGCGATGCGATGCGATGTCCCGATCCGACCCGATTTAAAAATCGGACGCCCGGATAACTCACAAGTACCGTAATGCCCATAAGATGGACCATCTTTGTGCATGCACTAAGCAGCATCAGAGTAAGTGCCCCAAAACACCTTCCAAGACATTTCTATTATACTGCATGTCAATTGCAATAACACCTTTGTACATATACAGATGAGTCCCTTTTCATCCTTACTGCAATGTGGATTGGGCAGTCGTACATTCCCACTATGCGCACACCTCATAGCGGTTTTTAGTGCCAAATAAGTTGCTCAACCAACGTATATAAACATTACAATTGGCTAAGGATCAGCCCTTAATAATATAGGGTCTGATTCAGGTTTTATCGGTCAGGCCAAATTCGGCAGCAAGGGAACGCCCAGCGTTTTAAGGGTATCCCCAAGAAATCGCTGGGAGTTCCCTTGAATATGCAAGCAGGTCGCTGCTTACTTGGGCCGGATGGCTGGCTTCACATGACGTCAGTGACCTCCCACATTTCGACCATCTCTGTAGGAAATAAAAGTCAGTCTAGACTGACTTTTTACTTGCAAACTGCAAAAAACACATTCAGTGCCTGGCAACCTGATTTTTCACTCGTGCGGCCTGCATGCGAAGAGATGTGATGTTCAGTCATGCAGCGGGCAACGCTTTCCTGTTCACTTGGCTGCAAACATACGCAGCCTAGCGAACAGTTGTGAGTCACGCCCATAGTTTGTGTCATGCCTATAATTGTAGACGCAGTTTAAATTTCTATCTTTCGATCTAACTATCTATCTCTAAAAACATCTGATTTCTTTCAAGTTAGGAAATAATAAAAAAGAGGTTTTAGCAAAGTTGTAAAAAATTGACAAATTTACAATGCAAGGTAATAGCTTTAGTGATTGAACTGAAGATTTAAGGGTATTTCAAGACAAAGAGATAACTACAATCCTTTTGAAAAGTTTTATTGCTAAAGGGCACGATAAGGAGCCTGTCAAACCCATTCTAAAGTTGGCAGTCAAATTTATCAAATTGTCAAAAGCGCAATACTAAAACTATCCATCCAATTCTTTCAGGCTGTTCTTCTTATCCATTTTCAATGTGTTTCTTATTATTTGAATTGCCGGTTCATGACCTCTGTTTGATTTCTTTTAACATTTGACTGCCAAAAAAAGAATCCATTGATAAAAATAACGTATATGTATCTTAAAGCAGATACATTTTTTCGATAAGAAAATAAAGTTAATACTGTGGGGGAAATTGACTAAGGTGAATTCATGAAAAAAAATCGTATTTTCATAGGAAAATATGATTTTCTTTGGCGTAATTGTGTTTTTGGCATTTAGTATGCCAAAAATACGAATTTTCGTATTCGTATTGATGGGACATTCGTATTTGTATTTACAAATACGAATGAATACACCATCGATAGAATACGACAGAAATCACAATTCAAAAGAATGGTGATTCCTGATTTTCTAAGCGGCCGTATTTTCAATTAGGCCGCATTTTCAATTAGGCCGCTTAGTAAATCAGGAATCACCATTCTTTTGAATGGTGATTTCTGTCGTATTCTATAGATGGTGTATTCATTCGTATTTTTATTCACTAATTGGCATAAAATGTCCGCAAATGGATGACCAAATACGGCAGGAAAATACACTTCATTTTCATGTCGTATTTGGCTTTAGCCTGCACGGATCAGTCAGATCCGTGCAGGCTTCAGTGTTAAAAAAATTGAAAAATAAAAAAATAAAATAAAAAAAAAAACAGCGTGGGGTCCCCCCCCCACAGCCGTAACCTGCAGCGTGGGGTCCCCCCCCCCACAGCTGGTAATAAAAAATCAGGAAACCCGGCAAATTCCCAAATCAGGGGTTCCCTGATTTTTTCAAACCAGCCCCAGGGCCGGTTCCCAAAATACAGGGGACAAAATGACTAGGGGTCCCCCGTATTTTATGAACCAGCCCCAGGCCAAACCAGCCAGCAGGGTAATGTCACAGCCGGGGGACACTTATTATATAAAGTCCCGCGGGCAAAACATCACCCTACTGACCAGTCAGCCTGGCCAGGGGCCCTGGGGGAGTGGGGACCCCCCAATAAAGCCCCCCCTCAAGGACTTACCTGACCAGGCTGAAGCCTGGTTCTTTCCCTGGTGACCCTGGGCTGTGTTCACCAGGCTGATGAACTTGTGTAAAAAAAAAAAAAAAAGAATAAACTATTGTTTAATACTGTGGAACTATGAGTCCCAGCAAGCCTCCCCCACAAGCTGGGACTTGGAGAACCACAAGTCCCAGCATGCGGGGCATTAAAGTGTCCGCTGGCACTTGTAGTTCCACAGTATTAAAAATAGTCAAATAAACACACACACTGACACATGAAAAATAAAACTTTAATACATCCAAAGCTCTTTCATACTGACACTTACCTATCTTGATCCCATCGGTAGATCTCTGGGTCCGGTGTAAAAACTGAGCAAATTCAAACCTGTTCATCTCTAATGTTAGCTAAAGTAGCCCATACATTTTAGCCTCAATTTTCCGATCCCCTGATCCGCTGGCACTGCCATTCCACGAAACAGATGTGCCAATTGGCAGGTATTGATGATCAGCTATCCATTGGTGGATCGGGGATATTAAGCATGTTTAAAAGTCCCCATTCTGCAATCCCTGCCAAGAACATGAATTTGTGATTTATAAGCATTTTTAATATCCCTGATTCCCTGGCGCCATGGTCAGGGGATTGGGAGATTTCCCAAATACACCGTAAATGCGCCTTAAGTAGGCAGATGTAGGGATGTTGCTATTGGACAGTAGGCCTTGCTATGCCCGGAACTGAATCATAAAATTTTAAAGTAAACCTTCAAATCCACTTTAATAATATCAGCCTGAAGGTAGCTACAATTCTTGAATTAAAAACAATACTGTATTCCCTTAAAACAAGATCTGCAATTTTTACCCCCTCTTAAAATTGATGGGACAGCTAAAAAAAAAACAATAACATTGTATCTAAATTGAAAGTGCACAAAGAAGATTCATAATCTGCTGTTTTATAATACTGAAATGCAGTGTTGAATTTGTAGTTGAGAAATTTTTGTAATTCAATTTTTTTTTTAAAAGACTCATTTTTTATCCAGTGTAAATAACTCCTAAGAGTAGATCAAGTGAAGCTATAATAATGTTCTAGTGTTCAATGAATAACAATTGACTGACTTCATCAGTGTAATTATAATAGTCACTCCTTTTGAAGTGAAGAAATGACTTCCTCTGATTTTGAAAGTCTTAGTCAAAAAAAAAATTGCATCAGTCTTCATTTTGTTTTAACAAAAGGGATATTAAAAGTCACTACATTTATTTGGATGGTTTGCTTTAACCATTGACCTGAAAGTTCATGGTTTTCATGTTAAAAACATATGATTTTGATGTAATTAAGCCAACAGTAATTATTATGGTGTTGTCGATTAGGTTTAATTTTATGCTACATTAGCATTTGCAATGCAGGGCAATAGGGGGTCACATGCTAAATATCTATGATTACCCATGTGCCTGCATATAGGCATTGTATTATAGCATAAAAAAATGAGGTGTAAATTCCCCAAATAAAAATAGGAGCATTCTGCTACAGAATAATGCATTCTATATGGATGCATTGCTAAAGCACGGACACAAGCACGTACTGTTGGAGGGCTTGTCTGAAATAACACATATACTGTAGTGAATGCAGGATCATGTGTAAGAATACATTTATTATATTATTCAATTATGGAGTGCAAAAATATTTCTTTGAGCCAAATTGTGATATTCACCCCATGGCAGCATATATTTTTGTCTTTTCACGGCTTTTCCACCCCCCTGCTCCAAGACCAGCAAATTACGGGATTTGCAGTACTGGGGAACGGTGCTTGATGATGTCTACATCAGCCCCCCCCCCCCCCCCCCCCCCCAAGTGCTGCTGACAGTCTCCTCTCCCACCTTCTCCCAGAGGGGAGACTTAAAAGGTAGGCAACCCTGCATTAATCAAACTACAAATCACAGACTAAAACATATATTAGTTAAAGAGCTAGCAATTAAATTTATATCAAATGCAATTCACATTATACTACACAGAGTTACTGTCTACTGATAAATGCAGCACATGTTAGCATATACGTTTTCTTCCTTGGAACCCATTGCTCATTGTTTATATCTTTGTACTGTATCTACTGTTTGAATCCGTAATATTTTTTTTGCAATTTCTATACAAGAAACAGTTATATTACTGTAAATTGTATTTGTTGCTAAAAATCCATCTTGGTACAGTGGCACTGTGTCAGGAGCGTGATATGGTGAATGGCATATGCAGTATAGAACACAGAGTCAAGGCAGCACAGAGTGTTTCTAGCACAGGGTGTCAGTGCAGAGACTGATTAGTGTATAAAAAATGCATTGTTATGTCTGTAAGAATCATGACACTCATAATGAGGTTTATCAATCTAAAACATTGCAGAACATTATACAACCTGGATGTTTGCAATGGGAATTCACTTGAAACACGAAAGGTTATGGAAGGTCATTGTAGAACCAGATGCAGATTCAAACCCAAATGATATAGAGAGAGCCATGGGAAGTTTAGGCTTGAGTATGTTGCAACACTTGTATACATCAGAAGATATCAGATAAAATTATGTGGGCTGCATTACAAGCAGCATATCAGCATGGAGGTATCACGAGGAGAATTCATTTAGGATTCATATAACATAAAAATAAGCGAATGCAGCAGTATGTATGATTAGATACAGAAAATGATGTTTGTCTTATAGCAAATAACATCCATTGGAGTGCAAAGTGATGATTACTACAGCAATATTGCAGAATTTAATATATGATTTTGACTTCTTATACCCCATTTACACCAGAAATGCAGGGACAAACCCAGGAATTACTTTCCCGGGACAAGCAGGGACATTCCCGGGTTGGGACCCATTCACACATGCTTTTGAAGCAGGGACAACTCGGGTCGGTACCTTTCATACCAAACCCGGGTTGACCCTGCATTTATCATTGAAAATGGCCTTTTTTAGGCCCACATTACATTATTGATTATTAAAAATTAGACACAAAACATTTGTAGTCTTTTAACCTTTTGTTTACTTCAATAAAACAAATGAAAAGGCATATGAAAGTATAAAACTTTGCCTATTTCTAGGCACAAAAGTACAAGATAAATACAACCTTAAATATAAAGGCACAATATTACACAAATCAAACAACCCCCCACCCCGCCCCCCACAAGCATCAAACATCCCACCCCTGCCCCCCACAAGCATCAAACATCCCCCTACTCCCCCTTACACACATCGAACATCCCCCCTACCCCGCCCCCTAAACACGAACATATTGACCTTATGAAACAGGCCAAAATTTTTGTAAACTTGAAAAGTGCTCGCCAAACATCGGTCGGCCATTGTAAACAACAAACCTGTTAAGTGCACAGGCATATAGTGTCCAACTATCAGCTTATAAATAAAAAATAACACCCTAAAAACCCAACCTCCCCCTGCCCACCTACCTAAATGAAAAATGTGCCCTTAAAACAGCAATACAATTTTAAACTGCCTATT
The DNA here is from genome assembly GCF_055691185.1 of Crinia signifera. NCBI lineage: Eukaryota > Metazoa > Chordata > Amphibia > Anura > Myobatrachidae > Crinia > Crinia signifera. The sequence continues at coordinate 250,409,123 of NC_139219.1, read as the reverse complement.
GCAATTGCCTGTTAGGAGGGTCATAGTATGGACCTCTGGAATACTGCGGGCAGCTATGCTCAGGGGCAGTAGGGCCTTGGTTAGCTGGGAGCGTGTTGTTACCCACAAAGCGAGGCAGGATGTGTTCCAGGAACTGGAATTGACGGTCTTGGTAGTTGTGCAAGATGCGCTCTTGGTTTCCCATTATCTGCGTTATGAAGGTCTGCTGCAGCTCTCTTTCCGCCTCGATGAAACGGAGTTGCCGGGCATCCTCCTGTCGCTGCATGTTGTTGTTCATATTGCGCAGTTCTTCACAGAGCACCCTGGTCATTTCCCGTGCTGCGAGCTCTACTTTGGTGACTTTGCGTGGAACTGCAAGGGGAGTAAAAGAAGGAGAAAAAGGCATAAGAAAAAGCAGTGGTGTGATCTTATGTGTTTGTGGCCTACTCCCACCTACACTTTATACACTCTGCGACACCTAACTTTGCGGCGGACGGTTATGGTGTCGTATAGTGCAGCATTACTGTGTATTGGAATGCAAGTGCTTAGGACCTTAAAGCAAGGATAAATACTTACTATTGGTGCGCATCACAGGGAGAGCTTTCTGGGGTGTCGCTTTGGGTGTTGCGGGCACATCTCTCTCTTGGATGGTTTCTGCACTGGTGCCGGTTATGCTGTCATCTGCATGGTTAACGGAGGAGTTTAAATCGGTGTCATCTGTGACTAGTATCGGTGATATTGGCCCAGGTGATATTGGCCCAGATTGGGTACTGTCCATCGACTGATTGTCTTCATCAACCACTGATGAGAGAGTGACCAAGCTGGAGGATGACAGGCTGATGGGGTCACTCAGCACAGTGTTGCCAAAACATGCTGTGTACAGCTCGTAAAAGATCCAATCTTGCCTTGCAGCCCGCTCTTATTCCGATTGCGGTCATGTATGTGGTTGAATTGTTTCTTCAGCCCCTTCAGCTTGTTCACCACTTGCTGCTGGCTGCGGATGAAGCCCCGCAATGCCAGGACCTTGGCAATGTTGTGGTATATCTGGGCATCCTTAACAGTGCCTGTAATCTGGCGCCAGATCTCCTCTTCCCCTCTGATGCTTAATAGCTCCCTCACCTCTTCATTTGTCCAAGCCATGACAGCCACATTTGCAGGGGTTAAAACCCACTTTTGCCCACCTTGCAGGGGTTAAAACCCACTTTTGCCCACCTTGCAGGAGTTAAAACGCACTTTCCGCAACAGCACATGCACTCACAGTCTCCCTGCATGCTGTTTGCTGCCTCTGGGCGTGTCTGTGAGCATACCAGCACAACAGGAAGTTGCCCTGCTAGCAAATCAGCATTAGCTGACATCAGCAGAGGCAGCACGGGAAGCAGGGACATGTCCCAGCACCTTTCACACCAGCCAGTAGTCCGGGAAGGACCCGGGAGTAACCCTGCTACCTAGCAAGGTTGGATTGCCGCCAAATTAGCACAGGATTTTCTCCCGGGAACCTTTGACACCAGCGCTAGTACCAGGTTATTCCTGGACTCATCCCAGGAATTTAGGCTGGTGTGAATGGGGTATTAGTTATGGTGTTGGAAGCAAGGAAAACAACACACAGTTATAGTATGGTTATTACTGCTCCAGGAATGTGCTACCAGCGTTTCGAGTGCTCAGACTACCGCATTGCATACAAGTGCTACATTTGTCACCAGGATAAGCTACAAGGCATTTTAGTACAAGCAAAATAATGTGAATCTTATGCAGGACAAGAAGTGCAAGGGCAAAAACGAAGCAGCCGTGAGTGTTACAGGTCACCACAGAAAAGATGCCTGGTACATTTAATCAGGTACAACAAAGCATTTCAACTGCAATGAAGAGTCGTTCACCAAGATAAAAAACCAAATGTGATCCTATCACAATTATGGAAATTGGCACCCATGTACTTACAGCTGAAAACAAATGAAGCTTGCATTTAAGAGTTACTTTTGTTTTATGTATACAGATGGAGCGCCTCTCATTCAGCGCCAGGTATCAACAGAATGCCCCCGCTGGCGATCACCGGTGGAAAGGTCCTCCATCTGATTGGGATGCATGTTTTTCCGGCAGCGGGGGGACGGAAACCCTGCCCGTCTCCACTTCAGGGAGATGGGCAGGGTAAGGAGGGGGGTGCAGGGGACTACTCGCACCGACGGCGGAGCATCCTGGAGGTGATGGTGGGCTCCTTCTGAAGGAGACAAGCATGCATCCCCTTCCGGCGGCTGGCGGTTGGCGATCCGAGCGCCAGACCCCCGCTGAATGAGGCCGGCTCCATCTGTATGTATATAAGGTGTAAAAAATCAACAGGAGATAAAAAAGAACATGTCAGCGCTGGGGTTCTTTGTGTTCCCGGCTGTGACCATGGAGGACCAGTGGAGGGTGCTGGATAGCAGAACACTGGAGGCTGGATGTGTGACATACACGGAGGGACAGGAGCACGGCGAACCAAAGTGTTGGCAAAGACCGGGAACAGGGGCGCGGAGTCTAACTTGCCAGCGATGTTCACTAGGGAGTCCCGCAAGGGACTTACAGATGGGGCCGGGCTCTTCTTTGCTGGCGAATCGCCAGAACGTCACCTCTGGCAATCCGCCAGCAGCCCTGCTCGCCATCTGACTGAGACGTGCATGCGTCTCACGCACACATGCGTCTCAATCTCCGTCGGCGGGGCGACGGGAACCCTGTCCCTCTCCGCTTCAGGGAGACGGACAGGGTTAGGGGGGGTGCGGGCAGGCGGCGGGGACCTGGGGGAAGCGCTGGAAGCGGGACGCGCACGCCTCTCGTGCGCGCGTCCCCTTCTCGCTATACAAATGGCGGCTGGCGGGGGATGGTGGCTGGTGTCGCCATCGCCATCCCCTGCAAAGATGAGTCATGCCCCATCTGTAGCTGCGTCTGACAAGCAGGTCGCGGCCCCCTTCCCTGGTCCTCTGGACACAGGCTGGGACTGAGGATACTGAACTCTGGGAATAGACCTTGAGTAGACCAGAGTTAGGTGTGCAGTCTGGGAACTACGGGGAGTGACAACTTGGGATGTCGACAGTGGTGCTGACAGGTGACGAGTGACAGGAATACTGGCTGGAGATATATATATATAGGACGTAGATGGAATAGTCACTATGGGTATCCAGTAGAGGGATGTCAACCCTGGAGTCGACAGCATCTGTCGGCAGTAACAGGACAAGATGGTGAATGTCTCTGATAGGCTTAATAGCCAAAGGTGAAACTCAGCAGGGCACCTGCTACTCGACTGCAGGGATGGAATGGCAGGAGTCTTCTGGAGATGGATCAAACCTGGTAAGTATAGCAGATGCAGAGAACGCTGGAGAGGAAACGCAGGAGAGCCTGGATATCCTGGAGCCTTGGAAACTTCACTGACACAGGAGGAAACTGGGAGCAGGTAAAGCATTTGTTCAAGGCAAGGAAGTCAAGCCCAAGGCCTGAGCTATATCCCCCTTGCCTGTTCGTGATTGGCTGCCAGTCGTAGCACTAATCAAATACTGGGGAAAGTCAGACACACCTTGATTCCTGCACAGGTGTGTGGGTCAGGGGTCATACTGATGGTCAGCGGGATTGGTGTATGCAGTCAGCTGAGTGCAAGTGTCTTGGCGGCGCCCATGCTGCCCGGGACCGGCGTGAGACTGGCATAGGACAACGCCGACTGCCCACGGGGACACTGGAAACATCGCGCCATGCACCTGAAGCAATGCAAACATCGGACCTGCCACGCAGTGCGGACCATCGGAAAGGTAGAGACCGTGGTCTCAAACGGGGATGCCTGCTGTGGTTTGTGACAAAACATATACATACATGCCAATTGTCCCAATTTCTGTAGGATAGTTTTGCTAATTGGATACTGCCCTGCTGTTCCTCGCGTAGGTCGCAGTATGCCACAGGTGGGAAGTTGAAGTGTAGGTAAGAGCCAGGGGGTTGTCCAGCTGCTCGGGGGGGCACTGGGCATGCCCCCGAATTGACAAAAGCTGTGTTGCAGCACTAGTCTATGACCCCTCTGTCAGAGATCACATGGCTTGTAGCTTCGCCCTTTGGCATGGCAGGTCCTGATTTTAAATATGCAAAAGTTGGGAGCTATGCAAATATTAGGATATAATTCAGGTGGCTGTTGCATGAAAATAATCATGAGACGCATCATGTCAGAGCATATATATTTGCTAAATTAGTCAAAAAATGCAAATTAAATAAATTGATACTTATCCAAAAATGCTACCAAAGGAAAACCCAGATTGGTGCACATCAATTAAATGAAACACATTAATTTATTTTTTATTTTTTAGGGAAAGTAATTTAAAAATATATGTAAACCTATAAATCATAGTTCATTAATTTTTGAAAAACTTTATTTTGTCTACAGCAATATAATATTACTAAACATATAAAAGTTTGTTAAAATAATCCTATGCTGATAAATGTAATTATTTACTTTCTCTTTCTAGAAATATACAAAGGAAAAAGAAAAAAAAAAATCTATACAGAGTACTAGTAGCCTACCAACTACCCAAAATACACTCAGATGCCTCGTTCTGATAATACAACTGCATGCTCTGAATGCTTGAGTGTGACATGCTTGTAGTTTGAAGCAGAAAGCATACAGTGGAGAGTACGCCTGGAATAAATGAAACAAGCCCATTCTAAAGCCATTACAGAAATTAGCTATGTGAGGTTGAGTCTCCAAAGAAGCTTTAAAATGATCTTGGCATTTGTGACTGTAAAAATAATAAACATGCCTTCTGGTATGGTTCTGCACCTGGATCTAATTCTAAACTGTAGAAAAGGAAAATGCATGAATTAAACTAAGTGTGAAGAATAGGTAAAGACATTGCTTTGATACGCAAATAGCTTCTGTGTACCTAAAAACATTTGAACTAAAGCATACATTATTTATGATCACTGATTAGAAGACTCGTAACCTTAGTAATTGCACTGTGCAATTAGATGGTTGTGATCAAGGTATGATATTATAATATTACTGTATATGTAAACAATACAGTGAAAATTCGTAGAAACTTCTGATCAGTACTGCTGCTATTTATAAAAAAAATTAAAATCTAAAAAAAGGCACAATCATAAAATATACAGAATATCCTTTGAAACTCCCAAAAACATGTCTACGAGGGGTAATCAATGGTTAGACGCTGGTGACCTGTCCAGTGCATTTTGATTTGTATTTATACTCCCAAGTGTTACTAGTGCAGATGCTATTTACCAATAATTGCCGGTACTTATGTATTATCTGGGCTCCCATGTTAAATGCACCCAATTTTTTCATACCCCTACTATCCAACTACGCATGGAGATGATTTTATATAGTGTGGCAAGTGCAGCGAGCCACCGTGCCCGAAGCGTGGCGAGTGGACGCGGCCTCATAAGAAAAACGGGAGCCCAGATATTACATAAGTACCTAATTGCCTTTATTATGCAGAAATAACAATTCTGGTTCATTATTATAATACTGGAACTGCTGTAAGGTACAAAAATGTGTTGCTATCAACAACGGCAATCTCAGAGGCGGAACTACCATTGGTGCAGCAGGTGCATTGCACTGGGGCCCCTGAGGATTAAGGGGCCCACTCAGAGGCGGAACTACCATTGGTGCAGCAGGTGCATTGCACCGGGGCCCCTGACAAATAAGGGACCCACTGCTGCTCAAACCTGCAATGAATTACTGTGAACTTTGGTTGGGGTGGAGGAGGGGGCCCTAAATTATATATTTGCACCTGAGCCCACAACCCACAAGTTCCGCCACTGGGCAATCTCTCCATATAAAATTATGCTGCTGCAATAACAAGAGTAGATCCTACGTTTTTATGAAGGCCAACTATAAACAGATTTCTTTTTGAGAAAATCGCCTATTATGGCTATTACGATTTTTATGAGTTTGTGCTGTTTTGTGGGTTACTACCTTGAAATTTGAGCAGATAGGTTTTTTGACTCTTGCTTTAGCATAATGGCTGCGTGTTATAAAATGTTAACAGTTTTTCATGCTTATAGTGAACTGCAGTCTGTTAAAATGTAGCTATTTAACTATTTACGATTGATCTAATTGCATACTTGCCTACCCTCCCGGAGGGTCCAGGAAGCTCCTCAAAACCGAGTGGCCACCTCAACCCCTTGACCTCCCCTCCCCTCCCCACACCCCTCCTTGACAGCCCACAAATAGACAGATGGAGGAGGCCCCAATGACGCGATTTGAACTGAATTATGTCATCACAACCCCACCCCTACTATACAACGCCTGTCTTTATGGCACTGTATAGGGAGGGCAGAGCCATGCTGATGCAATCTTGATCATTCCATCTACCTGCCCCTATACATGCCTCACAGGAGACTGGTAATTATGGTCAAATGTCCTTCAGTGCTAAAAAAGGAGTGTGTGTATGTATATATATATATATATATATATATATATATATATACATTTTTGTAGGGCCAGCACACACAAATCTCCAATAGCAACTGCTGGGGTGCCAACTTAGGCTTGTAGTCCCAGGGGTACAGCCAAATATAAAGTCCAGTATAGAGAGCACTCACCAGTCTTCCAATCTCAATGCCAATAAAAGTTTAATACATCACCAGATTTTCAAAGCAGGGTGTCAACGTTTCGAGCCACAACAGGCCCTTTGTCAAGACAGTGATGGATGGGTCACAGCCCCAGAAGTACAATTCACCATAGGAATCAACACAGTATAAATACATACCAGAGGCCGGAAGTGCCTCTCCGTCGCCAATTAATCAATTAACTATTGTTAATACACTTTCAGATACTGTCCACCACTACCTCAATAACCATAACTACTCCGCATTACATGAAGTAAACTCTTTTGTTATTTACCTCAAGCAGGCTCCTGTGTCGCGCTGCATATCGGTATTCTCCGGCATGCGTTCCACCGCCCTGGAACGCATAAACCGGAAGGAAGATTTCGCGCTACCAGGCGTGTCATCCCTAGGTGACGCGCACCCGAATTACAGCTGTGTTCCATCAATATGTATCCCCGGCGATCGGCAGCAGGAAACTAGAGTTCCTACTGAACCCAAGTCCCGCATTTGGCTACAAGGGACGAAACTAGCGTTACACGATCTAACAGTGAAGCGCACAGCCATCTTGGGTTACTTGGAACGCAAATTACTTGCAGAGAACTTATATAACGCTTTTGAGAATAATCTGTTTAGCAATATTAGCATAATAAAACATGTTACATTTCTGGTATTACACTTGATAGTAGGGGGGACAGTATCTCAAAAAATCGACAACCATAATTTGGAAAAAAGTAAGAAAAAATGTATTTGCAAAAATATTTAAAAAAGTATTTAAAAAACATTATTTTATAGGCGACTGGACAGGTTCACTCACTACCTCTGGTTTACAAAATATCACAACCTTGGAATGTATCAAAACAGGACAAACAACAAATACACACAAATTAAAAACCACATAGAGGGGTCAGGGTGTCACATGTCTGGCTAGAAAACAGCCCAGAACGTGGCACTCAGACCCACAAACCTCCTATTAAAAACAAATATCAATTAGGTCCCATTGATATCGCTCTTAGGTTCAGTATTCAGAACAAATTTGCTATATTACTATTATTGCAAACAGGTAAATAGATGCCAGAAATCCATAATTACCAACTCAATTATATGCCATGTGTAGTCATAGGTTTATACTTAATCTTTACTATCGGTGACTACTGATCTAATACTGTCACTGAGAGGTATTGTCATCAACTGAGTATAGACCCTCACAGGAAGATATTCATATGAGTCTTCTCATTTAGGCCCCGGGGCCATACGGTGTCCAAACGATGGATCCACTGGGCCTCTTTTTTCAGAAGCATAAGACCCCGATCACCCCCACGTGGCGGGGGAGGAATCCAATCTATGGCCATATATCTCAAGGTGGACAGCTGGTGTTTTTCTTTCACAAAATGAGCTGCCACAGGCTTATCTGTGGAGCCAGTGGAGTAGGCCAACCGGATCGAGGACCTGTGTTGATTAATTCTTTCGCGTAGGGTTCGAATGGTTTTTCCCACGTATACTAAGCCACATGGGCAGATCAGGTAGTAGACCACATGGTCTAGTTGGCAATATAGGCGATGTTTCAAATATATTTTTGTGCTATTATGTGGATGGCAAAAAAATGTGCCAGTTATAAGTGCCCGGCAGGTTGCACAACCAAGGCACTTATAGCACCCGTTCTTTTTGGTGAGCCACCGGTCTTGATCTGCTTTTTCTGGTTTCATATTCGGTCTCAGAAGATGGTCTTTGAGATTAGGTCCTCTATTCACACTGAGCAGTGGAGGAGCCTTACCCAGTTTTTTAAAAGCTTGATCTGAGGTGATCATCGACCACTGTGATTTAATGACACGCTGAGTATTTTTGAAGTTGGTGTCACAGTGGGTATTAATGATCATTCTTGTGTTCTGGGTTGCACCTTTAGGACTCATGCTTTGTTCTTGAAACCTTCTTTTGGCTTTAGTGAGGCTCTTATTAATAGTTTTAAGGCTGTACCCCCTATCCAGGAATCTTTGTTTACATTCGGACAGTTGTTTAATCGTTGCAGACTCTTCAGAGTTGTTACGCATAACCCGAAGGAATTGTGAAATGGGTAAATTGGACTTATGGGAGTCCGGGTGGTGACTCGTAGCCCAAAGAAGAGTGTTCCTGTCCGTCACTTTCTGGTAGAGAGTATAACCCAAAAATGCTCCGTTCTTTAGGATAGTTATATCGAGAAAGTTCATAGAACTGGAGTCACATGCATAAGTAAATCTCACAGAAGAGGGTAAGCCATTCAACGTGTTAACCATCTCAACAAAAGATACTTCATCACCTAGCCAAATGAGAAAGACATCATCGATGTATCTCTTTAAGTATTTTATCTGCCCAGAGTAATGCGGAAATATGTATTTTTGTTCATAAGAATGCATATACAGGTTGGCGAAGGCCGGGGCCACATTGGACCCCATAGCGGTCCCCGCCAGCTGCATATAGTATTTATCCTGATAAAGGAAATGATTGTACTTTAGTACCAAATCCAATGCATTTAGCACAATCTCAATGGGTGGCCCCCCATAGGGCCCTTCCAAAAGTGCAGCTCTCACTGCCTCGCTTCCTTCTTTATGCGGGATAATTGTGTACAATGAATTAACATCCATTGTACACAGTAAACATTCAGGTTCAAGAACACCTAACCCTCTAATATCCTCAAGGAACTGTGAGGTATCCCTGAGGTATGTGGGGGTGGCCTGAACAAGAGGCTGGAGGTGGTAGTCCAACCATTTTGCAAGTGGCTGTAAGAGAGAACCTCTTGCTGAAATGATTGGACGACCAGGTGGATTGACGAGGGACTTATGGATCTTGGGCAACGTATACAAGATCGGGCACACCGGATGTTCCACTGTTAAATAATCCCATGTCTCCTCGTCAATCCACCCTTGCGTCAAACCCATTTTCAGCAGCTCATCAATTCTATGCTTAATGGCATTCATTGGGTTAGAGGTCAATTCAAGGTAAGTAGTTTTTTCACCCAGTTGTCTCTTAATTTCATGGTCATAATCTGAAAAATTTTGTAGCACGATGGACCCGCCTTTATCGGCGCTACGAATGACCACCGATGTATCGTCCTTTAACCCCTTTAGTGCTGTTCTCTCTGCTGCAGACAGATTATCAAATACTCTGTTTTGTTTAGCTTGTTCCTTACAATCTTTATCCACTACCCGTAAGAAGGTTTTTAGACTCGCATTGGTACTGATGGGATCATAAGTACTTGGTTTTTTAAAAATCTTTTTGGGAGCAATACTGGGGGTTAGCATTGGAGTTTGTATCTCTTTATTGTCAAAATGCTCTCGAAGGCGGAGTTTCCTCCCCATTTTAAAGTGGTCAATCGACCACTGAAATGAATCAAATTTGTACGTGGGTATGAAATTCAAACCCTTCGAGAGCAATGTGCGCTCAGGTTGCGAAAGGCTTTTGGATGAAAGATTAAAGATTAATTCCTGTACCCCCTGTACCCTCCTGTTTGTCCTCTGTCTGGATTTCCCACCCCTCCGCGGGTTCGGTCTTTTGCACGCCGACTTAGGACGTCTCTGCGGGTGGGTCTGTTTCTTTGCTCTAAAAAAGATGAGGACGTTTGTTGGTATGAGGAACCTCGAGGGGGGGGGGTAAACTGTCACCTGTATCAGTTTCAGAGGATGAGTTGGAAATTTGGGATTCAGGTTCTCTGAAACGTGGTTGCCGTGAGCGGTACCCTCCACGGTGTCTGTACCCTGTTGGCTGCGAAGAACCTTCTCCCATCAACCACTTGTACACACCGTGTCTCTGGTAGTCACCCTCAACGGTTTCCAATTTCTTTCTTTTGAAGGCTATTAAGTCCGTTTTATATTTATCAATTTGGGATTGTATTCGACCCAACCAGTCCTCAGTCTTATCAGCCTTCAAAATACTCAGCGACTCTTTCTCATACTCAGAAATTTCAATCTTAACTTTCTTCAATTCCACACCCACCTCCTCCACAACCAAAGCTATCAAATCAAGAGAACATTTGTTAAGTACTCCACACCATCGGACGCAAAAAGCAGGATTGCGGCGGCCGATGGTGGGAGTATTATTAATTCTAAATCCTCTCGGAATACGCTTCTTTCTATAGTACTCCGAGAGAAATTGCCCATGTAGCATTAAATCAATCTCCCTCCGTTTTAGTCTGTGCAATTTGTGAAAATGATCAGCAGAGGTTGCAGAGGGTAGTTGGGCAAAATCCAACTCAGTAAACAAAATTTTATCAATTTCATCGTCAGTTAAACTGATTTGAATATTTTCCGCATCACTCAAGGCAATCTCGTCTAATCCCAAAAGGCTTGTCGCCATTTAGGGAACACACTACACACTTATAATTAGCACAAGGTATTTCTGGCAGAGCTAAACACTGAGTCAGCACAAACAATATCACTTGCAATATATTTTTCAAACAACAGAACCAAGAGTCGATTACAATATATACCTATAGGTGATATTAAGCCACTTCAGGAGTGTAACACATGCACGTGTCACAAATTTTTGTAAAACAGGCGATCAAAAAGTAGTCTCCACTCTCCAGTATTTCACAACTTTTTTCAATTGTATCCAATGGGTGCACAGTCCAGGAAATATTACCTCAATAGGTGAATCTCCATATATACATTTTTGTAGGGCCAGCACACACAAATCTCCAATAGCAACTGCTGGGGTGCCAACTTAGGCTTGTAGTCCCAGGGATACAGCCAAATATAAAGTCCAGTATAGAGAGCACTCACCAGTCTTCCAATCTCAATGCCAATAAAAGTTTAATACATCACCAGATTTTCAAAGCAGGGTGTCGACGTTTCGAGCCACAACAGGCCCTTTGTCAAGACAGTGATGGATGGGTCACAGCCCCAGAAGTACAATTCACCATAGGAATCAACACAGTATAAATACATACCAGAGGCCGGAAGTGCCTCTCCGTCGCCAATTAATCAATTAACTATTGTTAATACACTTTCAGATACTGTCCACCACTACCTCAATAACCATAACTACTCCGCATTACATGAAGTAAACTCTTTTGTTATTTACCTCAAGCAGGCTCCTGTGTCGCGCTGCATATCGGTATTCTCCGGCATGCGTTCCACCGCCCTGGAACGCATAAACCGGAAGGAAGATTTCGCGCTACCAGGCGTGTCATCCCTAGGTGACGCGCACCCGAATTACAGCTGTGTTCCATCAATATGTATCCCCGGCGATCGGCAGCAGGAAACTAGAGTTCCTACTGAACCCAAGTCCCGCATTTGGCTACAAGGGACGAAACTAGCGTTACACGATCTAACAGTGAAGCGCACAGCCATCTTGGGTTACTTGGAACGCAAATTACTTGCAGAGAACTTATATAACGCTTTTTAGAATAATCTGTTTAGCAATATTAGCATAATAAAACATGTTACATTTCTGGTATTACACTTGATAGTAGGGGGGACAGTATCTCAAAAAATCGACAACCATAATTTGGGTAAGGCTCCTCCACTGCTCAGTGTGAATAGAGGACCTAATCTCAAAGACCATCTTCTGAGACCGAATATGAAACCAGAAAAAGCAGATCAAGACCGGTGGCTCACCAAAAAGAACGGGTGCTATAAGTGCCTTGGTTGTGCAACCTGCCGGGCACTTATAACTGGCACATTTTTTTGCCATCCACATAATGGCACAAAAATATATTTGAAACATCGCCTATATTGCCAACTAGACCATGTGGTCTACTACCTGATCTGCCCATGTGGCTTAGTATACGTGGGAAAAACCATTCGAACCCTACGCGAAAGAATTAATCAACACAGGTCCTCGATCCGGTTGGCCTACTCCACTGGCTCCACAGATAAGCCTGTGGCAGCTCATTTTGTGAAAGAAAAACACCAGCTGTCCACCTTGAGATATATGGCCATAGATTGGATTCCTCCCCCGCCACGTGGGGGTGATCGGGGTCTTATGCTTCTGAAAAAAGAGGCCTAGTGGATCCATCGTTTGGACACCGTATGGCCCCGGGGCCTAAATGAGAAGACTCATATGAATATCTTCCTGTGAGGGTCTATACTCAGTTGATGACAATACCTCTCAGTGACAGTATTAGATCAGTAGTCACCGATAGTAAAGATTAAGTATAAACCTATGACTACACATGGCATATAATTGAGTTGGTAATTATGGATTTCTGGCATCTATTTACCTGTTTGCAATAATAGTAATATAGCAAATTTGTTCTGAATACTGAACCTAAGAGCGATATCAATGGGACCTAATTGATATTTGTTTTTAATAGGAGGTTTGTGGGTCTGAGTGCCACGTTCTGGGCTGTTTTCTAGCCAGACATGTGACACCCTGACCCCTCTATGTGGTTTTTAATTTGTGTGTATTTGTTGTTTGTCCTGTTTTGATACATTCCAAGGTTGTGATATTTTGTAAACCAGAGGTAGTGAGTGAACCTGTCCAGTCGCCTATAAAATAATGTTTTTTAAATACTTTTTTAAGTATTTTTGCAAATACATTTTTTCTTACTTTTTTCCAAATTATGGTTGTCGATTTTTTGAGATACTGTCCCCCCTACTATCAAGTGTAATACCAGAAATGTAACATGTTTTATTATGCTAATATTGCTAAACAGATTATTCTCAAAAGCGTTATATAAGTTCTCTGCAAGTAATTTGCGTTCCAAGTAACCCAAGATGGCTGTGCGCTTCACTGTTAGATCGTGTAACGCTAGTTTCGTCCCTTGTAGCCAAATGCGGGACTTGGGTTCAGTAGGAACTCTAGTTTCCTGCTGCCGATCGCCGGGGATACATATTGATGGAACACAGCTGTAATTCGGGTGCGCGTCACCTAGGGATGACACGCCTGGTAGCGCGAAATCTTCCTTCCGGTTTATGCGTTCCAGGGCGGTGGAACGCATGCCGGAGAATACCGATATGCAGCGCGACACAGGAGCCTGCTTGAGGTAAATAACAAAAGAGTTTACTTCATGTAATGCGGAGTAGTTATGGTTATTGAGGTAGTGGTGGACAGTATCTGAAAGTGTATTAACAATAGTTAATTGATTAATTGGCGACGGAGAGGCACTTCCGGCCTCTGGTATGTATTTATACTGTGTTGATTCCTATGGTGAATTGTACTTCTGGGGCTGTGACCCATCCATCACTGTCTTGACAAAGGGCCTGTTGTGGCTCGAAACGTCGACACCCTGCTTTGAAAATCTGGTGATGTATTAAACTTTTATTGGCATTGAGATTGGAAGACTGGTGAGTGCTCTCTATACTGGACTTTATATATATATATATATATATATATATATATATATATATAATTGATGGTCTATCACTCGAACCTTCGTTGCTTTAGATAGTAAGCTGCACCTGGTGCCCTCTCTTGGGGGTATTCATATGCAGAGAATGAAGCAGCACCTATTGGCACATGTCCTGTCGACATGGACACTGAAACATACCACTGCTGTCACTCGCCATGCTTCCGGCACACTATTTTATTCTCCCACCATGCCCTAGGCATGAAATAACGCCTGTTGGCTCAAAAAATAGTAAAAAAACCTATGCCGATCTAATGACCCTGTCAACCTTACCCATGTCGACATCATGTCAACTTAAATGCATGTTGACCTAATCGTGTCGACCTAATGCTTGTTGACCATCATGCTGGTGACCCAATGACCGCACCCCATTTGTGGCCCATGAATCAAAGGAGAATATATACTCTACATGTCTAATTTACTTTTATATCCCAAAAAAAGTTTAACTGAGACATTGAAAAACACTCAGTAAAATTTGCGCCTAATACATCACTGGTCCTTAAATCTCTAATCAATGATTTCCACAATCTAGCAATGTACAAGAGCAAGCCCTTCAGCTGCAGTCACATTCGTGAAATTGTCATTACATTTTATGTGCCTGTGCGGAGCAATGACACCAGATAGATCAGACAGAAAATCTGTACGTGTGTACGCACCTTTTGTCTTAGGCATAATAAAATGAGTTGTTAAACAAATGTAAAAAAAGTCAAATCAGTGTTAGCATTTGTACATTTGTAATCAGCCAATCAGAAGCAGTCTGCCATTGAGGGTGACAGTTATTATAGTCACATGACCCTAGTTTCTTGCAAACAAATATGCCATTCTCAGGTGCGGAAATCTGGCTACTGTCAAGTTTCAAACAAGTTGCGGTATCACGACTCGTTTGACATGTTGAGTATGCCCGCAAATGTGCACGGGCATGTAGGAAAAGATTTACCAACAGTGTGGTGAATTAGGCGCAGATATGGGTGATTTATTTTCCAAAACTATAAGCAGCTGCTTGGTTTTGGTTTATAGTGAACCACTAACTACTGGTTTCCAGTGGCTGTGGAAATATGGCATGAAATTTGCAAAGTTTATGACATCTCACCACTGGTTGTAAAATGTTTTTTTTTCTGGCTTGGGTCCGGTAGTCCTCACTAGGATGCGGTTGTGCAATGGTATAGGGCTGCTGGAGGATTACAAGGACCTTGTGGAGCTTCCCAAAAAGGCTGGTGGTGTCCTTTGATATAGTGGAGCCAAGATGAATCTCTCAAATTGTCAATTATAGAATGGTAGCCATCTTTGAGGTTTTTTTTACAAAAAGCAGTTGATGCCAGGATAAGTGCCAGGATGTATATACCAGGTGGAGGGTTTTTAAAAGGTCAACATCGATGCGTTTCACTGAATTACATCAGCTTTTTCAAGGTGAAAAGGCTGATGTAATTCAGCTAAACGCGTCGCGTATAATAGCACTGCTTTTCTTTCTTGTTTATAGTGCACAGGCATGTGCCTATGCATCTGTCTGCTCCCCTGAAATAAATGGAGTGGTTGCATGCTGCGACTTAAGGTGGCACACTGCATATAATAACTGCCACGTGCGAATGCATTGCGCCAGGCAACTAAATAGGATGAGGGAGGACATATCTGTATATGCAACTGTGTTACAATGTCCATGTATACTGTACCCTTACTGAAATTGACCTACATTATAATGCCCTTCCCTGTTCAACCTATACAGCTAAAGATGAGAGTAAATGCCAGGACTATGCAAATCTGCATACTGTACATTAGGTACATATATGTAACTTTTTTGGGCATGCACGTAGTGATTTTACATAACATACATTGGGGCAGATGAAGTGATGAAGAACCAAGCAGCCCCGAACTGGCAAGTTACAGGCTGGGTTTTAAAAGTGACAGTGAGGAGCTGATAGAGTGGAAGGTGATAACGAACCAGCTAATCACCAATTCATCACTTTACCAGCCTTAATACATCTGCCCCATTGGGCCATATTCGATGCGGCCAGCAAGAGGGTTAAACGGGAAGGATCGCCGAAAACAAGCGACCCTTGCCGTTTAACCCCTGTGCCAACAAATAACCCTATTCTACATTCCGAGGGAACCCTCGCTGTCAGAGGACGGCAAGGATTCCCCAAAACAACAAGCCTCCTGCCTAATGCAGGGAGCCCGCTGCATTTAGCCATGAGCCTCGCTGTTTTAGTGGGGGTCAGTTGAATACTTACCGTGCGAACTGTGACAGTGAGCAAAAGTCATTGAATACACCCCAGATTGTGAACTAATGCATTATCTACTCTCTGTAGATTAGAACTAGGACATGAAAAGAGCACCATACTCAAAGAAAGAGTCCCAAATCAGGAAAATCCAATATGTTATTGCAAATGTAATTGTATAATTATAGCCAGAATATGATTTGGAACATAGAAGAAAAGAATTCTGAATGACTTCAAGTACACGGATAAGGAATACTGCAGGGGCCTAACTTATACATTCACTGACCTACTGCTGATTAAAGGAAGTCTTCTAAAACATTATAGTTACATTATCAAACACTTTGGGGGTTATGTAGAGGCCATTTTGTCATCAATAAAACATAACATTCATGTGCAAATTTAATTGGAATGTTTTATTTATGTTTTATATAAACATGTCTTTTACATTCGTGTGATATTTTAAACTATCAAAGCAAAGCAAAATCTGACCATCCTGGGGCATTTCTAACTGTATGTAGAAGATGTTTTAATCATGATGTAATGAAAGGAGACATTCAGCCTAAAAGTTATTTTGTTTAAATGAATAATATCTCAATCTGTAAATCAAATTGTTAACTTGAAAAATGCTATTCTACTATGATGGATGAGGAAAAACCTTTAGGTGATGTTCAATGGGGTGTGGTATGGGATCCCGACAGTCATTTGCTTGATGTCGGGATCCCAACTGCCCGGACTCAGACAGCATGGTGAGTGCAAAAAAGCTCCCTGCGAGCTCGCTGCGATCACCACGCTGTGGGCACGGTGGCTCCCTACGTGAGCCACCTATTCCTTTCTCCCTCTATGGGGTCGTGGACCCCCATGAGGGAAAATAGCGGGTGGCCGTCGGGCACCCGGCTGTCTGCGCTTTGACAGTCAGGATCCCGACATCAAGTTAATGACTGTTGTGATCCCGACTGTCGGGAACGCGTCCGGCACCCGTTCCATGCACCATCTCTGTAACAGCACTGACTTTGCTCGATTCTGTATAGAATTAAAAGTTTGAACCTATCATCACCATAGAATACCACATTAGAACGTCATGTAAACTTGGAAAAACTGTATACAGGCCCATATTGAGACATGGGACAGTTCCCACTGGGTGCCTCGCCACTTCGCAGATCCAGTGACAGGGGATTGTATATGATCCAGTGGATCTATGTCACTGGTCTTCCCCTTTCAAGACTGGCAGTGGCTCAGAGCATGATATCAAGATGTCACATAGGCCCCACTGCTGAAAAGCAGAGAGTTTCCACAGTATAAAGAAGTGCAGCCTGAAACACTGAATAAGAGTGAGCTGGAGCTGGATGGCTGTAGGGGTATGGAGTTGGAGAAACAGCTGGTGTGTAGGCCAGAAGGGTATGTTGAAACTGGGGAGACACGGAGGGGCTGGGGTGGAAGAAGTGTGCTAGAGCTGAAGAAAGAGAAAGGAGCTGGTGCTTGAGAGACACTAAGGGCATATTTATTAAAATGTAAGTTTTTAGAAGTGGAGAAGTTCCCATTGCGACTAGTGAGATGCTACTTACCTTATATTTAGCACATTCTAGAAGATAATAAATGGAATCTGACAGATTGTTTTGGGCAACATCTCCATTTCTAAAAATCCACACTATTGTAGTACATATAACCCTAGATGTAGGAGACAAGTAGGTTGTGTCACAAACCATGGTGCGCGGTCCCGTCTTCGACAGCGTTCCTTACCTTCACGCTGGTCCGCCCTGCGCTGCAGGTCCAATGCTTGCGCCGCGTCAGGTTGTGGATCATGGTACGATGTCCCTTGTGCCCCCTGCGCCCCTTGGCAATGCCCCTTGCCAGTCTTACGCTGGACCCATGCAGCATGGGCGCCGCCATGACACCTGTGGCCAACTGACCGTACGGGCCAATCGCACTGTCCGCTGGTCTGAACTCTGACCTGTACACCTGGATCAGAATCAAGGTGTACACTGACACTTCCTGGTTCTGATTGCTGCTACGGCTTGCAGCCAATCATGAGAAGCCAGGGGGGATGTAAGTTAGGGCTTGGGCCTAAATTCCTCGCCTTGAACAATTGCTCTATCTGTTCCCTGAGTTCTACTCCTGTGTCAGAGAAGTTCCCAAGGCTCCAGGCAATCCAGTATTACCAGCAATTCCATCTCCACGTGCCCTGCTGCTGCTACTTACCTGGTTCCATCCATCTTCCAGAGACTCCTGCTATTTCCACTTCTGCGGTTGAGAGAGCAAGTTATCCCCAGCAGAGGACACCGCTGGCCCTGGCTGGCAATCCCTCGCTAGCTTCCAGGCTAGACACCCATTGGCTCCCAGGCCAACGTGCTATTACCATCAGTGACTTTCTCCATCTCAGTCCTGATCTGTCAACAGGCACTGTCAACATCCGAGTCAACTCTCAGCGTTCTCCTAGTGACCAATACCACCTGTGTCCTATCCAATGACCATCAGTTGCTGTGCTATCCGTATTCGTCGCACTCCATCCACTGCCATCATCCCAGGTCGACTATGCACTGATGTGCCCCCAGAGACTTTAACAACTCTCCTCTGGATATCGACATCAACACCTCCGGCTTCCAGGCCGTTGCCTAACGACCCCCAGGTCATCAACTCCCGCAGCTCCCAGGCTGCTCACTGTCATCCCCGGCTCCCAGGCCGTATCAGAGCTCCTAGGCTGCTCACTGTCATCCCCGGCTCCCAGGCCGTCTCAAGACATACCCTCAAGTCTCCAGTGTCCTCAGTCATAGCCAGCTTCCAGAGGACCAGGGCAGGGGGCTGCGACCTGCTTGTCAGACACAGCTAAGTCCAAAGTCCCTTGTGGGACTCCCTGGTGAATACCGCTGGCAAGTTAGACTCCGCGCCCCTGCTTCTGGTCTCCGACAACCCTCTGGTTCGCTGTGCCCTGGTTACCCCATGCATGTCATATATCAAACCTCCTGCTTTCTGCTTTCCAGCACCCTCCACTGGTCCACCACGGTCACAGCCGGGAACACAAGAAACCCCAGTGCTGACAGGTGTGAGTTAGCAATACATATATCAGGGATCTGGAGATGGAGGGACATTAGGGCACTGGAGATAACCTGAGGTTGGATAGACAATAGGGGCTGGAGACAGAGATACAGAAAGGCACTGGAGCTGATAAAACAGGAGGGAGCTGGATCTGAAGAGTCAGAAATTGTCTGGAGAGACAGAATAGAGCTACATTTGAAGAGATACAAGGATGATAAGGTTGTGAAAACACTGAATGGCTTGAGAGAGGCAAGGAGGCTAAACACTGAGGGGCTGGAGTGACACAAGAAGGCTGAGGTTGGAAAGACACTGAGTGTCTGGAGAGACATTGGGGTTCTGGAAAGAACCTGAGTGGCTGGAAAGACAAATGGTTGCTGGACCTCTTGAGCAAGTAAAAGAAAAGTGTTTCTGCGCTGATGGTGGGAGCTGCTTCATTTTTTTAGTTGGATAATGATATGTATAGAAATGGAGCACTTGTATTCTGTTTAAAAGAAAAAATGATAATAAATAACTAAATGTAGTGACTGCTGAACAATGGTTCCTGCAATAAAAACAACATTATTCACATAAAAGGCAGATGTTTATCAGCTCTTTTTTGATTTGTAGAGGGTTTGTGGGCTGGAGCCCCGTTCGAGGTTTCTGGTACGCTAAGCTGTCCCTAACATACCTTTGTGTTCTCTCCCGGATTTGAAGGGGATATCAGAGTTTTAGTCAGTCATCTTGTCCGGCAGCTTGTTGCTATTTAGTGGCATGCTGCAGCGTGCTGATCTCTTCTTCCCGTCCTGTCTAACAGGAAGTTCGGCTGTGTGTACTTCCGGTATTAAGCAGTGTGCAAACAATGCGTTTCGAGCCTGCGCTCTTTGTCAAGGATGTTCCCAAATGATCATTTCCCTCTATTTATTCAGTTGTTGCTGTTTTTTTCTCACATAACTTTATTTAAAAAATGGAAGTGTAAAACAGGAAATAGCTTTAAATTTGCCGGTAACCATGTGCTTCAGCAGTCTCTATGTGTTAGTAATTACATTTTAATGTAGGTTTGTTTTCAGTTTGTTTTTTTGTTATTTAATTTTATAGGAATGCCTTTAGTTATATCTTTATGTTAAGTCCAGCTGGAGTGAGGATTTGTAGCTCTTTTTTTATGTTGTAAATATATTCTTGTCCGTATTTTTCGTTTAGTCTGGCCTACATATTGAAGGCCACATGGGAACACCAATATGTATATTCCACCTTCTGTTTTGCAGGTTATTTGCTGTTGTACTTTGTATTGTTTCTTGTTTTGAGCAAAAGTTTTCTTTTTGTTTAGTGGATATTTGATTTGTTGTTCTACATGCCATACATTTAAGGCATGGAAAAAAGCCAGAATTTGATGGTTTCTTCTTATTGTTTTCTTTTATGTAACTTTGTGTCAACTTTTGAATCAGGGTACATGCTCTTTTGTAAATTACTTTGGGTTTTTCAGGAAGAATGCTTGTTAGGTCATTGTCCAAATGTAAAATGTTCCAATGATGATTCAGGATGTTCTCTATTTGTTTGAAGTTGCTACTGTACTGTGTTATGAATGTCACAGGTGGATTTTGTTCGGTTTGTTTGTGTTTTTGTATTGTATTCGTTTTTTCGATCTACTGTACTGTAGTTGTCTTGCTTTCTGTATTTCTCAGTTAAGGTGTTATTCTTTGTATCCTTTTTCTATGAATTTCTCTTTTATTGCTTCACTTTGTAAATCAAATGTTGTGTCTTCCACACAGTTTCTTTTTAGCCATTAGTGGCCTGTTGGGATGTTTCTCACCCATCTTCTATGGTGATTGCTGTTTGATGGCCGTATATTGTTGCCATCCACTTCTTTTGTGTGGGTTCTTGTGAGTATTTGGTCCTTTTGAATTAAAGTTTCTAAGTCTAAGAAGACTACCATTTTTCTACTTGTTGTATTTGTGAATTCTAATCCAAATTGGCTTGAGTTCATGTGTAGGAAAAATTATTGAAAATGTTCTTCTGTGCCACTCCAAATAAAGAAGACGTTGATGTACCTGTTCCAACAGACGATGTCTGCTATGTGGGAGTTGTTCTTACAGATACGTTCATTTTCCCAATGGGCCACAAACAAATTGGACCTTTTGAGACATGATGAAGTTTAACTGAAGAGACACTGAGGGCTTGAAAATACAGATGGATGGAGCTGGAGAGACAGAAGGGGACTGGAGCTGGAAAGAAAGAAGAGTTTGAAAATGGAGAGATATTGAGGGGGCAGTTGCATTGGAGACCATGAGAAGCTGGAGCGATACAAGGAGGCTGGATTTGGAGAGACAGGATGGGGTTGCAGTTGGAGAGACAAATGGGTGCTAAAGAGACATTTGGGGTCTGAAGGGAAAAAAGGGACTTGAGTTGGGGGAGACACAGGGAAGATGAGTTAGAGAGACAGTAGGGAATGGGAGAGACACTGGGAATTTGAAGAGATAGAAGAGACTGAGCTGCAGCAACACATTAGAAACACATGTCTGTTACATACTTTCACTCTGTACTGCAACAAGATCATTTGATTATTTAGTATTGTATGTGTAACGACGGGATAGAGTAATAGGTTTTGAAAATTCTTCCTCCCTTTTGGTTGTACTTTTCTCTATCTTATGAGTTTAAGCACACAAATGGAGACTTTGCCTTGATAAAGACCTGTTTTGCACTTAATGGTGTTTATGAAGAATTTCTTTGTGAAATAGAACAATGCTGATTTGTAAAAGGTTGCTTTCGAGCATAATATCTATATTACATGCTCAAATTTTTAAAAATGTCAAATATCACAAACATTTCTTGACAGTGGTAAATTAGGACATATTGACTGAGTCTTTATTTAACTGATTTCCAGATATTAGCAAGACACAGGGGGCTGGATGTACTAAGCCGAAAATGCAGTAAAACCCCTGTTTTACCGCATTTTAATATGTACTAAAACCCGCCCGCCATTACACGGCAGGGCAGGGTATCGCCACCTTTGGGTGGCGATACCCTATAGAAGCCTATGGGCTTCTATAGCCACCCACTGCAGCTTCCCTACCCTCCCTCCCCGTCCTCCGTGCTGCTCCTCCTCCCCTAGCAGCATGTCACAGCTAGCCGGGGATGTCCTTCCGGCTGCAGGGGGAGGAGGAGACGCCAGGGATTCCACTTCGCCAAGAAGGTGACCGCCATCCTAGCCGCATATGTTAGTACATATGTGCTAGCATCGCGGCAGGGGCATGGCGAGGGGCGGCAATGTATGTTAATAGATCCAGCCCAGGAGGACATTTACTAAGATGGGAGTTCAGTTATTATCTATTATCTTATAGAAAGAGTTAAATAAATAAGTAGACTCTGATCCTATGTGAAAAAGAACGCTCATCTTAGTAAAATCCCCCCACAGTTTGCTGAGGGCACTAGAGGCCAGGTATACTGTAAACACTGCACTAGTGAACAGGACAGATAGAGTATATATGGTGCATTTCCAGTAACTCGTCCTCTGGGCATTCTATTTTGTGTGTGTAGTTTTGTTCATATTAATAATCCAAAAGAAATATAATATAAGCAGTTAACATAATGATAACACATATAAAAAAGCAGTTTGCTATTTATTATCATATCACCCAGAGAGAAGCTAGTGTATGCTGGACATAAAGTTGTTTTCAAACCATTAATCATGATAAACCATTCATGAGAGCATGAGTGTATCTATGAAATGTCACCTCAGGCCAGGCCTGTGCATGGTAGAAGTGAATTTAAAGCAATATTTCAAACCTATAAGCAAATCCTATTATGAAGTCACATCTGTTCATGGATGAGGCCTGGAAACTGAAATGCTTCTTCAGTTTCTGGCTACTGTAGTGCATGTTTTAACGAATAAAAACCTCCCTGGGGAATGAGTTTATTTCCACTTCATAATATATAGATGGTGTCGATGACAAAAATGGAAGCTTATTAGTTGCTTGAGGGAAGGAATTGCCTGTATAAATAGCACTAGGACATCTTATCACACATAGAAATCACACAATATTATGGAAACAGGGGGTTTAAATATTTTACGATGATAGGTCAAGGCTGGATTTGTAATGAGACTCTGGGGATCATATAAAAAAGAATAATTAGAATATATACAATGTGGACAATATGTAAACAATTGTTTTGGTAAAATGATAAAACTGAACTATAATTATATATATTTTTTTAAATACTCATTTTTTTTTCTCAATTATTTTTTGGTTACATCCCTACTTTACAGCAACGGAAAGGGGGACAAAGGTTTGGCATGTGCCAAAAATTAGGGGTTGCGGCCTCATGGATCAGGGGCATAGCCTGTGATTGTGGAACACTTGCCAGGACATGTCCTGTTTTTGCCCCTGTGGGGCCATGGGGAGCATTCCATGAGCTACTCTATCCCAGTGAATAGATGCTGTACACATGCACACAGTGTATATTCACTGGATGGAGAGCAGGGAGTGACAGGGAGAATCTGACCTGACTCCACCCTCCACTACAGGACACTGCTGCCCAGGGATTAAAGTGAGGGGGGTCAATACAAAGAGATATGAGCCACAAGTACAGTTAAAGCAGCTGTATATGGGGGGGGTGTACAGCTCCCTATAGAAATGTATACAAAAAAGAGGGTATACAGCACTGGGTTTGACTGAATAAAGGCTAACACAATATAACCAATAAAGTACATTTATTATACATCAAATAAAAACATTTAAAATCATTAACTGTAGAAAATTCTCTGGTTAAACCAATTAATGGGGGATATGTAAAAACAGTCTGGACAGGTATTGCTCCAGTGAGTGGGATAGAGCAACAGTTCAAATGCACCAATGATAGTAGAATAGTTGGTACTCTTTACCTAGCACGGCGCCCACGATCTCAATCGTGGGCGTCGCGGGTAAAGAAATCGCGGGGATGGCGGGCATCGCGGTCAGTACATTAACGGCCGCGACGCGATGCCCGCGATCCCCGCGATTTCCCATAGGGTTCAATGTTAAATTTAGTGCTGCCCGCGATTTCACATTCAATGCTTCAATGGCCGCGATTTGGCCATAGGAATCAATGTTAAATGGGCCACAGAGCCCAAATAGGCACAATTAACACTTAAATGTCCCCCAATATTTGTAACGCCACCCCACGATCCACGGCCAAATAGGCACAATTAACACTTAAATGTCCCCCAAAATTTGTAACGCCACCCCACGATCCACGCCAACCCGAAGCGTGGCGAGCGCAGCGAGCCCGCGAGGGGCGGCGGTGCGCGTCCTCCGACCTTTTCATACCCCCACTATCCACGTCGGCGTGGAGATGAGAATAGAATAGTGTGGCGAGCGCAGCGAGCCACCGAGCCCGAAGCGTGGCGAGCGCAGCGGATACCTTCACAGGTAAACGTGGCCCTACGCGGGCTTCACAGGTATCCGCGTCCGCTCGCCATGCTTCGGGCTCGGTGGCTCGCTGCGCTCGCCACACTATTCTATTCTCAACTCCACGCCGACGTGGATAGTGGGGGTATGAAAAGGTCGGAGGACGCGTACCGCCGCCCCTCGTGGGCTCGCTGCGCTCGCCACGCTTCGGGTTGGCGTGGATCGTGGGGTGGCGTTACAAATTTGGGGGGACATTTAAGTGTTAATTGTGCCTATTTGGGCACAATTTAACTATTTGGGCATTTAACATTGATTCCTATGGCCAAATCGCGGCCATTGAAGCATTGAATGTAAAATCGCGGGCAGCACTAAATTTAACATTGAACCCTATGGGAAATCGCGGGGATCGCGGGCATCGCGTCGCGGCCGTTAATGTACTGACCGCGATGCCCGCGATCCCCACGATGGGCGCCCAACTAAGTAAAGAGTACCGAATAGTTACCAGGTGGGAGTAGAATGGTCTCTTTTAAGTTTGTTGGAGGAGAGTTAGTGAAGTCCTGGAGGTTAACCTAATGACTGTCTGTCTAATTTCTGTAGATCTTCTATATCACATCCACTCCCATGTAATACAGGAAGGTAGAGCAGTTTACTACATACTTTTCACTTTACGCCATATGTATAAAGACAAATCTCCCAACTCTCCCAATCTTCCCACAATGCCCTACTGTGTGTCCCTTTCATGGGCAGCAGCAGGGCTTAAAGTGGTCATGCAGAGGTTGGGGAACTGATTTCTTTATGCCATGTAATTACACCCCCTCCCCTCTCCCCATTAGGCAGAGACAGTGCCAGTGGTAGGGTTTTTGGCATCCCCCTGCAAACTAGAATGCTTTTCTGTGAGAATTACTATGCAGGGCCCAATGTGGAGGTTAAAATGTTCCTCCTCACCATTAGAGGTGATGGAACTCAGTTCCACCCAGTTCCCCCTCACTTTACTGCTCCTGATGAAGACGTGTTAACACGTTGAAACGCGTTGAGATATCACCCGCCACCTTTTCATCTGCACCAGTTACAAGACCACCCGGACCGGCTCAAACAACAAACAGGATTCCACAATCTCAGCTTTCTTCAAAACGAAAGGCACTTGGGTACACTGCCACCATTTAACCCAAATAATTCCGCTGTCTTACTGAGTGAATCTGGATCCATAATATGCTGGATAATTCTCATTAGGTAAACCTAACATATAAAAAAAGGTCAACCGGGTGAAAAGGTCGATAATGGAATGGTTAATACAAAAATATTGACAGGTTTTTCTGGTGTCATTTTCTATGTTTCATCATATGTGTTGTACAGTATAACCTCACAGGTTCGATTAGCTTGCTAGCTAGCTCGCCAGTTTACTATTCCAATCATAGTTCACATGGATGCTTATTAAGCAAACCTTAAAAACTGTGTGAGGGCTGAGAGATAACGGAGGTGAAAGATTCTTTAGATCTTCTACTGTTACAAGCCCCCTTGCATGAGAACTCAATTTCCCTTTAAGTTGTAGTCATGGCCAATGAGATAATGAAAAAATAGTCTCATGTTAGGTGTATTGATGTTCAGGAAGTAGTTTATGGGATAAACATTTAAGCATTGAATTGTGAACTACCCAGTGGTGAGCAGTGACACTGGAGATGGGAAGATGGGAAGATGTCTGGCAAATATTATACAGCAGACAACCTAATGGTCTTCCCTGTAAAATATTCATTATTAACAGTTGAGGATAGCAGTCACTACAGAGGGAGTGGACATTTAGACCATGTTTGAGATGGGTTACTTTAATTAGAGACACATCCATTTCAGCACCTTGTAAAGATCTCAACAGTTGACACAGTTTTTCAAGGATAATACAATCTTTGGCATCGATCATGACCGGTGACATTCCCAGGGTGGCACAGAAAGTCTCTAGGATGGTGAGTGATATGCTGTACATTATAGCTATCATGATATAATGAGAAATCTGAATATTAAATAGAAAACCCATTATGCTGATTCCCAGTTGCCACGGGGCTTCAGATACATTAAGCCCACCCGATTCCTCGGGGAATGAGCCAGCACATATACATACAGTACTGTATATGGTAACAAGTATATATTATTTACACGATAACATGTATGTTTATATGTGCTAATAGGTTCTCCCTGCACTATTTGATGAGTGCTACCGATGCTGCTGGACAACAACACTGCTTCCAATTCTTAATAAAGTTCTTAGTATCAATCAATGCTATCAAGCTGCTGTGTGTAATGTAGCATATACTCCTTTTGCATATATTTTGCAATAGTGTAAACAACAAATTATGTCCTTGTTTAACCTTGACGTTTTAGTCAGTAACCCTCTGTAAATTCTATTCAAATCAGTTATTCTATTCAGATCATGGCCCAGAATCTCACTAAAGATCTTTATCAAAACATAACCAAAGTTATGGAATGTGGAATATGTTGTCAAGTAGCCAGTGCATCAATTTTACACTTCTGAAGATTTTGTTAATGAATTAAGTTTTCATTAACACTCGCTGTCATTTTAGTAAGTGTACTACAGTACGTTGGGGGACAAGTAGCTTTATGCAGACCATGTGGTGCAGAAACCAAATCAACCACATTGATAGTAGTGATGGTGTATTTATTGCAATGTTTGTACGTTGATTGATTGTTCCAAATTTGGACTCTTCTCTGTGATTGAATCAAATGGAGATGCAGCAGATTATAACAATATTATTTTATAGAAACTATGATGCATAAAACATGTCAAGACATGTCACATTCCTGTATTGTCTTAAATAAAAAGCAAAAACCTCAAATAATAGTATATACAAATAAGGGAAAATTCATTACTATACTCATCCTCCTTTGCTGTGCTGGAGCCCCATTCCTGCCATGCACATTGATGTTTTCCTAAAGATTGACAAAATGTTCTTTCTCATTGGACATTCTTTTTATTGAAACAACTTCTTACTCCTCATTCAGTTTTTTTTAGATATATCATATAGATATATTTATTTGATTTTGATAAAATATAATACTTTGCTATTTCCTGAAGTGACGTGAAACTTGGATAAAGACCATATGCTCTTATTAACTCCAAAATTTTAATTTAAGTGCAATTTTTGAAAATAAAATCCCCCCATTTGGAGG
Source organism: Crinia signifera (assembly GCF_055691185.1). Classification (NCBI taxonomy): domain Eukaryota; kingdom Metazoa; phylum Chordata; class Amphibia; order Anura; family Myobatrachidae; genus Crinia; species Crinia signifera. The sequence continues at coordinate 250,381,476 of NC_139219.1, read as the reverse complement.
AAGCGCTGCTCCATGTTTTTTCTTTATTTATTTTTTTTCTAGAAAGAAATAGAAAGGAAAGGAAGAAGGAAAATACTCTAGCTTATGATCTTTGCCAGTGGTACATGTTTTTTCTTTCTATCTGATTGATCATTGGAGGTGGTGAAGGCTCCTGTGTGTAACCCTAGGCAGAAAACCTTAAAGCGCTGTAGTTATCTATCTATTCTTGTATTGTACAGTATGTACAAAGGAACTTTGCTAAGTCAGATTGTCTCCTTGTGCTGTATGTAGCAGTAAATGTTGATAATTAACAATATAAACCAAGAAACTGGTTTCCATGATGTTTTTAGCTAATTGATGTTTTGCGCCCACAGAATGTAAAATATTAATACTATAACATTTTGATATTTGCTGTCAAAAATATAGACAAACTGTAATAATACCAAACAAGTAAAAAGACAACAAATAATCACAAGAATTGTTGAAGGTCAGCATCACTAGGACAGATCTGCCCCATGGCAGGGTTATAGCATAATGTTTGTTAAATTGTGAAATTTTATACCAATTGGCACTACTCTGACAGTTTAACATTAAGCAGGCACTCCTATTCCCCATGAAGAGTGCAAGTTGTCATTGCAGTAGCGTGTAAACATTGGCAATGGCACTAGATCTCATATCCCTTTTAATGCCATACTCACACATTTTTGCTTGCTGTCCTACGGAGCTGTGAACAAAAATCTGAGTCAGCAGTACCATAAGTGCGGCTTACAATAGCACTTACTTGAATCCACAAATTAATCACAGTTAATTGGATTCCTCTAAGATAAGAAATAATGCTCCATTTTCTCCTTAAGAATAATATTATGGCAATTTTAACTAATTAGAGCTTAATTTATTTAGAAATATTCCAAATGTTGCACGCACAGAGGTGCAGACAAATTGACATGAAGAAGATGACTCTTCTTCTAAATCTTAACTATTATACACATACAATTACCTCAGAATTCAACACAGAAAGAAAAGGTAATGATGAAGGGTCACTTGGGCCTGGATCTTAAAATATTTCATAAACCTATATTAAGAAGGAGAGGAGCTGTGACCAGTGTTGTGTGGGTGTGGCCAATTCTGTGTTGGTGTAGTTAGTGCCATGTGAGTATGTACTCATCCTACACTAACAGTCCCGCTGTCTTCCAAAATACAAAAATAATATAGTTACCAGTCTCCTCTGGATATTAAGGACACAATCCCTCAGAGTATGTGTGATTACCCCTCTTGTCAGGGTGGTATTATTACTGCCTCAATACAGCAATAGCAATAAGAGACATTGAATTAAGTCATATAAGCCTCACAAAGAAATATTATCTCAATGCCCTTTTTATTTTATTATCTGTGTTATACATTGTATGTCCTGTATGTCCATTGATTGAAGTGCACTTCTGTAATTATGAATTATTTATCCTTTTTATTAAAAAATAAAAAATATATAGTATTATAAAGTGTTGTAATTAATATTAGAGTAAAGCTGCGCCTTCCAAGGTGCCAATTTTTTTGTCAACATCCTCTACACCCATTGGGGACAATTCCCCCATCTTCAGGGACAATCTAACCGACAATACCGTACAATACATACATTTATTATTATCCACTTCAGCAAAGTTGTAATTATTGGTGACTGGTCTTACCTGTCCAATGCCACCACTGGACTTGGATGTCCATGATGTGGATTGACATTACTGTCTATCCACATCACCTGGCGGCATCGGGTCAGGGAGGTTAAAACCTTGCTGAACCTGCCTGGGGGATCTGTAGTCAATTCCAGGCAGGCTAAAAAATGGTGGCCGATTGTGAATTCTGACAAAGAAGTCGCAACATTAAAAAATTCCAGGTTATTACCTAGCTATACTAGGGGCAGCAATATTAAATATAAATTGGTTTATCTAGACACCACTCCTGTCTGACTGATAAAGAAACAGACACATTTTCTTATGCAAAAGTAGGCTGTCACAGATGCCTGGGATGTGTTATCTGTAACACAATCATTAAGAATTAAAATCACATCATAATTAATGTATACTACCACGCATGTGATTTACAGGTTAGCCTGCCCTTGTGTGCTTTTGAATGTGGGGAAAACCCAGAGGCATTTTAGAGAACGTATGGAACTTCACCGTAATGCCATCTGGTAAGTGGTCACAGTGAGCAGCCAGTGGCTAGATACTGTGCCTTAAAAACCCCAAAACATAGAGTTGCCAGTATGCGAGCCATTATAACTGATCACATCTCCCTCAATCAGAGAAGGTAATCATGCCAAGATCTTACTACAAAGGGAAAGCAAATGGATATATTAATTAACTATACTTGCCCCAAATGGATTAAATGAGATGTTAGGTTTACAACAATTTTTTATAACTCCAAATTCGGATACGTATCAGGGCACCACTGTGTTTATTTTTACCTTTATTGTAGTATGTAGTATGTATTTTAAGATGTGTTTAGGAGCCTGCCTTTCTTTTCTTCTGCAGTGCTATATTATTTCATTATTATGTCTTGCATTAATGATATAGATTCCTTCTAAAAAACATTTTTTTACCATGTATCTATTTATATTTATGCCTACAATAATAGTTGCACCAATAAGAGTGAGCTCTGGTCTGAACTTTTTTTTTTATTTTTCATGTGTTTTTAGATAATGTTGTTATGTTGCTTATCAACAGTGTGGGTGGCCTCCCAGTCCTAACACTGCCATGTGACGTGCATTGTGCAGCGATCTTTGGTCCTGGTGCGTGGTCTTCTGGGGCCAGTGGCGGTGTCGGACAGGTGAGACCACCCACTATGAATTTACAACTTTGCAGAAGTGGTATAAATGTATGTATTGTATGGTAATGTCTGTTTGATTGCCCCTGAAGATTGGGAAACTGTCTCTGAAACACCTTTGGGGGCAATAAAATATTTTTATTGCTATCTTGCAAGTCTGAGGAGTGCCACTTATCTGTTTATTGCATATTGTGGACCAAGCACGGTCCTAAGAGGGCACCTCAGCCAGTTATTTTTTGGATATATTCCCAAATGCTGGTTTTAAATGAATATATAAACAGTGATAAAAAATTTAATAGAGTCTTTTTTTGTACTATAACTAAGGAAGGCCAGATGCAGAGTAACCCGTAGCAACTAGGCAATAATCATATCATTTTATCATATGTACTTAACATAAATACATGCTTTGGGTCATTTTAGCACTCTCTTAACCCCATAAATATTGCATAAAGCTTACTTACATAAATAAAGTATAACAGATTCAAAAGTGTCTAATATTTAAACAGAATGAAAGTAAAATGATAAACTATACTTTTTATGGAGTTAATTACTATAGTGATAGCTCTTATCTTGCAAATCTATTCACTTGGCCTATTTTTTACATCCGAAACTATGTTCAGTAAGAGTTTTCCGAGCTAATAGACAAGCCATTGAACTCCCAAATTGTTTTACTAGTCCCTTTCCCCACTTCTGCTTTGAAAGGCTGTAAGTCTTTGCAGAAACCTCAGCAAGCAGACGGAGTGCGATTACAGTCTCATCCCATCTGCAGAAAGCGGCAATAAAATTTCTATCACACATGGCTTCCACTGGCTCCATCTCACTATAGTTCCAGAATGCACACAAATCTGCTGTCCAATGCTTTAGTTCAATTATGTGAAATTTTACAGTTTGTTGTTATTGGTCACACATGCCTTGGCACACTTTGTTTAATTAGTTCCCAAAAATATGTGAAACTCAGCCTTGCACAATATTTAATCCAACACATTTCAATTCAGTGGTTTCCAATAACCATGATCTAAGACTAAGCTGTAAAACCATCAACAGAAGAGCAAATCAAATAAAACAATCAACCGCGGGTCTGTATAATGAATCATTATTCAACAAAGAAAAGACACAAAAGTATAGGATAGCATTTACAAATCTTTTCAGATCTGAATAATTTTATGCATTCTTTGGCTTGCTATATAATTATAAATGATAAATAAACAGCATTTTCTCTATTAATGACTCCCACATATGACTTAATTTTTTTTGGCAAATATTGTAAATGTGTAATTACTGTTAGTGATACAAATCCAAAACTATGTTATTGGTATTTTTTATTTATATGGCACCAGAGATTGTGGTATGATATTCACGAAAAAATGTAGTGTGTTTAGCACAGGCTATCAACAGTAAAGTAAATACTGTGAGGATTTAACATCTAAACTGGATGTCTTATTCCAAGTGCAATTACTGCTTGGTGGTGCTCCCCCAATTTAGTAGTGGTAACTGAAAATATATAAATTGCTGAGAGGCAATTAAAGACAATATTGCTTTGTGGTGCACTCTTATTGTAAAATCTGTTTGTAAAGATGTAATTTGTAAAATGCAACTTTTAATTCAACTTGTTAAAACAAAGGAGAGAATGCACTGGTTATAAACATAAAAATATATAGTATTAGAATTTTACTGCATTTCACATGAAATTTACATTTTTTTTAAAATATATATATATACAGTACGCTATATGATGTGGAGCGTATACTTTAAATACAGGTTGTTAGAATATACCATCAACCTTAAAATATCTAAGTGGCAAAAATGATTGCTGTCCCTAAGTAATACAATTCAAATGGTTATGTAGATATTACAATCCGTTAATCAAGACTGAAGTTATCGCTATTTGTTCCCACAGGTTCGGTTATACAAATTATATGCAGAAATCCTGCTCACTGCAATTATACTATTGTGATTTACCACCCTTACTTAGGATTTGCCATATGGCCAAGGTTCCCTAATTAAAATTAAAGGTGAAATAGCAGAGTTCTATAAAGAAGCTCGTTTAGAAGGTGGCTCCACTGTATCTGCTTTTCATAGAGAAAAGTAACACTTGTAACGGACCAGAGGGGAATGTAATAGGGTGAGAGATTCAGAAAGTGAGAGATTTGGTAAGAAATTCCAGTTTTTTTAAAGTGGCAATCATTTACACTGCAAAACCAGTTTGATGTTGCAGTGTAAATGAATGCCACTTTAAAAAAACCCTGGAGATTTCTTACCAAATCTCTCACTTTCTGAATCTCTCACCCTATTACATTTCACCCTTGGTTTTATTTGGGAGTCACCCAACCAAATACTGGCCTGGCCTATCAAAGCCATAATGTCGACATTCATCATGTTTGCTTTAGCAGCTGTCATGTGATTAGCAGTTCCACCTGAGACCAATGACCCTCTAGCATTCCAATAAGTGTTAAACAGGGGTGGATTGGGATGGACATTTTCTGGAAGCAGCCCTCATGGAGGTGGGGTCTGTTAAAGGGGTGGGGTCTCTTGAAGGGGCATGATTCCTTGGAGTTGGACATATTTACAGCTGTCCTTGGGTCTTTCCCTGTAGTTGTGACTATGAATTTATGCTAAATCCATTATTATGCCCTTCCTTAGTGTCATGGGTGGATTGGGAATTTAATTTTCAAAAAGAGACAACCTTACATACCCATCTTTCCAGCCTGCCAACGTCTATCCCCTAACACTCCCACACCAGCATACCACCCTCTACTTTTTAACAAACCCTCACCACCAGTCTGTTACCCTCTATCATCTCCCAGCCACAGGTGCTCCCACAGCCCACTGGGGATCTTCTCTGTTACTTGTATTGAAAATAAGTCCCTGCTGTTATACTTCTATCCCTAATAATAACCCCTACCCCTAATTAGAACCTGCATTGTCCCTAACTTCCCTAGCTACATACTCCCCAGGAAGTTTAAGTCCAACTCTAATTATGACATGTTGCCTGTCAAATAGAGGGCTGCAAATTGCTGAAAAATCACAGATCACAATTTTTGGCAATTTGGCATATGAGTGAGCACATAAACTGCAGTGTGCACTTCACAACGGCAGTCTAAGTAGCAATGGGGGTGGCAATGATGCAACAGGGAGCTGCAAAAGATAGTCATCGGCGTGCACGGGGGGGGGGGAGGTAGTCTGTGAAGTGGCTAGCCTGAGCCTGGTTTTGCAGGTGATGTGCGAGTGATTCCAGTGATTCACTTTATAAAACAGTTAGCATGCAATGTGTGGGCACATTGTGGGGAGGGACCCAGCATATGCATCGGCTTTTTCCTGGCCTGGGTGCCCATCTCCCCATAGCCTACCAACTGGAGTTTAGTTTTGCAAGTTTTGGTATTTGTTTCCTAGCAGGGCGCCCAGTACGCATTTAGGGTACTGGTCTATTCTCCATAGTGAAATTGCATTGCATAGCATGTATAGTGCCATGCGATGCGATGTCCATATTAAGTGCACAGGAGTGCTTATACAATGAAATATTGCATGGGATCGGAGAGCACCGTAGAGAGGGTGCGATCCAATGCGATGCAATATTTCATTGTACAGGCACCCATGCGATGAGATGTGATGTGTGCTTAATATGAGATAGTAGTAATAATAATAATAATAATAATAATAATAATAATAATAATAATAATGATATTTATATAGCGCTTTTCTCCCAATAGGACTCAAAGTGCTTCACCATTGTCTTTACAGCTCGAAATACAAAACAAGCTTTACAGTAGATGTCAGTTAAATGCTTGAGTAAATAAGTATGTCATTAGTCTATTTTTAAAGGATTCTACAGTGGATGCTTCTCGCACTGTGCGAGGAAGACAGTTCCACAGAGTTGGATCAGCAAAGTTGAAAGCTCGACCCCCAGATGAATTCAGGGAGATTCTGGGTACTGTTAGTAGTCCTTCTTCAGTGGATCATAGTAATCGAGTAGGACAGTAAGAGATCAGCAGCTGCTGCAGGTACCATGGGCCCCGGTCATGTAGGGCCTTGAAAGTGAGTAAGCCAATCTTGAAAACGATTTGCCATTTTACAGGTAGCCAGTGAAGGGCGTAGAGAATGGGAGTCATGTGGCTGGAGCAGGGCTGGTTAGTTAATAGTCTGGCGGCTGCATTTTGTACCAGCTGCAAGCGGTGCAATTCTTTTGCTGGAAGACCCAGGTAGAGAGCATTGCAGTAGTCTAGTCTTGATGATATAAATGCATGTATGATTTAGGCAGGTCTTCTGAGGGAATTAAATTCTTGATTCTGTCTATGTTTCTCAGATGAAAGAATGAGGATTTGATTGTGGCTGACACCTGATGTTTAAGTGTCAGGCCATTATCCAGGACAACACCAAGATTCCGCACATCATCAGTTTTTTTAGTGCTGTGGCCCCCAGCTTAAGACCTGTAAGTTGGCTATGCTGCCATCTTGTCCTGTGATTTATCATCAGGACTTCTGTTTTATCTGGGTTCAGTCTCAGACAACAGGCACTCATCCACTCCTGGAGCTCAGCTAGGCAGCCATTCAAGGTTGTTATTGTGTGATCGGTGCGTTGAGCAAAGGACAGGTACAGTTGGGTATCATCTGCATAGCAGTGGTAGACCAGGTCATGATGTCTAATTATGTCACCAAGTGGAAGCATGTATACTGCAAAAAGCATGGGAGATAGTATAGAACCCTGTGGGACACCACAAGACAACGGCATTGGTGGTGAAGAGTATACTCCCGATGAAACTCTCTGTGACCTGCTAGCGAGAAATGATTTGAACCAGCTAAGGACTGTGCCACCCAAGCCACAGAAATTCTTCAGGTGCTCAATTAGAATCCCATGGTCAATGGTGTCAAATGAGATGTGATTGGATTAGATGTGATGGGTGCTTAGTATAAGATGTGATGGGTGCTTACTATTGAATGCACCTATGGCATTTTTTTGTGTCACCTCCACTATCGACGCCACCCCGAAGTGTGGCGAGCGGCTCTCTGCGCTCACCACACTATATAAAATCAACTCCACGCCGAAGTGGATAGTGCAGGTAAGAAAAGAAAATCACACTCAATCATCTTTAGGGAAGAGCTTAAGTGCTTGGAGTATGTGGTGGAATGGGTCATCAACTCCAAATGTCTTTCTCCACATAAATTCCTATAAATAGGATTGGAGCTCATGTCATGCTGTGCCTCTTTGGCACTTATGGTGCCATTTACATGTGCCCCACAATCTCTCTGGGTATGAAACCCTGTGGCCGGGTCAATAAAATTATAGCAATGATTGACTTAACAATGTTGGTATCCTGCCAGTTCAAGTTGTTGAATGCTGTATGCCCTCCAGCAGTCCATATAAATAGTGATGCCTGGCTCTATATTGTCAATTATACACTTCATCAATGTGGTGGCATCACGCCTGGGCACCATTTTCAGGAAGCAATGTCCGGTTCCCCTACATATATTCACCGAAAAGCCACTGCTGTGGTAAAGCCTGGCCGACTTTACTTTTGCGCTTAACAAATAACGTTTCATCTACCTCCACAAATTGGCCAGGTCCACCGATCCGCCGCTGTGGCTGCGCCATAATGTCGAGGGCGCAAGCCTCCCGCATCCAGCAGTTGTGCAGTTTTCTTAGAAATGTGAAGCTGCTGCCCACAATATTCAATGGAGGTGAGCTCCTGTGCCCAGGAGTAAAGGAAGAGCACCAAGGGCACAAACGATAAGCGGCACCCTGGAAACCAGTGGGCCGCTCTGAGGCTTACCTTCAGCCGGCACACTTTCACATGGCACCGCCACATAGACTCCTTCACTGAGAGGCACATTACGTGCCCATTCACGCAATTCTGCGCCAGCGGAAGAAGTTCATGCTCTTGGAAAAAGTGTATAGCCTCCTCCTCCATCTGAGGCCAGCTAAAGATGCCATTTGCAAAACTTGATATAGTTCTGCGATAGTTAACCAGCAGCTCTGAGGGATGCTTCCAGGACCGTCAGAAAATCACCTCAGAATGAGTTCTGAGAGGATCTGACAGGGAGCGGGAACGGGAGCGGTAAAATCGCATCGCACGCCATCATGCAATGCGATTTCAAAATGGTACCGTACGTACTGAAATTGGGTGCCTTGCTAGGAACAAGTACTCAAGTTTTTCACAAAACTGCAACTCATACTGAATTCGGCCCTGAGTTACAGTATGTAGCACTGTGTAGAATGGATATAAGATAGAGCAAAATAATAACTTGTTAGTAAATGGCTGATCTTACAAGACAGGTGCTGACAAGTTGAAAAGTAACACATTTACAGGGAAGGTAAGAGATTGTTTTTTTTTATTATTATTCTGCCTTAATTGTTATTGTAATTATTATTTTTATGCACTTGGAATATATTTACTGCTTGGTGCCTAGTAGTTTTCAGATTCTAATGTCATTTTAGTGTGTTACTATCAAAACTTTATTGTCACTTTAGCAATATGCTATATGAGTGGGTTATTGACATACACAGGCAGCTGTCAATCAGCAGCGATATACATTGTACAGAGGCTAATGTGGTCTTGGGAAGTTGGACAAATTGAAAACAGGTGGGCTATTCGAACACAGACGGCAATAAGGAACACACAGTTTGTTGGGGCTGGCATATAATGAAATCCAAAATGATCAGAAGAAAATATTTGCAGCAGCTGGTAATTAAAGGCACAATCTCGGATTCATGAGCAGAATGCATTAGATTTGTATATAAATGGTTTCAGCTTAAACTAACTCAATTTATTCAGGTCAAAACCAAGTCAAACTCTGAAGAGCAATAAACTGAGACAATGTATTTACAGGCAAATTCTTTAATTTGCAAATAATAAGTGAGAAAGATTACATACATATCTTTCGCTCTATATAGAATATATAAACATTATAGAATATATAAATAGTCTTTTACTAGGCACTGAATAAATAAATATTGCATATATGAGATCTTGATGCCATATGTATTATATAATTTCACAAATTTTTCTCTGCTTGGGGTTTTTATTATGTCTTTATGGTTTAAATCACCATGTTACTGCTGAGCAGTTGCATGGGCTTCTGATGAAGTTTAGGTGTTGGAAATGAGTATAAGTACTACCTGCCTACAAAATATTCATAACTGAAGTATGTGTATGATCTTTTAGAAAAACATCACTTGAGGGTATTCGTTGGTATCCTGACACTCACAATCCTGACTGTCGGCAGGGCCGGTGCTAGGCAACAGAACGCCCCAGGCGGGAGGGGAGCTACCCGGCCGCCTTTGGGAGGGGGGTGCGCGCGATGGGGCTGCGGGGTGTGTGTGTGTGTGTGAGTGCGATGTGGCTGCCGTTGGGGGTGGAGTGTTCACTCACCGAACACCTGCTCCTTCCTCCGGCTCTCCTGCTCCTCTGCTGCTGCTGTGGTGGTAGCTTTCCAGCTCACTACCGCCCTCCAGTGGCCAGCGCCCTAGGCAAATGCCTAGACCTGCCTAGTGGTGGCGCCGGCCCTGACTGTCAGTTTCGCAACTAGACATTTTACACACTGAAGCAGTAAGTATGAAGGCTATAGTACTGCTGAGGAAGAAGTAGGGGGGGCTAGGGTTCCACTAATGAAGGGAACAGTTAGTCTGTGTGTGTGTGTGTGTGTGTGTGTGTGTGTGTGTGTGTGTGCGTGTGTGTGTGTGTGTGTGTGTGGGGATGGTTGGACTCAGGCTGGCAGAGGGTAGAGTTTATGGTTAGCCATTAAACTGCATTTGAGACCCTGTACAAAACAAAACATCGGTAATAGTAAGTTCCTTTAACAGAACTTTTCTAAATAGTTATTTTTTAGGGGAAAAGGGAGGCTAAACATCGCAATTGCTAAACACATACTGTATGTGTTTAATGTATAAGTCTGTCTTGTATCCATATAAAATGCCAGAGATTCAGCTGCTGGTTATAATTTTTTTCTTCATTCTGATTGCTGATTGGGGATTGGTAAAAGTAAAGTTTGTCAAATTTAAAGATTATTCAAATTCTAAAATGTAATGAAGAAAGGCTAGAAAGTTAGATTCTGAATACTATGCAAATAAATAAATATTGTTGATAAATTACCATGAAGTGAAAAATTACAATGCAAATATGTATCAAACACAAAAAAAAAAATATTTCGCTAAAGGAAAACACCAGGAGCACATCTACTTCAAGCTGTCAGACCACCATGATAATAGTGCTATGGCCTTCTATAACACCCGGGGGTAATTTATCAAATCTTGGAGTGAGATAAAATTAGTAGAGATAAAGTGACAGCCAATCATCTTCTGCCATTTATTTTTAAGCCTGTGTTTAAAAAATGAGGAGCTGATTGGTTGTCTCTCAATTTTCTACCTATCTAATTTAATTTAACCATTTTTGCTGAGTCATGGATATACTGTACTGAAATTCTGGTCCATAAACCTTGGACCGCATGGCATACCCCCATATTTCTTCAATACATGAATGATGGCTAGGGGGGCAGACAAAGAGAGAGCCAGAAAGCCATCTTGTCTCTCTCTGTGCCTGGACAAGCCCACATTTCCTTTAGTCCCTTGCATTGCCAGAAGTGCCAAATGGCCAGTCCACAACCCTGCCCTCCTGTGTATATGTGTCTGTATGATATTCTCTGTGAAGCACTGAACAGTATGTAAGCCCTATATGACTGCTAATAAAAACATATTCTGTCCTGTTAAAAATAAAAATTTACTGATAATATAAAGTGTTTCAGAAAAACAAACAAAAAACAAACAAAAAAAAATGCAAATAAACCATTAATTTATGGACAATAAATATGGTTTCTCATTAATACCATTACTTTTTCAATCTTTCAATTCAGTGCTGAGCCCATTAGGTCTGGCATGTCCAAACTATGGCCCTCCAGCTGTTTTGAAACTACAAGTCCCATCATGTCTTGCCACAGTTTTGCTATTAAGGAATGTTAAAACTATGGCCAGGCATGCTGGGATGTGTAGTTTCACAGCAGCTGGAGGGCCACAGTTTGGACATGCCTGCACTAGGTAATGTACTGGCAATTCAAATGTGCTCAAAGTGTAAAAGTACAATACTGTAAATAGTGTAAATATTTAGTGTGATATTAAAAATCAGGAATGCACAGCTAGAACAATAGGATATAGTCTACAGCTTGCAGGAATTAAACAAACTGGACACGTACTAATTTCAGATGACTAGGCTAGGAGAAAGAAACGCAAAATTCAAGCTGTCAAAAAAAATCTGGTGCCAGGATATAAACAGCGTGAATGCATTTTGGGAATGATAAATTAACTCGCTAAGTTTATGCAATCTTTCATAGTGATTGGTTTATTAGAAGCCAGTGAAACAAAAGAACAGTGAAATTGGGAACGTGTCAGTCAGCAAGTGCTTGAGTGACTGAAGGAGTTTGTAATTGAAACCCCAGTTCTTAAATTAATTGATACAACAAAGGCAATGACTCTGCGGGTGGATATATCCTATAATGGACTTGCAGAGAGAATGCACAGCAGAAAAATCAAGCCAGGTACAGATTGTATTGAAAATATAATAGACACCTTACCTTCGCAATAGAAACAAAAATATACTAATACTTATTTACTTAATAACAATTTATTTTAACAAAGTATGCATGAAGACCTACAGATGGAACGCCTCTCAGCCAGCGCTGGGGCTCACCAGAATGCCCCAGCTGGCGAGACGGCGCTCCCTCTAACTAGGACGTGCAAGCATCTCACACGCACGCGCATCCCAGTTTCTTGGCAGTGGGGGATGCTAACCCTGCCCATCTCCACTTCAGGGAGACGGGCTGGGTTAGTGGGGGTGCGGGGAGGTGGGGGCGCTCGGTGGGGACAAGCGGGGAGGTGTGGGGACCAGCGGGGAGATCCATTGGAAGGGGACTCATGCACACGCTTCCATTGGTGGGGGCTGGCGGTTGGCAATCCGAATGCCAGACCCCTACTGTATGAAGCAGGCTCCATCTGTACTGCACCATGCTAAACATGTAGCATAAATCATTTCAAGTTTTTCAGTTAGTGACTGCTGTCTTGGAACAATAGGGTTGACATCAGCAGATATATTGAAAATATTTTTTTTTATTTGGTAATGTTTTTATTTAAAGTTTCTTATATAGCGCACACATATTAAGCAGCGCTTTACAGAGAATATTTGAACATTCACATCAGTCCTTGCCCTGGTGGAGCTTACAAACTATATTCCCTACCACATGTACATGCACACACAGACAATCTAGGGTTAATTTTGTTAGGGGCCAATTAACCTACCAGTATATTTTTGGACTGTGGGAGAAAACTAGAGTACCCAGAGTAAACCCATGCAAGTACAGGGAGAATATACAAACTCCACACAGTTAGGGCCATGACCTTAGTGCTGTCAGGCAGTAATACTAACCAATGCTGTCCTGCAGTAATACTAACCATTACACCATCCATACAGCCCCATCTCCCTTAACCCTTTCATTATAGAGAAGGCATTGAAAAGATTTTGGCTCAGTATTGACTTATAGGAGTAAATGAATTATGGTCCGAGTTGTCAGATGTGTAGGTATTCAGACAAGAATGTCTGTAATTTCAAAGCTTTAATAATTTACAAGACAAAACTAGAACTCAAGAACACAAAGGTGGGCTCAGGATACATTAAATACAATCTTATACATTTTGTTTTATATTGATTCAATTTATTATTAAAGTATATGCTTACATCGTATTGAACAAGGCTAGTGGAATTTAAGTAGTACACAATGACTCATTTCTAGCCCCTGTCAGTCAGGATCCCGACTGTCAGGCATTTGAACAGTCGGGATTTAGATGTCGGGCCAACAACTGGCACCTGGATGTCCCACCCACCATTGCCAGAGTGAGAGCAATGAGGCAAACCTAAATAACCCTTTAAAGGTAAGTTTGTTCACATCACATCACTTTTGTTTTGAAGGTCCAGAGAGTTTAGTCTGTTACTTAACATGTGGGGAGTCTGGAATACCCTATAACATGGGAGCTCCTTCCTGTAGGTATATATATTAGGGCTGAGTGTATTCAGATTTCTGAAATCGGAACGCTGCCAGACTTTGCGATCCACATCCAAGCACGGTTGGGTCTTCCCGCCTGAACTCGGATCCCAGAACGAGGCAAAATGTCATCATCCCACTGTCGGATTTTCATGAGATCAGGATCCTATATAAGACCCGCGACTCAGTGCCATCTTCACTCCAGTCCTGGAGAGGGTAGTGAGAGGACATGTTAGTCTGTGCATTAAAGTGGCTTTGCATGGGGTGTCAACCTGCTCTGCTGTATCAGTCAGGAGTGGCTCTGCTGTATCATTATGGGGGTGACCTGCTCTAATGTATCAATCCAATCCAGTGGTGCTGTCCTGTGCTGTATCAGTGCTGGTGCATCAGTCTAGGGGTGACCTGTTCTGCTGTATTAGTCCAATCCAGTGATACAGTGCTGTGTTAAACTATCAGTCTGGGGATGACCTGCTCTGCTGTATCAGTCAAGTCCATACATTGTATCTTTGTCCTGCCAATATATTACATGATTGTAAGCTTGCAAGCAGGGCCCTCCTGCCTCTATATCGGTCTATTACTAGTACTACCAAGTTTGCTTTATCACTGTTGTTCCAATTGTAATTCACAATGGAATATGCTGCCCTTTATATAAAAAGCTGTAAATAATATCATCATATAACATTCCGCTGATCTGACCATTTTCTCACCAACAGCTTTTTGTGTCTCTGTAGATTTGTGTCCATCAAAGACACAGGTTTATAATACCTGGGATCAGGGCTGCCATTAAAAATTGTGGGGTCCGGGACTGACAAATTAGACAGGCCCCCCCAGGATGGCCGCTCCTCTGCGGTCTGCTCAATTGCCCCGACACGTCATTATGGCACTTAGCAATGAAGCAGCCTGGGCCCTCCCTGTCTGTCAGACCGGCAGGGCCCAGGACAGAAATCCAACTTGCACCCCCTTAATGGTGGCCCTGCCTGGTATTAAGTACAATGGCCAAAATACAGTGATCTGATTTCAACAGATTGACCACCCTTTTCGGGCTGTCCACAGCATCTACTGCATGCCCCTGTCATTTTTGGCATAAAATTAGCCTCTGCTACTGTATATAATGAATTGTGTCAGAAAAACATGGGACTTTTTGGAATTTGCAGTTATTTGTCTCACAACATAAATTATCCCTACAGTACAATGAATGTGTTTGCATACAATACATGTGGTAAGGGAGTATGGATAATAAGCTCCACTAGGGCAGTGACTGATGGAGGGAAATTTACTAAGCCTAATTCGTATAAAATAGGTGTATTCGTATCCAAAAATATGCCTATTTTATACGTATTTTCAGGATTTACTATCCCGAAAATATGTCCATCCGTATTCCTATTTATAGTACATTTGTATTTACAAATAGGAATGCATCAACAGAATATGAATAGGAATCACCATTCAAAAGAATGGTGATACCTAATTTACTAACCGGCCGAATACGCCCGCTAATTGCCGTCCAAGTATGCCTGGAAAATACACTTAATTTTTTAGGCGTATTTGGCTTCAGTTTGCATGGATCAGTCGGATCCGTGCAGGCTTCAGTGTAAAAAAAAGGATAAAAAAATGGCGTGGGATCCCCCCCACGGACATAACCAGCACCAGGCCGAAAGAGCCGGGCTGGTTTTAAAAAATCAGAAAACCGGCCAAATAGGGGTTCCGTGTATTTTTAAAAACCAGCCCCAAGGCTGGGCCTGGTTCCCAAAATCCAGTAGACAAAATGAATAGGGGTCCCCCTGTATTTTTAGAACCAGCCCCAGGCCCAACCAGCCAGCAGGGTAATGCCACAGCCGGGGGAGACTTTTTATACAAGTCCCCCCGGCCAAAGCATTAACCTTACCGACCAGTCAGCCTGGCCAGGAGTCCTGGGGGAGTGGGGACCCCCCCAATAAAGGGTCCCCCCCCCTCCAGGACTTACCTGGCCAGGCTGAAGCCTGGTGCTTTCCCCGGTATCCCTGGGCTGTGGGTACTGGGCTGAGAAAGTGTAAAAAATAGAAGAAACCATTGGGTTTTGTTGCACGCGACTGCACCCGATTTTAAGTTGTATGCTCCTCAGACCAGATTTTTAATTGTATCCCCACCCTGATGGGTAATGAGTATGTTAAATGCCCCCCCTTTGTTAACGCCACCCCACTATCAACGCCAAACCGAAGCGTGGCGAGCGTAGCGAGGCCGCGAGGGGCGGCGGTATGCGTCCTCTGACCTTTTCATACCCCCACTATCCATGTCGGCGTGGAGTTGATTTTATATAGTGTGGCGAGCGCACATTTATTTATATAGTGAGCCCGAAGCGTGGCAAGCGCAGCAAGCCCCGCGTGGGGACGTGGAATAAGAGCCCGAAGCATGGTGAGCGGACGTGGATTACTTAACATGTATTCCGCTTCCCCTCACGGGGCGCGCTACGCTCGCCACGCTTCTGGCTCGTATTCCGCGTGCGCTCGCCATGCTTCGGGCTCGGTGGCTCGCTGCGCTTTCCACACTATATAAAATCAACTCTACGCCAACGTGGATAGTGGGGGTATGAAAAGGTCAGAGGACACGTACCGCCGCCCCTCGCAGGCTCGCTGCGTTTCCCACACTTCGGGTTGGCGTTGATAGTGGGGTGGCATTAACAATGGGGGGGCATTTAACATACTCATTACCCATCAGGGTGGGTGTACAATCAAAAATCGGGTCTGGGGAGCATACAACTTAAAATCGGGTGAAGTCGCGTCCCATTGCATCGCGTGCGATTCGATGCAACGCAATTTTTGGGTTGTACAATGCCTTGCAATGGAAATCGGGGGCGCCGTGATAATACACAAGTACCTTGTTTTTATTAATATATATTTTTCCTATATGAAATATAAAGTCTAAATATTCACAGTGTGTCCAGTTGTCCTTTTATTCAGCGTGGTTCACCAAGCATTACTCTAAGTTCAGCAGCGCATAGTGTTAACAATCTCTTCTCAAATTTTCCCCCATAGTCTTATAGCACTGCGGAATATGTGTGCGCTATATAAATAACTGGTAATGAATAAAAATAAATAAATATTACATATCACCAGAGTCCAAGTGGGGTAAGACATTGTGCAATGATGTCTGTCAGTGTCTCTACATGTTTCTCAGCATTCTTATCTTACTGAAACCGGTCATACCCAGCATAACCTGCCTAGGAATGAGTTGGTGTTTGTGAGATGCTTCTGCTGCTGTTGGTGGTGAGCCATCAGTTATTTAGTTCTTACTTTGTCCTGTTCCACTTGTCCACATTTTGGTGGTTAAGTGGACAGTGGGTACAATGGCATTTCTAAGTGAGGACACTAATGACACTTATTTAAAATGTCCCTTGTCCAGCCTGGGAATTGGTTGTCAAGTGAAGTGGAATCCAGAGCAGGAACACAGTACGTCCATCAACATCATACTGCACTATTGGCAGATATTGGATGCACATCTAACAATAGCATAGTTGCTATGGCCCCAGTAATCTGTTTGCAACTGGGTGACTACTGTCATACTTCATCTTCCTTGTTCCTTGTAAATAGTATAATTGTAAAGATAGGTTGAACTTAATGGACTGATGTATTTTTCAACCCTTACATATCATGTCAGTATGAGTCTGTCATGCCTATGACATTGCCTACAGGACTACTTACGATCCTGATTGAAGAGGCACTTGATGATGAGGTTGTTGGCGTGGATTTCTGGCGCTTGGATACAACCGAAAAAAGGGAGCTAGGTGTCGCTGGACTGATTACGCTCTAAGCCAAAGTTTCTGAATTTGACAATAACTTTTGGGTTTTGATGAATGGGCTGCAAGTGACATATAAGAGGGAATGTTACTTTCTAGATGGTTGACATCCTTACTCCTTCTTACTATGGCTTTAAAAAAAAACTATATGTGGCTTAACAGTTGTATTCTGGATTTGGGTAGAAATGAAATAAATAATTCCAGACAGAAGAGGTGAATTGTTGTGCTTTTTCATCCCATGGGCAACAACTGTCTCCAATGTTGCCTCATAAAAAATAAACCATATCCTCTCTACTTTACACTGCAATCAGTATTGGTAGGGTCAGGCCTAGACATCACAATCCGTAGACACATTTGGACTCTGCTTGGGGACTTGTGATACCTGAATGCACAGTTATTTCCTGTGCTTTAACAAGCTTTATTTTTTTTTTAATTTTTAGAGAGGGAGTTGGGCTTCCATCTTCTTGAGAAGCTGAACCACCAGTCATGAACATAGATAAAGACCTTAGACTTTCCTTGCAAATAGCATGTTGCCGAGTTAGCATTTCTCTTTAGATAGTTAAAATTGTTTTGTGTTATATTATTATTAAGTTTAGGTGGTTTGATTTTACATTCCTCTATGACATTATGCATCAGTCTGAGCAGATGATGTTGATGGACTTGCATATCAGTGTCATGACTGGTGCCAGTAGCTTCAGCACTACTAGTAGGAATTGTTACCTGATCTTTTATTCCTTTTCCTCCATTTCCATTAATACGAAGCATCCCTGGGCTTATACAACAGACTTAGAAGCACACTTTTTTGGTGGGGGGTCCAAACCAACCAATAATTTCAGCCACAGGTGTGCCAGACCCTGTCACTGAAATTATTAGTTTGTTAAACTGTGCATGTTTTGATTCCATTTTGCATCTTTTTTTTTCCATTATGTGCTCCTTCTGGCCTAGTTTTAAAACTGCCATCCTGTCTGTCACTGCAGTGCCACTGCTAGATGTTCCAGGTGTTTGTGCCGCCCACTTTGCATAGTCATCCAGCTACCTTAAGTGGAATAACCTCCCATCAGAGGTGGTAGAGGCTAAGGGCCAGATGTATCAAGCTTCAAAAAGTGATAAAATGGAGAGTGATAAACAGCCAGCCAATCAGCTCCTACCATTCATTTTTCAAACCCAGTCTATAACATGACAGATAGGAGCTGATTGGCTTGCTGTTTATCACTCTCCATTTTATCACTTTTTGAAGCTTGATACATCTGACCCTAAGACAGTAGAACAATTTAAACATGCTTGGGATAGGCATATGAATATCCTTACAAAGAAATAAGGATTAAAAAGGGTTGAAATTACCTGAAGGGTAAACAAAGTGGCAGACTAGATGGGCCAAATGGTTCTTATCTGCCGTCAAATTCTATGTTTCTATGTTACCTTGCTGCAAAAAACAATAGTGTGAGGTGTTCAGAATAAACTGGAAATGTGTGGAAATTAATGTTATTGAGGTCAATAATAGACTGGGAACAAAAAAAAAATCAGATTTTAGCTGTTTTTATGTTTTTTTTTAAAATACTATAGAATAACAGGCCAGCACTTAATCCGAAAGACAGTCAAACTTGCATGGGTGCCCTTTGCATAGAATATGTAACAGATAAAATGCAGCACACACAGGTCTCCAAGGAGAAACATTAGTTGTCTAACCTACTGTCAACATTTCAGTTTTATTTGTAAACTGTCATCAGGTATATACTATCAACTTAAAATAACGAGAATACAAAAAAATCAAATCTACTGTATATTTTATTCTAAAAATACATCTAAGGTTAACACAATTATGCTTGTTACCATTTAATAATAACTTTACAAGTTGTTGTTTATAAGCATTTAAGTTAAAATATTGCATTGTTTCCCTTGAGTTGCATCATCTTCAATATGAAAATCCGATTGTCTTCACGCTACAGCAGACATCTAACTCTTTCCCAACCTCCAGATGTTTTTGGAATATGTTCAGTACTTTGTTATACATTATCTTTTTTTTCTGTAAAAATAAAATACTTTGAGCTGCACAAGGATTTGGATCATCTCTGTATTTTGCATTGTGCAATTTACTGAATTAAAGAGAAACACCACATCATCTAGTATAAACCGTCTTGGGTCCAAATGAACATCAGCGATGAAAAGGTGACACTGCTACGGGGTGGGGGGAAGGGAGGGAGCAGCATCACAGGGCGGGGGAGAGCATCGCTGATCTCCCCGGCACTGACCTCCTGCTCAGTGAGTATCGGGGGAAGCCGCTGGTTGCAGGAGCATGCTCCTGTGACCAGCGACCATTAGGGAGTGCACACGGGAGTGCGCAGCTGGTGATTTATCGCCAGCAGCACTCCAAATCACTGGCAATATGGTCGCTCAGTAACCATATTCCCACCTATGTCACACAATATCTCCCCCGTGTTCACACCTTAACCCTTCTCTGCAGAAATCCTTACCCCCAGTCTGAGCTCACTTGTCATCATTTGCCCTTCCCTGTCTATTCATATTTCTCACTGGCATGCCGCACTGGGCCTCCTAGCTTATGATAGTTTTTGGGGTGCCACACCCTGCACCTAGATATAGCGCTAGGGACCCCCAATATACAGAGAAGCCTTGACGTGGCTTGGGGGCATATCATACACCTGCGCAGGTACATGTAACCAATATCTCTGAATTCTATTATTATGTAGTGTTCAAGATTGGTTGCTAAAACTATTCAGTGTGCCGGGGGAACCAATGTCTTGTTACTTACTAAGTATTAACCCCTCCCTTGCATGTACCTGAAAAGTTTTACTGAACTAATTTGAGCATCTACCACTATCTGTATGTCTATTCATATTTCTGCCAGATCAGTCAGGGTGTCAGAGTATGAGTAGCGTAGACAAGCTGGCTGGGTTCCTGTACACAGATTACCTGCAGCTCCATAGATAAAATATTTACTACTTACTGTAATGTCACCCTGATTTCATCTGATGGTACAGTCAGGGGACCTAGCGCAATGGGCTTATTCACATATTAAGTATCACACTCTGGCTAAAGTTGCATACACATGGTGCAATAAAGGGGGATATTCTAATCCATTCAGTCCTCTGTGCAATCGCATGGAGGACTGATGGTGCGCGTCTGCGCAGGTGCGTGTCTGTGCATGTGCCGATGTAGGGTGTGTGCACCACGGCAAACTTTCAGTTCGCCGGGTGCATGCACCCATGATGGCGTGCGGGGGACACCGGGCTGCCCCATTACCATATGGGAAAGCCCAGCGTTCCATGGTCGTTCCCATGAGATCTCTGGGCATTCTTATGGTAATGAGACAGTGACACGGGTATGGGGGGCAGGCAGCTGGCATCACCGGATGTCAGTTGCCCGCCCATATGCGTGCACGCACCACATCTTTCGAGGGTCGAGGCATGCGAATGGATGTTTATGCAAAGCATCCATTCGCTGCCTGTGCGGGCAAACCCACACTTCAAGGGGGAGGAGGGTGGGCGGTCATTCGTTCGCCGGGCGGAGTTTCGTAGACTCACAAGGCTGTTATTGTTATTTGTTATTGTTCCAAATATATCATATAATATAATAAGATATAACTATACAAGATAATAATGCAATCCCAATACAATATTGCCCAGCATATAACTAATAGCATATTGTCAGTTTGTGGAGTCCATGAGTAGAACCAGAACTAGGAAAGTAACTGTGTGTCTTTTACACTGTGCGACACAGGGTGCAGGCTGTGTTGACACAAGTGTGTCATAATTCATTTGCTAACTTTGGTTTGATGAGTGCTGTACTGCATATTACTATTTTGATAATATGAAGGTACTTCTTTAGCTTACAAGCAGTGTTACCAAAACCCAACATGGAAATTGATTACACAGCTGTCATATTCTTTGGTATTTTTTGAGGGGAAAGGGGGAAGGGCGGGGAATTTGGGAAGGGATGTGACCTGAGCACAAGTGACACAGAGATGTTTTACAAATATACATGCATAGGTTCTGAATATGTGTAATACCACAATTGAGTTAAATAATCCAGCTGTAGTATGGTAGATAGTGACGTGGCGGTGGCAGTACATAATTATTCTATAAAATTACCCGTATTCTACCTATGATATCTATGTTTGGTGTTGTATGTCTGTATGTCTGTTAACTTGTATTTTAAATGATTATTAAAAGTTAAATTTTACAACTACTTCTTGTTAAATACCTTTGACAATTTAAAAGAGTGCCCCCAAATAAAAGAGAGTACTTTTTCTCTTCTACTTTGATATTCTTTGGTATGTTGAGTAAGCCTTAAATTCATCATTCATATGGTCCAAATCAATGTAGTTTATGAAGTTGGCCAGATCCTGTGGGTGTTAGGTCTTGAGTACCATTGCTTGGGCTACAGACAGAAAGCTAGTTACTGATAATGTGGTCTTCAATGTGCAAATGCTCATAAAGATAACATCTGTTTGAACTTAAGGTCACACTCCCAATTACCATACATTTGGAACTCATCTGTCAATCAATGCTACTGTACATGGTTTTCTTCCGGGCCTTAGAACTGTACCAAATTTGCATGTGTATTCCTTGCATGTTAACAGCTCTTGTCTTCTGATTTGACTACCTTTCTGCCTTCTGTACTACATTATGTCATTTGTGTACTGAGCTAGATCATCTACTGTGCTAGGTCCTCTTCCTGTGCTGCTTTGTGGAATTGTGTGTACCTAGACTTATACGGCCTACACACATGCCGATATTAAGGCATTTTCTAAGCGATTTTGCTTAGTTTGGCAAAGTCGCTTAGAAAATAGAATAGAATAGAATCTTTATTTATCATAAAACGTCCACATACAATGAACATTAAACGAAAATAAATTGTAAACAGTACAAATACAGAAACATTAAAAAAGAGGTACACTTGACTACAGGATTGTGCGTAGATCATAAATAACCCTAAGCATTTAAAATATTTAAAGTGTTTAAAGTGCGGATTGATACTGGAAAAAAACTCTCCCTATATCGTTTGGTTTTACATAAGACTGAACGGTATCGTTTATTTGATGGAAGTAAGGAGAAGAGATCACTATTTGGGTGGGTGGGATCCCTCAGGATACTATTAGTCTTAGAGAGAAGTCGCTTTTTAAAAATATCTTGTAAACTTGGTAAGACTACCCCAATCGTTTTACCTGCAGCTGACACTACCCTCTGTAAAGACTTACGGTCAGCTGCCGAACAGGGACCAAACCATGCCACAGCACCGTAAGTGAGGACACTCTCAATCACACATGAGTAAAAGCTCACCAAAGTTCTCTCACTCATGCCAGCCAAGCGCAGTTTCCTAAGAAAAAACATACGCTGGTGGGCCTTTTTGACGGTAATATTGATGTGAGTGCTCCATGAAAGGTCCTTAGATATATTTACACCCAAAAATTTAAAAGAATCAACAGTCTCCACCTGTTGACCATTTAAAACCATTGGGCAATATGTAGTCTTGTGTAATTTTCTAAAATCCACGATCATTTCTTTTGTCTTGCTCACGTTCAGGATCAAACAATTCTCACTGCTCCATGACTCCAATTTGGACACTTCCAACCTATACTTTGACTCATCATCATGAGAGATGAGACCTAGAATGGCAATATCGTCCGCAAATTTAATAAGTTGAACAGAATCGGAGCTGGCAGTACAATGCCCTCACATCGGTGTGTGTGTGGGGGCTATATCAACAGCAATGCGCGTCCCCGCGCGTCTTTGTCACTGGCCGAGCGACAGAGGAGCAGAACGGCCCTACCTAGCACAGCTAGGTCGCCCTACACACATCGGCATGTGTGTAGGGCCCATTACGCCTGCGCCCACATCTTCATCAAACACAGATATCATGTACTTAATTGTCTTCTACTGTAGGTTTCTGTTTTATTGTTTGGCTCATTTGTGTATGTACTTTGTTAGGCACTGTGGAATTCTATTATCATATTATAACAATTTATTTCTTTTTTTTTAGCTATTTCCTTTGAAGTTACACTATAGGTCATCGCAAGCTCTTACTATTCAGATATGCTGGAACTTATGCTTTTACAAGTGCTGGCATGCATTCCAGGCTTTCTGGCATCTGTAGTCACACTGCAATGGCTAATATTTCATATTTCATTCTAATTTCACACTATAAGCTCACTCGTTTCCCAGGGTGTTGGGGATAGCACCAGGCTTGGGAGGAGCAACCTCTTTTATTGGGGGTGGTCCAACTTCCCAAGAATTCCTGGCCTGGGCTAGCTAGTTGGGGAAGGTAAATGTTTTGGCGATATTAACGTGTGTCCCTCTGGTATGACATTACTACTCCTACTGCTGTGGTTTAGCCTGATGCTTATTCATGGAAATACAGGGGGACATCCATGGCATATTTATAGGACCAGAAGCAGCTCATTGGCCCATTGCTGATGTGGCCCCTTGTCACCATCATCATCAAATAGCAACTTGCTTCATGATTGGAGGACCATCAAATAGGCAAATTTGCATTTTAAGGTGTCTTTGCTAGGCTCATTTTAACTCAACACACCACCCTCTGTCACAGCATCTTTATATAGACATACTGTACGTGCAATTTACCTGTATAGAAAGCTCATTGTGAAAGCATATGTATGTGCACTAAAAAGGAGCAAAAAAACATTCTAGATTTTTCTGGAACCCACATTTTTAATAAATATACACATTTACTGAAAACATAACAAGCATAGCTCAAGCAGCACATATCAATGAGTGTGATCTTGAGGAGACCCTTCTCAAACTGTAAGTATGCCTTATCTTATCTGTTCAGAGGTGGACTAATCAGACAATTACATTCCTATCTAGAGATGAGCAGGTTTGTATTTACTCGGATCTCAAAGTGGTATCTTATTGGCTATCCAAAACACATGACAGCTGATAGTCAATCTGAAAAATCCAAAATTGCTATAATTTGTCTATAAGAACCATATAAATCCGGGTAAAACCAAACCTGCATATCTCTAATGTACTTAAAATACTCCTATTCCTATATAACTTTATTTACTATTAATTTACTGCATTCATTTACATTAAGTTTGAACACAACTGAATTTATTTTAATAGTTTAGTAATTAATGATGTCTAAATGTTTTTGTTCATATAAAAAAACATCAGTGAATATCTGCTGATGGTAAGTGTGCTTGTACAGCATTGGTGACATTTTCAGTACAGTACATGCACACATTATTATTCTCTCCTGTAATTAGAAGAAGGCAAGTCAAGCTGCTGTAAAACCACAGATGACAAATAAACAATTACTATAGCTGGGCTTTTCTTAACAATAATATGCCTTCCTAATTATGCTAAAAGAGAAGCATTAGGGCACTTATAGACCAGATGTGTGCACATCATGTACACAATGGTTATAACAGGTATCGGGTGGATCCTTTTCTGTTAGATGAGTTATCAGTTTGAAATTGAAATAAATACTTTGTGGTTTGACATAGATTAGCTTCACTTTCTTATTTCTTCTAAACTGTAAGTGATAGATCAATTAAAGAAATGATTTTACTAAAGTTTGCAACATGTTTAATGCCTTTAAAAAACAAGCTCAGTCTATGCCTTCATTTTACAGTACTTATTGAAATTAATCTAAATTCATTGTAAAAACCACAGTCCTGTTTGTAATTTAAGCAGCATTTATTACTGCAGTATGCTAATACAGTATATGATCATCATCAACAACATCATCATCTTCATACTCAGTGGCAATAAAGTTTGAGTGGCCTAGTCAAAGCAGTGAACGCTGGGTATTTTTCTGAGCTCTTAGTTTATTGGAACCCACTCTTATTCAAGCTTATTTAGGATTAAAAGTTCTTTCTTCTGCTTAACGGCTGCTGAGGAGACAAGCTATTTATTATTATGCAGCTGCAGCAACAGATGTGTAGCACATTCTCCATTTTATATTGTAGAACTTTGTCCTGTAATCTAAAGCACAGCCCTCCATCAATGACAAAAATATACCGGGTAATTACTTTGAATGTTCACATTATAATTATATTATTCAGTGAGTTCAATTGCTTTGAAATATTATAATTTATCTAAAATAAAAATGTATTTATGGGGCTGTGTTATGCAGTTGCCCTCTGCCACGTCTTCATTTAAATGTAAATAAGAAAAGATACATTTGAATACAATATTTCAGTATTACAAACACGCTAGTGATAAACAAATATTTTATGAAATACACACAAACTACAGCAATGCTACAAAACAAAAGATACTTTATCGTTATAGAAAGTAACTAGTTTTTAACAATTAAAAAAAATATATTTTTATTTAAAAATCATTTGCAAATCAATAAATAGCTAGAAAAGAATTGTCCACTGGATATCGGCCCTTATTCAGATATGATCGCAGTACAAATTTGTTCTCAGAATGGGCAAAACCATGTGCACTGCAGGTGGGGCAGATGTAACTTGCAGAGAGAGTTACATTTGGGTGGGGTGTGTTGAAACGGAAATCTAAATTGTAGTGTTAAAATAATGCAGCCAGTATTTACCCTGCACAGAAACAAAATAACTCACACAAATCTAACTCTCTCTATACATGTTACATCTGCCGCACCTGCAGTGCACATGGTTTGCCCATTTTGAGAACACATTTTTACTGCGATCAGATCTGAATTAGGGCCATCATGTCCATTTTATGTATTGTATTGTATTGTATGGATGCTGTACACTAATATACATTAAATGTGCTACACAAGTACAGTACGAATAAGCAAGGCATTTCATTTTGGACACAATATACTGAATGCCAGAATTAACTTAATGTTTGCTTGAGTTTTACATCATAGTTTGGAGTTAAGAACTTTGTGGTTTGGCAACTTAAACGCTGTTAGCAATACTGACAGTTTTGCATGCAGTTGGAGTTTCTTTTGTAAAGTTAACACTAGAGATTAATATTTTATAGTACAAAAATAAGTATGTCTAAAACTCTAAAAATAGCAATTACTGTTATACTTTGCAAGGTAAAGAATCTCTCAAAATCATGATTCAAAAAAATGTGTAAAGGCATTGATATCCTTTCTTCCAGTCACATTCTTAGAGGGAACCAAAGATATAAACCATTGATGCAGTTTGTGGTTTCATCCATATAGAAAAAAGAACCATAGGGCGATGTTAAGAAGCTACTGTTCCCGGGGTGTGTCAGTTCCCCATAGAATATACAATATATAGAAAAATTGGAACAGCACTGAGATTCACTGAATTAATACTCAACACAATTGAATATAATGTAACAATTCATTATAAATAACTATACCTATAAAAAATAAGGGTGATCAGCCATATACAGTATATATTGTCATATCAACAAGGCTTTAACACTATGAATTCAATTATATAGAACTACAGTATTTATAAAAGAAAAATATAGTTTAGATATAGTTCTTATTTAAGGCAATAAACAATATAGAAAAGTGACTTTTTAGAGAAAAACTGCTTTATATATAAATTGTTATATAGATATCACTTTACGATCACAGAATATCAAGTCCCGCAATATATGTGTGTATATATTTTTAGATGTGTCAGTCTTTTGTGGTTATGAGTTTATAATGTTATTGTTCACAGACAGCAGTGCGGGGCTTGCTAAAAATATCACCTACTGTTTGTTCATTATTGCATTCACAGTGTTAAAGCCGCATTGCTATGACAACGGGCACACATGGATTAAGTCATGGACACGCACCCTGACATGTGTCCCTTTGCATGGAAGTGTACACCATTCCCAGTACAGATGAGAGATACACTGCAGTACTTAAAGGGTGAGTTTACAATGTATTTTTGTATGTATGATGTTTGACAAAAGTCAATAAAGGCTAAAACGTTACAGAGAGAAGCTGCTGATGTGTGTTTTTTAATTTCTGAGTGCCACTGGGTATGTGCAATAGCTATTGATTCCAACTGATGGGATTGTTGCAGTTGGCACTGGGCAAGTAACCATATGATTTCACGAGTGCCAGTATATGCAATTATATAATACACATGAAGGCGGCACTCAGAGACAAGAAGTAAGCTGAAAGTAAGGACTCTTTTAATCCAAAAAGTCCTAAAATCGAAGTTTCGGTGTTCGGTGACCCCCATCTTCAGGATAACAGTAACCCATAAGCCTTGTGAGTCAACCAGACTAAGGACCTAAATGAGGTCTCAGAATTAGAATGTTTTACAGGATGTACTGCATAGGAAGCCAGCAGACAATGCTATCCATAAATGTGTGTGCGTGTGTGTGAGTGTGTGTATGGGGGGTGTGTCTTAGTGACTAATTTTGAAATTAAAATATTATAGAACATATAATGTGTTGTTCAAAGATAGCAATTAATAGAAAGATTCTCCCAACTAAGCTAAGCCCAATCTACAGTATGTGTTCCACAGATTAGATTAGATGTAATTAAATAATCTCTCTCTGTCATATATATATATATATATATATATATATATATATATATATATATATATATATTCTAGAGAAAGACAAAAGCGGAGTGCTCCATAGTGCAGGTATTGTTTTTATTGTTCAAAAAGGTGATCACAAACATGTGCAGTATGAAGTGAATCACTTACCATAGGCGGTGGTTATCACACACCGCGGATGTATATCGCATGTAGCCTCAGGCGGCACAGTTGGTTAGAGAGGTTACACTCCTACAGGAACGATCAACGCCAGGCCACGCCCAAACGCGTTTCGTCATGTGGACTTCGTCAGAGGGCAGCCCTCTGACTGCATCGGATATTCACCAGATAAGCAAATATATTTTTAACACATTGCATGGGCAACTTTTGTCATTCAAGGTCTATATACAATTGAACGCATATCAGAGTGGTTAGAGACCACTACCAACGGTACACCTGAATTTGTTGGGGGTGCTTATCTCACGAACGGTGAAGGGTATCACTGTAGCGTACAAACGTATTGCACTAGGAGGCGCCCATCTCATCTTTTTTTCAGATTATATATATATTTATATATATATACACACACACACATATATATATATAGACAACAAAATCTCCACAATTACACTATAAAATGTAAAGGTTTTTACATTTTTGTCGCTATAACCCTGAGCTCCCTACTAGTAGGAACTTGTAAAACAAAACCTTTTCCCCAATAGTGTTAACAGCACCCTATATAAATAATGGAAATCATTCCATACTTACAAACACAACCATTATACACTTTTATAAAAATATTTATTAAAGTAGATAAATAAAAATATGAATTTACCTTGTGGCTGGAGTACATCTTGGTGTATAAAGTTGTTTGTAATCACCAATGAAGCATACCCAATGCGTTTCATCACAAAGACTTCATCAGGGGTAAAATATCTCTTGGAAACATCTATCTAAGAATCTAACAACATCTAAGAATCAAGAAAAAAATGAATCCTCTAAACTGATTGAAGGACCTTGTCTCGAAGGCTCCCTTGTTAGATTGGTAGTAGGGTTATTTCAGGTGTCCCTTTAATAGTTTCGAAATAATTATCTTGGAAGGATAATCTTTAAGACCTATTTCACAAAATTTGTACAAGATGTCCAGATAACTTTGATGGAGTAAAATAAGGTATTCGGACCCTTGGTAATTATTGGCCAGTCAAAGCACTGTAATTTCCATTTAGAGAGAGCACCGTATATATACCACCACTTTCTTTATTACAAATACAGAAATGAGATGAGGATGGTTCCTACTTCTGGTGCAATAAGTGTGTGTCCTCCTGTGAATCCAGCTCACAAGTCATGAATTCTTTGTAATGAAACAATTTGGGTATGCTTCATCTGTGATTACAAACAACTGTATACACCAAAACGTTCTCCAGCCACAAGGAGAATTCATAATTTTATTTATCTACTTTAATAAATATTTTTTTTAAAGTGGATAATGGTTGTGTTTGTAAGTATAAAATGATTTATATTCTTAATATAGGGCGCTGTTAACACTGTTGGGAGAAAATAAATAAAAATAAAATATATATATATATATATATATATATATATATATAAACGTCCAGGAATCGGCACTCCCAATAAGATGCAGTAATGTTGAGCCGGTGCCTTCACAATGGGTAGGTATGTAGGTAGGAACGGTGCGGCACTCCCAGCATAATAAAGAAACTCTTACACACCAATAGTGGTCAACGTTTCAATTTTTATAGAAAAAATTTCATTTTCCTGATGAAAATTTTTCTATAAAAATTGAAACGTTGACCACTATTGGTGTGTAAGAGTTTCTTTATTATGCTGGGAGTGCCGCACCGTTCCTACCTCTATATATATATATATATATATATATATATATATATCAACATTGGTGACATATGGGTATTATCCAACACACATCCAAGGAAAGGACCAGCACTCCCAGCAATATTTCAACAATGCACTTTGTGCGCAGTTTAATTTCAGGTTCAAATGCATGAGGCTAATACTCATCAATCTTGGAGCACAGCGTGGCTGAAGACAGCAGTGGGCAAATAGAGTCACCACAAGAGCCCTGACGTGCCGTTTCGGGGGCATCCGTACCTTCCTTATAGGGCATCAATAGTCAACTGAACCAAATTAAACTTAAATAGCAGTGTATAATGGGGCTCACCTGTATCCGTGTGGTCCGCCATGTTGCCGTGTTCATGCGCCCCCACCATACCTCCGTCCGGTCACCTCCCGCATGTTGCCACAGCGTCCTTCGCTGATGACGTCAGACGCTGGAACTAACCTGCAAGGGAGAGTTGCGGAGGAGGACATGTGAGATGTAGAATCTAATAAGATGATATGGACAACATACCATCTTCAATAGATTTTTAAAGAACTATCACTTCCATAAACTATAAACTGGGAAGGGTTGTTAATAATTCTGCATCTTAAATGCTATGACCTGCTTGGTAAACAGGCAACAGGCTTTGCCCTGTGCTAATAGTTGCCCTGACTGGCAACCGATGAGCCACTATCCAAAAATAAAATACAAACTCTGCTAGCATTAGTGTATCTAGCTCAGGATTCTAACCCTATATAATTCATGATCTGTTTCCGATACGTACAAGCTCTTCCTTAACTTGTGATGATACATCGTCATCAAAATACGTTCTTTGAGAATCTGAAAGCCCTTTTCATTTTTCTTGTATGATTT
Organism: Crinia signifera; assembly: GCF_055691185.1. Classification (NCBI taxonomy): domain Eukaryota; kingdom Metazoa; phylum Chordata; class Amphibia; order Anura; family Myobatrachidae; genus Crinia; species Crinia signifera. The sequence continues at coordinate 250,350,736 of NC_139219.1, read as the reverse complement.
GTGCTTCAGCTTGAAAGAGAAACATATTTCTTTTGACAAGATAGTAAATGAGAAAAAAAAAAAAACTTCCGAATTCAAGTGAAACTTTCACAACTCTTTATTACAATGTAAGAATGAAAGTTTGCATTTTGCTGGAGCAAATCACATTATATGGAACCTTTTAGTTTTCAAAAATGCATTTTTATAAAATGTTGGCCTACTCATGGATATATAATTCATCTTCAAATGGTTCCATTTCTTATTCCTAATGAAAATAAATGTGATTGCAGAGATCGTACATTTTCAGTGCTTTCATTGGAACAAATTCTATTTTCAGTAATCTTGCATGTTAAAGGGAATGGCATCAATGAAGCAAAAGAGATTAATTAAAGTTATGTCTTTGATGAATTACAATGCTGGAAAGGAAAGTGAAAATAAGAAACAGCAATGTTTATAATGCATAACAACACATCTAAAACCCTAGCCATTGGCCTAAATGCATTTGAGAAATGTCATTATTACATTTCAATTTCTTTGTCTAAGGTTGGATCATTTGCATTCATTTAGTTTTGTTTGTAAGATTACTTATTTCAATTTGGGAGATGTATGACTGATAAAAAAAAATATTTGAGATGTAATTGTTTATATGATGTGCATGATAATGAAATCAGTCAGGCCTTTGGGAGACGTGGGTGTATTGTTCTCCATTTCTCTGTAGAGCACAGTCAGTTGGTCCCCTTATCCTCCATTATTACATACATGCTGCTATTCTGACCTCCTCCTCTAGTATTGGACAGCTAGTTTGGCACAGTGGAGGTGCGTGGTGCAGCGTAAGGGGGTATAGAGGAGGTGTTGGTGGATGTGATGCCGAATAAGAGCAGAGCCGAGGTATGACAGCATGACCATTTCATTATGGCCTCACCCCTGCTACACAATGCTGAGTTATTGACATTGTGAGGCAGGGGGTCAGGCCACAATGAAAGTGTGTGTGTGGGGGGGATGTGAGGCTGTGGTGGGCTGTGCCACGAGACTTGTCCACTCTTCCGGGAGGCTGACGATTTTCAGGAGCCTCCCCGCCATCCTGAGAGAGTAGGCAAGTATAAAATATCACCAGTAGTAAAGAGAATTGTGGATTGGGATAAGGAACAACACAGATCATCCTTAGCACAACCCAACAATTCACTATTATTATTCACCGATACACTATATTAATATATTTCTTAACAATTTTCAGTTTTTACCCAATAGTCTGATAATTTTACTTATTACCTATTATGCTTCATCTAACTGCTAACTGTAAGGAAACATTAGAACAGCTTTCATTTCATGTGATTTGCTCAGAGGCACTCAGTGCTGACGCACACCATCCCCACCACTTGTCATTACATACAGCAAACACTGGATGATCAGGAGGATGGGCACTGGGTGCATCCTAAGGACACATTTCTATGTGCCTACCCTCACTTATCTACCATGATAGTTTTGGGCAGAAAAAAGATAGCATAGACATTTGACTTGACTCTTCTCTGTTAAAACACCCCTGGTAAGGATGACATAAATATTCTGATAGTTACATCTTTAACCTGATAACCAGACTGTATTTTAGGTTAATTTATCTGCTTTTTTGTGAGGCAGCAAAACTGAACAAACAGAACAATGTCTTCTCTTCTTTCCCTATCAATGATCTAACAATTGACAATGAGTTTGGCCACCTTAGCCCACAGGAACCAGCACAATTTAAAATGCTAAGTTCAACCCCAGCTCTATTCTCATTACTGTGCATTAAACATACAATATTCTTTATTTCCCCTGATGCTAGCAGATTTCTGTTAAAAGATGATTGGCCTAGGTTTGCTTAGTTGCTTTGTTGCAATGATAGCTGTTTCTTCAAAAGCATGTACTGATTTCCTATTGTTGTAATACATTTTTCCATACATTTTGCAATTAAATAAAGTTTTTCGCATCATCTTGGCCAATGTTAGAGCCATATATAGGTTTGGATTCGCAAGCCACACAGAGGCTCTGTGGACGAACTGTCACCTGACCCATTCCTCTGATTCTGGCTTGCAGGATGCAAGGAAAGGCATCCTGCAGCCAGTAGCATGGCAGTAGTGCCCATTAGGTGGCCTGTGGCGGTGACCCTGCCCCCCTGTTCATGTCATCATATGTAAAGTAGACAGGGCCCAGCACAGGGCACCGGGTCCTCATTACAGCATTGATCAAGGTTATGGGCTTGCCCACCATGTCCAGGTAATCTAATCAGTGGTCCCTAATGCCACACCTAAGCCAACCCAACCACCCAGATCTAGTGAGAGATAGCAAGTAAAGTGTAAGAACAGTGAGGACAGATACTACACACGTGAGCAATGATGTTGGCAACCCGGCGATTAGTTGGCTCCTGCCACCAGTGTGAAAGGGGTATCAACTGTGTCACATCTGGTTTGAAGCAATCTCCAAAACTCCAGGTGTGACCCCTCATTTTAATGTTAAATGTGGATTATACTTAACCCACAACACTGAGAAAAACATGTTCTGTTCAGATTTCACCTTCATTTTGCTTAAAATGCTCTGATTTTGACCAATACATCTACAGTATAACTATGTCTATTGAAATATCTGCAACATATGCATACAAATGGAGCCCCTCTCGTCTATCTTCCTTAGGCCATGGCTCAGCATGGCTCACCATGGCTATCCTATTGTTCTCAGCTGCAATATAATACATAGCACCATACAGTAGGGGATTAGATTATGCTCCATTTGCATAGTTGTTTTTGTGAAATCATGTAGGCAGTTGCTGGATATTTATTCCGTGCTGCTTTCCTAAATGACTCTTCCTATTTGTAGTACATTGTGTATCAAGAATGTGAAACTGCTGTTTGTCAGACTATGCTTGTACTGCATTGATTCCATGTAAGTCATAATGACTTAAAATCATGATGAAGGTCATAAATAGTTAGATGTACTGCTAACTAGCTTTTGTTGCAACTTGAGAAATAACTGCCTAGCTAAACATAAAACTAAATATTTTACCTGAATTGACATTTGTTTGATGTAAGGACTCAAAGAAAATGTAGAAAGAAACTCAGCACTACACTGTTTCATTATGTATAATTAAGTGTTCATGTGGAGAGACTTTTTTCAGCCGTTAATCATCAAACAGTGATTCAAATCGATCTTTTGTTCTCAAATGTGGTAAATATAGTGGCACATTTCACTGCTCGCATGTGCAGCTCTTTCTAGACAGTGCGCTCATTTGTAATTAATGCCTATTAAACAAATAGTGCATTTCAGTGCTACGTAAACAGCTCTATGTTATTAATACACAATGTATATATCATTCTTTGTGCAAGAAATTATGCAGCAATACGTATGTACTGCGGTACAGATGAGTGTTGCCACATCTGTATCTTACAGCAGTGTATCCTACACTTGGTCCTCATAGAACCCTAACAGTTCATGTATTTAAGGTATCCTCAGGAATAATTACTAAAACCTGATGATCTACTGTAGTGTATTAGTTTCTTAACTCACCTTTACTCCAGTTAGATGTTCTGGAAAACATGTACTGTTGGGCACCACAAGGACCAGCTTTGAAAAACACATTAATAAGTACACTCTATACAATTATTGGGTGTAATTGCCAATCATTCTGTTTTAGTACTCATGAGCATTTTAGTAAAACACACATAAAACGGCAAAAAAAGGTGCCAGAAATGATGTTTCAATTATCCGATTTGTCGACTTTGGCCAAAAGGTCCCATTATCATGGCACGTGTGCTTTTCAAAATCTGCCAATGATTTGTTCATGCCTCCCAAATGTTCCAGTTTTGTGGAAAAGAGCACTGGCCATGCCCCCCACAGTGGGAAAAACGGTGTATGGTCTCGGTTGGAGTTCTGCAATCATAGGCCATGCCCCCTGACCACGGTATTCACACCCCCTATTGTCAGACAGGCACACGCAAGTGCCCGTCCTCCACTACCACTAATGTTCAGAGGTATGGTTTGTACTGATTACTTTATCCTACTTGTGGGTGGATATGTGGAAATTTACTATGAACTGTTGCTTCTAAAGGGACTGCAGTTATTAAAGATTTTAAGGAGTTGGAGATTTGGTGGATCTGAATTGTGTGCACATCTTCATAAAGTATGCTCAGTTTACACTAGTTTTTTACAAATACAAATTGGGGATGAAGTAACATACAGTACTCTAAGCGGGATAATAAATTATATATGTGATATCTTGTTCATGGCAATCTTTTATATTGCAGATTTTTTACATAATAATTTTACTTTTAAGTATTAAAATGCATTTCTAGTAATAGGTACAACACTATATATTGGCCTATTACTGACTGGTTGCACTAACTACTGTACAGTATGTAGTAGTGCTTTGCATGCTCCTTTATAAATGTTAATGTATCCAATCCTTTATAGCAGTAGTTTTTGAAATGAACTAACTGGCTCAGAATAAAATTGCATAATAGTAAAGTATGTTGTATATGGCAATAAATTTCTTTCCTTCATGAAGTTCTTGTCAAGTGACTACAAATCTACTGAAAATCGCCATGAAAATCTAATTTACTTGATTACCTCATTATACATTTTATGGATTGTATTTTTCATCTCTGACAATAAAAAAAAAAAAAAAAAAAAGGAAATATAGAAACTGGGGAAAAGAAACAGATGTTACACAGAGCCTTTTTTTTTTTAAAGAAACACATACAACGAGTTGGAGGACACTTCTTGGTGATGCCCCTGAACTTCTTCAGATAAACAGTAAATGTCAGCCTGTCAGTAATTCTTCTAATAGTGTCTTCTATACATCTGTCATGTTGGCATGGTCATTTAGATTTACAGGATGTCTTATTGGGATGTGCAGTATGAGTATTCCTAAAAGCTGCTGTCCAAAGAACATCAGTACAGTATATAGCTATTACATAGTCCATATATAGTTTACCAGTATTTCTATTAATCTTTAGTGTTTTTGGATACAAGTAGTATATACTGAATGAAAATGCATTAATAAATTATTTTTTTAGATAGATAGGTATATACTGTGTGTGTGTGTATATATATATATATATATATATATATATATATATATATATATATATATATATATACACAAAAACAATACCACTGTGCAAAACCTCAGGATTGAATATAAATGTCTCCCACGTAGTGTGCAGCTATTCTCCAGGACTCAACCAGGGTCCAGCGTAGAATTGTATGCAAAGAAAGGAGAAGCGCACCATGAGCAAGATAAAACACAGTTCCTTTACTGACAATACTGTATATGCTCACATACATGTGGGTTAGGATATAACAGCTTGCCAAGCTTGCAATGTGATGTAGGAACGGACAAGTTCACAGGACACGGTCAAAGGAGGTACTCGGTCTCAGACAGCCTCTCACGCTGGAATAACGCCGGTCTCCATGTTCCGTCTCGATCTCCGTCTCCAGATAAGCACACAGGGTGACGTTACTGCGTCCACCATATAGGCCACGCCCAACATGTTTCGACAGAGATCTTCGTCAGGGACGGGAGGGTCAGGGACGGGAGGGTCAGGGAGGTCTTCGACGGCACTTCCATCCGCTTCCCCGGGTCCCCGCCGGCTTGCCGGCGGTAACCCGGGGTCTCCGCCGCCTGCCCGCACCCCCCCTAACCCTGTCCATCTCCCTGAGGCGGAGACGGACAGGGTTTCCGTCGCGCTGCGACGGAGACTGAGACGCACGTGCCCGTGAGACGCACGCGCGTCTCAGTATGTTCGTTGGCGAGGCTGCTGGCGGGTTGCCAGCGGGAACATTCTGGCGATCTGCCAGCAAGGATGGCCCGTACTCCATCTGTATGTGAGCATATATTGTCAGTAAAGGAACTGTGTTTTATCTTGCTCATGGTGCGCTTCTCCTTTCTTTGCATATATATATATATATATATATATATATATATATATATATATATATATATATATACACACTGGGTGGCCAAATTATTATGACCACCCCCTCAATACAATGTTGGCCACCTTTTGCCCTTAATTTTGCATGGATTCTTCTTAGCATGGACTTTATGAGATGTTGGTAGGTGGTATGAGGAATTTGAGTCCATAGTCGATGAACTGCACTTTCCAATTGCTTAAGATTTGTTTTTACTGGTTCAATCTCATCCCACAGATTCTCAAATGGATTGAGATCTGGTGATTGTGCAGGCCAAGTAAGCAAGGAAAAGTCTCTGCCATGCTCTTCGAACCATTTGCAGACAATGCCAACTTTATTACAGGGAGCATTGTCCTGCTGGAAGTATCCATCCCCGGCAGGGTACACCATTAACATAACAGGATGTACTTGATCTGCGATAACACTCAAATACACTTGGCCATTCAGACGTTGTTCCACATGAATCAAAGGACCCATACAATGCCAAAAAACATCCCCCCAAGCTTAATATTGCCTCCATCAGCTTGAAGTGTTGTGGCAATGCAGTTGGGGTCCATGCTTTTGTGCTGTTTTCTCCATTTTCGCACCATGCCATCTGCATGGTGCAATTGAAAATGCGATTCATTGGACCACATGACCCTTTTTCAGTCATCTACTGTCCAATCCTTGTGCTCCTTTGTGAACTGGAGACGTCTGCTCTTGTTCAAGGCAGACAGTAGAGGCTTTTGAACAGGTCATCAGCTTCCATAGCCTATAAGATGTAATGCACGGTGAACAGTTCATTCAGAGACCTTCGCAGTTGCTCCTTGTGAGGGTACGAGTTCCTTAATCACTCAGACACCGAGCAGATGAAACCAAAATATGGTTTATTTTTATCACAGCACACGAAAGTAGATGAAGACAGGAAAAAGAGTCAAATGTAGCATATAAACGTTATCGGGTAGCAGTCCAATGGCAGTCCTTGTAGCAGCAGTTCCAAAGCACAAAACTATCACTTAATCCACACAGCAGTGATAGCCGAAACCTGTGTAAATCCACACAACACAGACGCTCCACACCAGAGCTTGGTAGGATGCCCCCTTCCCGGGCAAACGATGTGTTCCACAAGATCCAGTGAAGGGTAGGACCCCTGAGACCGGATTGCGACTAACATACAGAGCTGGCAGGTGTACAAGTCATTTTAAAAACTTCCAATTTCCCACGCTTCTCCATACCATCAGTGGGCTTGCACTCAATCCCTATTGGTGGATTCAAGTCAGGTTTATCCCCCCTCCCAGGTACTGCTGCTGCCCATCTGCTTCTGCCCCCTGCTGGGGTCGGTTCCAGAAAGTCTGGAAGTAGCCAAGATATGCATAGCAGAGTCAACACAAGATATAAAACACAGTCTGATTACATTATGTGGTGGTCACCCCCTGTGGACAACCCTCCTGTTGATAGTAGGGGAATTTGATCACCCCCTGTGGTGATTGTCCTTCAGCTATCCCCCTCATGTAAACAGCAGGAACAATAATCGGCTGATTACATTATGGGCTGATCACCCCCTGTGGTGGCCGGTTCCACAAAGTCTGCTAGAGCCCAGAGGTTTGCAAAGAATTGTAAACCCCCCTGTGGAGATTGCCCCTCAGCTTCCACCCTCCTGTGATAGCAGGAACAAAAGTATGGTAATGGGACATAACCTTTTGGTGACTTATTTCCTGGGTATTTCCTGGCAGACCATATTAGGGCGAGAGCGATCTGATCTGGAACTACACACACATATAGGGAGTATATAGACATATATGGAGAACAAGAGGGTACCGACGGACTAAAATAGTACATTAATTACTACACCTAATAAAATATAGTAATTACAGATTTACAGTGAATCTGATAACCTCACATTCCTTCCCCTACTATTGTAGTCCCGGTACCCAGCTGTTCAGGAACCAATAACAACCTGGAATAGCGGGATGCAGAGCCGAGAATCTGGGGTTTGGATATACCACCTGAGTCCCACAGGGTGACATCATACCAAACCCATCTTGTAAAAGGCGGCTGGTTTGCAGAACCAGCAAGGGCATGATTACAGTCTAAGTCATACATTGGAACTAACAAGGGCTGTAGCAATTCCTCTTCTTCGGATTCTGGGTACCCCCCCTCTGCAACATTGTAACCTACTAATACTTTTGCCTCGGGCACAATGGGGCAGGGACCACTTTCCACCTCCCCCTCTTGCCCAAGGAACAGGGGCCAAACAGCAGGCCAATATAGGGGCTCTGGCCCTGGCACTTCCACCACCCCGTCATGTCCTTCCTCCCCCAAACCCAAACTAGGGGCATGGCACATTTCAGTCCAGCATTTGGTCTCAATGTCCAGGGCTGAGGAGGGACCCTCCATCACAAACAATTCCGCTGGTGGCTGCAGGACAGGCTGTGTCAGCTCTGTCCCCTTAAAAGCCAGATGCTCACCTGCAGCTACTTCTGCGCACACCTCCTTCTCCGCGATAGCCTCCTTCCCCAGCTGAGTATGCTGGGCAGCCCGAAACACGACGTCATCTGTGACTGGTGGGCTGGTGGCCTGGATGTTGTCGGATACTCCTCTAACCACGGCGATCTCTTCTTGGACGCAGTCCTCATAGATCCCCTGGCAGCAGGATAATAGCTCTGCATCTCCCACCTCAGCAAAAGGGAAGCAGTAGTGCAGCTCCTCCCTAGGATGGGGGAGAAGCAATTGCAAACGGTGCCTTTCATCACGCCCCCTGCGACACTGATCTTGCCATGCTGGGGTATCCAGGAGCCCCCGATCAATCGCCTCTTCCTCTGCCACCACGAAGCACTCCTCCAGACACTGCAATTGTTCCCACACACTCAACTGGGCACCGAAATGGAGGATCCAGGCTCGATAATCAGCAAATGCATTTGTAGGATCTCCCTGATCGTGAAGGATCTGCTGAAGGATTTCCCCGCGAGTGCAGGATTGGATGGGTATACCTCGCAGCTGACCTTCTGCTATCAGCTCCTCCATACTCATTTCTTCAAGGGCAGTTAGGGGCCCCCCTGACAACGACCCTTCTCTTGCGGTAACAATTAATTCTGTGGCAGACCCCTCGGTTGTCTGCCCAGATTGCAGTAGCCCCCTTCTAGACCTTTCCTCTGGTTCTATCTGGGGCATCAATTTATTCTGGACTTGTCCTTCAGCCTCAGAATATTGTCCTCTTTGTAGCATCTGGGTAACTGTAGCAATCACTTCCTCTGTAAATTCTACAAACTCTGGCTCTCCTAGCAGATTCCAAGAAGTGGCCTCACCTTTACAGTGCAGGAATGCATCCCCCAGGTAACACACTTTGTCCTGTATGCTGGATACTCTCCACCCGCTGACCATCTGCTGAGCGTCTTCCCAGTACTTCCAGATATACTGCATTTTCCTGACAATAAATAACAGATCCGGCTTCCCAGCCTGCCGATACACTGAAGAACCTCCATCCCTGAGCTCCTCTGCTACAGGGGTCTTGAGGCATCGATTTTCTTTCCTTGGAAACATTTTCCCTTTCACAGGACTGACACCTGCTCACTTGCTGAACATCACCTTATTGCATTTTCCGTTTCCTTACATATGGTCTGATCCTCTGTTCTCTGTGCTTTCTGTGCTCGATGGTTGGTGTCTGAATGATCCCACTGTCGCTGCCGCCAAATGTGAGGGTACGAGTTCCTCAATCACTCAGACACCGAGCAGATGAAACCAAAATATGGTTTATTTTTATCACAGCACACGAAAGTAGATGAAGACAGGAAAAAGAGTCAAATGTAGCATATAAACGTTATCGGGTAGCAGTCCAATGGCAGTCCTTGTAGCAGCAGTTCCAAAGCACAAAACTATCACTTAATCCACACAGCAGTGATAGCCGAAACCTGTGTAAATCCACACAACACAGACGCTCCACACCAGAGCTTGGTAGGATGCCCCCTTCCCGGGCAAACGATGTGTTCCACAAGATCCAGTGAAGGGTAGGACCCCTGAGACCGGATTGCGACTAACATACAGAGCTGGCAGGTGTACAAGTCATTTTAAAAACTTCCAATTTCCCACGCTTCTCCATACCATCAGTGGGCTTGCACTCAATCCCTATTGGTGGATTCAAGTCAGGTTTATCCCCCCTCCCAGGTACTGCTGCTGCCCATCTGCTTCTGCCCCCTGCTGGGGTCGGTTCCAGAAAGTCTGGAAGTAGCCAAGATATGCATAGCAGAGTCAACACAAGATATAAAACACAGTCTGATTACATTATGTGGTGGTCACCCCCTGTGGACAACCCTCCTGTTGATAGTAGGGGAATTTGATCACCCCCTGTGGTGATTGTCCTTCAGCTATCCCCCTCATGTAAACAGCAGGAACAATAATCGGCTGATTACATTATGGGCTGATCACCCCCTGTGGTGGCCGGTTCCACAAAGTCTGCTAGAGCCCAGAGGTTTGCAAAGAATTGTAAACCCCCCTGTGGAGATTGCCCCTCAGCTTCCACCCTCCTGTGATAGCAGGAACAAAAGTATGGTAATGGGACATAACCTTTTGGTGACTTATTTCCTGGGTATTTCCTGGCAGACCATATTAGGGCGAGAGCGATCTGATCTGGAACTACACACACATATAGGGAGTATATAGACATATATGGAGAACAAGAGGGTACCGACGGACTAAAATAGTACATTAATTACTACACCTAATAAAATATAGTAATTACAGATTTACAGTGAATCTGATAACCTCACACTCCTTGATTAAGATTCCTCAAAATTTGATGTACTGTTGCTCTTCAGTTGGACTGGACAACTCTGGCAAGTCTCCTTTCAGATCAAGCATTCAGTAGCCTGTGATGACCACAATCCTTATGTTGAGACTCGGTTTTCTGCTTGATAGTCCACTCTCTGTAAACATTAATAACTGCTGCTCTTGAACACTTCACAAGTGCAGCCATTATGCTGATACTGGTTCTGGCGGTTTGAGCTCCTACAATCAACTCGTGTTCAAACTCAGTTTAATCACATTTTTTGCCCATTTCTTTGCAAGCAACACAGTGCAATTGATGCTTCACTTGTCCCACATTCCCTTTTTATAGCTATCTCGCCCCCTCTAGCGGCAACAACCTGAAGTTATGGCTGATCTGCGTATAAGTGTCAAATGGTCATTATAATTTGGCCACTCAGTGTATATACAATATTGACAATTGTTGTTTTGTTTGGCTTGAGAAAGGGGCACATCCCCGAAATGTTGCCACATGATCTAATAAACCAGTTTTTTGTTTCACCATACCATCGTCTCTGAGTGCCGCCTATCTTGTGTTCGTGTATGTACGCAGTTATTGTGGGGAGGAAGGCACCAGGGCTCATGTATCTTTAAAAGCAAAGGGAGTGCCGGAGCCATTGGATACTATATATATAGCCAGTTTAACATTCCATTCCTGCTTGAATTATTTAAGAAATTCAATGGTGCTAAGGCTAGTTAGTCCAATACTGAAACATTTTCCCAAAACTATTATGTTTTTTATATGCATTAAAAAAAAGCTTTTCCAAGGTCAACCTTTGATAAGATGGTGAAACGCCTCAGTACCTGCCCACCCCGGCACTTTATACTGATCTGGACCAGCCTTAGGACACTTATAAATTGGGCTTACACCCTATTTGGTAAAGGACCTTATCCACCATCCAGACTGACCATTAATATGGTGAACAACCCCCCCTATCTGGACAGCATTCCAGCCTTCTATGTCCAGGCTCTGAACCTTTGGGATGAGATAGACACCGTGAATTCAACATAAGTGGACGGTAATTCAATAACCTTATACCAATTGACTGTGTTTTTGGTCCCCCTAGGCATCCTAGGAACGGACAATTTACACATCCCCATTTGTGAGGCCCCACTTACATCACCCCCTTTTAACAGAATTACATTTTAGTAAATGGTCACATATTGTTAATAAATTTAATTTTATGTGAAATCAGTCCAATCTTTATACTTTATTTTTTATTTTATGAATTTGTTCCAAACTGAGCGCTGCTACTCCCCAACTTTTTCTTGTCTTTTCATACCTTAGGTTTGACTAACCTAAAATTGCAGCAGCTAGTGAAGCATCTCACGTCGCAGAACCACCTTCCCTTTCCCTCCTATAGGGGAATTATACTCCCTTGTGAAGTCCTACATGAGTACCACACAACACGTGCCTCTTGTTTTATTGTTCAATGTTTTTTTAATGTCTTTATGTGGTTTATATTTCCACCTAAACGGTTTTAAGAAATACAATATTAAAAGGTATATATTATGTATCATTCTTTCTCTCTTTAAGTGTGCCAGCAAAAAAGACAATTCTTTTCTGTCTCTCTTTTTCCGAAGTCCTACATGTCCAGGTTCTTACTTATGTCTTAGTCCTACATTGACTTGCCCTCTAATAGCATAAGATAAGTGTTAAATTAAAAAAATTATTTCAGGTGGCTAAAGTCATTGTAATACTGTATGGTTCCATTGGGTTCAAGAAGAAATATGATAGGAATATTGCTTGCTGGTGAATTTCTCTATTATACCCCATTAGGTATTACAATGTAATGTTCAATATATTTGGTAAGCCCCTTAATAAGAGTATGTGAGCTTGTTTCCAGAGATGTCAATTTACTACTATACTATCAGCACCACATGATCTTCTAGTTTTGTTCAATACATCTGATTTAGGACAAACTTTCATTTACATTATGTATTATGGATTGTGTGAGTACAGATATAGCCACTCTCATCTAACCTCTGCCATGTCGCTTGTGTGACATGTGTGGCAAAAACCGTACCCGTGACTCATTGAAAATATATTAGCTGACATCCCAGTGCAGCGCAGAGCTGCGAGTTTCGGGGCCACATCCTGAACCAAAGCGGGGACTAACTGCATCATCGCAGCCATGATGACAGTGGCTAAATCTGTACGACAAATGTCAGTAGGCTGACCACAGAATAATAACTATGTCCTTGTAATATTGTTTAACAACCATTTCTCATATATTATCTCTGACTTGGTAATTAGATATGAATTATAAAAATAAATGAACGCAGCCAAATTATACATGAGAATAAAATCATATAAAAATACAACTATTTGTTTTATATATTTTAAACACTGTCACTTTATATTTCATGTATTGTAAATTCATATACAGTACATGGCAAAAGTGCATTTTATTTATACGATGTGTATCACTGAGTTTATGGTTGAATTAATGGATGAACGTTCGCAGTAAATACTGTAGAAGGGCAGACAAATATCTCCCTGATAAATGCATTATGTAGGTGTCTATGTAAGGGAATGTATTTTCTTATAATGTATTTTATGCAGTACTAATGGGTATCTGATATTCCTCCTCATTAGTATTTTATAATGTATATATATAATGTATTTTATAGTGTGGATCTGATACTATAATCATTTATGTTCATTAAGAGGTTTATTACATGTAAAAAAAGCCCCCCATATATAGCAACATAATAATACCCCTTTCACATAGCACCTAATTACCGGGTACAAGTTTCTTGCCGGTTTGGCCCGGTAATATTTAGTGCCATGTGAAAGGGGTTACCGATTACAGCTAACTGGTAGCAACACAGCAATCCGAACCAGGTAAAAAGAGTTCTTACCAGTTTGTTGCCGTGTTGCTGTGCAGTGTGAATGGGTTAAATAGGTCGAGTGACCTGTTTCCTATTCACACTAAGGAGGAGGCAGTGCCAGCTCTAAGTGCTGCCTCCTCCCCTGCCCCCGATGACATGCCGAAGCTCCGCCACGCCTCCACATGATGTCAGCGAACCGGCAATATTGCCGGTTCGCTGCTGTAATCTGAATAGACTGAACCGTTTAAAAGTCCCGGTGTGACCCTGCTTTTGCGGTCTGAAAGCAGTATACAGTAATAGGCATTGCAACAATTTTATTCCAGGGACACATGGAATAATTTAACCCCTTCCCGACATTTGACGTACATTTACGTCATGGTCGGGATGTACTTCCCGACACATGGCATAAATGTACGTCATGACTTTAAACTGTCACTGCGTCTAGAGACGCAGTGACAGAGGGACGATGTCTGCTGTCCCTGACAGCAGACATGTCCCTGCATGCCCTGCATGCCCCCCCGTCGGCGATCGCTGTGATTGGCTGTTCAGTGTGAACAGCCATTCACAGCGTTTTCTTGTGTTACCAGCGAATCAGACGCTCGGTAACACAGGTGTCAATCACCGCCGGGCATCAGGGGACATGAGGGGGTCATCGGTGACGACGACACCTCACCCCACCTGCCCCCAAGGCTGTGATTGGTCCGTGGGACCCACGGACCAATCACAGCCAAGGCGCGACATTTAAACTAACGGTGACTGTTTTTTTTTATATATATAACTGTCAGTGCTGCTGCTGCAGTGTCATAGAGTGATAGATAGTGATAGATAGTGAGAGATAGAGAGATAGAGAGATAGTGATAGAGAGTGCTATATTTTGTGTCTGCTACCCCCCCTTTTTGGGGCTGCAGGTTTTTTTTTTATATATATAACTGTCAGTGCTGCTGCTGCAGTGTCATAGAGTGATAGATAGTGAGAGATAGAGAGATAGATAGAGAGAGATAGATAGAGAGAGATAGTGACAGAGAGTGATAGAGAGTGCTATATTTTGTGTCTGCTACCCCCCCCTTTTGTGCTGATCAGTATATCTGTGCTGATCAGCAACTTTTTGGGGGTGCAGGGTTTTTTTTTTTATATATACCTGCCAGTTGCACTGTCAGTTGCACCAAAGGTTGTGCACCTGCTGCCCCTCACTGGTAATCAGTGTCGCATCACTGATCACCTTTTTTTTTTTTTTTGAGGGTGCTGTGGGGTCTTTTTTTAATTTTTTTTTATCAAATTTTTTTGATCAAATTCCTGTTGCCTTTGAGCGCTGTTCAGTGACGGGCGTTACTGACCAACATCTGTGCTCAATTTTTGGTGCAGGACCTTTTTTTTTTTTTTTTTTTTCCTGCACTACATACACACTACACACTACATACTACATTGAAATAAATTTTGTACCCCCCCTACACTATACACGTGTTGAAACATTTCACTACCAGAAACACAAAAATAAAAATGGCATCCCAAATGTCATCCCAAATGTCATCCCAAATGTCATCCCAAATGTCATCCCAGTCATCCAGAAGAATGTATTCAGCGGAGGAGGCATATGCCATGCTTGCCTCTGACTCTGACACAGCCAGTGAGGCAAGCGGGGAATTTGAAGGATTCATCTTAAGCTCCTCTTCCTCCTCTAGTGACGAGGGACCCCCTTAAAGACGCCCCCGTAGAGCAGCTGAGACCCCCCCCCAATAATTGATCTCGTATGGACCCCACCACCAGACAATTTTGAGCCCCAGGTTCCTGAGTTTTTGGCCATCCCAGGAATCCAATTTGATTCAACAGGTCTCAGAGAAATTGACTTTTTCTAATTATTTTTCTCTGATGATTTTATAAATTTAATGGTGGACCAAACTAATTTATATGCCCAGCAGTTTATTGCTCAAAACCCCACGTCATCATTTGCTAGGTGGACCCCTGTAGATGCAGTAGAGATGATGACGTTTTGGGGTCTGGTGTTTCATATGGGCATAGTAAAAAAGCCAGAAATTAGGCAATATTGGAGTACAGATGTTCTGTACAGCACCCCACTTTACCGTATGGCCATGACCCGGAATCGTTTTGAGTTAATCCTTAAATTTTTGCATTACAACGATAATGCACAGTGCCCACCCAGAGATGATCCCACCTTTGACCGGCTATTCAAAGTCAGGCCGGTCATTGATCACTTCAGTGCCAAATTTGAAGAGATGTACATCCCAGATAAATTCATTTGCATAGACGAGTCCCTTATACAGTTTAAAGGAAGGGTTAAATTCCGCCAGTACCTTCCCAGTAAGAGGGCAAGGTATGGCATAAAAATGTATAAGCTGTGTGAAAGCACCTCAGGGTACACCCACAGGTTTAGGGTATATGAAGGGAAGGATTCAAGAATTGAACAACCAGAATGCCCCCCCTCCCTCGTAGGTGTTAGTGGAAAAATTGTCTGGGATTTAGTGCACCCCTTCCTGGATAAAGGTTATCACCTCTATGTGGATAACTTTTACACCAGCATCCCCCTGTTTAAGGCCCTTGGTTCAAGAGGTACAGCAGCTTGCGGTACTGTGCGCAAGAACCAAAGAGGCCTCCCAAAAACGCACATTGCCCAAGTAATGAGAAGGGGTGAAAGCAGGGGAATATGCACCGAAAATATGTTGTTGGTCAAATATAAGGACAAGAGGGATGTCCTTATACTGACAACAATTCACGGAGACAGTACCACCTCCGTCCCTGTACGAGGTACCAGTACCCACACCTCAAAACCTAATTGTATCCTGGATTACAATAGGTACATGGGCGGAGTGGATCTTTCAGATCAGGTACTGAAGCCGTACAGTGCCCTGCGGAAAACAAAAATCTGGTACAAGAAGCTGGCCGTGTATATCATCCAGATGGCACTGTATAACGCTTACGTGCTATTCCGTTCTACCGGCCAGAGGGGGACATTTATGCACTTTCAAGAGGAAGTCATAAAGGGCCTAATATTTGGGAACCAGCAGGCAGAGGGCCCCAGTACTTCTAGTACTGGCCCCCGTATTGTACCAGGGCAGCATTTTCCTGATGAAATCCCCTCCACTGGAAAAAAGGGCAGGACACAAAAAAGGTGCAAAGTTTGCTATAAAAAGGGAATAAGAAAGCAAACTATTTTCCAGTGTGACACTTGCCCCGACAAACCCGGCCTATGTATAAAGGAGTGTTTTAAAATATACCACACATCTATGGATTATTAGGTTCATCATTTCACCGTGCTTCGGGGGTCTTGCTAATGCCACATAGCACCCACCATTCATTCCACCAGAATCTGAGCCGCAAAATCCAAAAATCACTCCTTCCCTTCTGAGTCCTGCCATGCACCCAACTGGTATTTTTTGGTCACATGTGAGGCATTGCCGTACTCGGGAGAAATTGGGGCACAGATTTTGGGGTGCTTTTTCTCCTTCATACCTTATGAAAATGACAAATTTTGAGCCAGAACTGCATTTTTGTGTAAAAAAATGTAATTTTTCATTTTCACTGCCCAGTTGTATCAAAATTGGTGAAACCCCTGGGGGTTTGAAATGTACACAATACCCCTAGATGAATTCCCTGAGGGGTGTAGTTTGCAAAATGGGGTCACTTGTGGGGGGGTTCCACTGTATTGGTGCTTCGGGGGTCTTGCTAATGCGACATAGCACCCACCAAAATTCCACCAGAATCTGAGCTGCAAAATCCAAATATCACTCCTTCCCTTCTGAGTCCTGCCATTTTTTGGTCACACATGAAGCATTGCCGTACTCGGGAGAAATTGGGGCACAGATTTTGGGGTGCTTTTTCTCCTTCATACCTTATGAAAATGAAAAATTTTGAGCCAGAACTGCATTTTTGTGTAAAAAAATGTAATTTTTCATTTTCACTGCCCAGTTGTATCAAAATTGGTGAAACCCCTGGGGGTTTGAAATGTACACTATACCCCTAGATGAATTCCCTGAGGGGTGTAGTTTGCAAAATGGGGTCACTTGTTGGGGGGTTCCACTGTATTGGTGCTTCGGGGGTCTTGCTAATGCGACATAGCACCCACCAAAATTCCACCAGAATCTGAGCTGCAAAATCCAAATATCACTCCTTTCCTTCTGAGTCCTGCCATTTTTTGGTCACACATGAAGCATTGCCGTACTCGGGAGAAATTGGGGCACAGATTTTGGGGTGCTTTTTTTCCTTCATTCCTTGTTAAAATGACAAATTTTGAGCCAGAACTGCATTTTTGTGTAAAAAAATGTAATTTTTCATTTTCACTGCCCAGTTGTATCAAAATTGGTGAAACCCCTGGGGGTTTGAAATGTTCACTATACCCCTAGATTATTTCCCTGAGGGGTGTAGTTTACAAAATGGGGTCACTTGTGGGGGGGTTCCACTGTATTGGTGCTTTGGGGGTCTTGCTAATGCGACATAGCACCCACCAACATTCCACCACCAAAAATCACTCCTTCCCTTCTGAGTCCTGCCATGCACCCAACTGGTATTTTTTGGTCACATATGAGGCATTGCCATACTCGGGAGAAATTGGGGCACAGATTTTGGGGTGCTTTTTCTCCTTCATACCTTATGAAAATGAAAAATTTGGAGCCAGAACTGCATTTTTGTGTAAAAAATGTAATTTTTCAGTTGCACAGCCCAGTTGTATCAAAATTGGTGAAACCCCTGGGGGTTTGAAATGTACACTATACCCCTAGATGAATTCCCTGAGGGGTGTAGTTTGCAAAATGGGGTCACTTGTGGGGGGGTTCCGCTGTATTGGTGCTTGGGGGGTCTTGCTAATGCGACATAGCACCCACCAACATTCCACCAGAATCTGAGCTGCAAAATCCAAAAATCACTCCTTCCCTTCTGAGTCCTGCCATGCACCCAACTGGTATTTTTTGGTCACATGTGAGGCATTGCCATACTCGGGAGAAATTGGGGCACAGATTTTGGGGTGCTTTGTATCCTTCATTCCTTGTGAAAATTAAAATTTTTGAGCCAGAACTGCATTTTTGTGTAAAAAATGTAATTTTTCAGTTGCACAGCCCAGTTGTATCAAAATTGGTGAAACCCCTGGGGGTTTGAAATGTACACTATACCCCTAGATGAATTCCCTGAGGGGTGTAGTTTGCAAAATGGGGTCACTTGTGGGGGGGTTCCACTGTATTGGTGCTTGGGGGGTCTTGCTAATGCGACATAGCACCCACCAACATTCCACCAGAATCTGAGCTGCAAAATCCAAAAATCACTCCTTCCCTTCTGAGTCCTGCCATGCACCCAACTGGTATTTTTTGGTCACATGTGAGGCATTGCCGTACTCGGGAGAAATTGGGGCACAGATTTTGGGGTGCTTTTTCTCCTTCATTCCTTGTTAAAATGACAAATTTTGAGCCAGAACTGCATTTTTGTGTAAAAAAATGTAATTTTTCATTTTCACTGCCCAGTTGTATCAAAATTGGTGAAACCCCTGGGGGTTTGAAATGTACACTATACCCCTAGATGAATTCCCTGAGGGGTGTAGTTTGCAAAATGGGGTCACTTGTGGGGGGGTTCCACTGTATTGGTGCTTTGGGGGTCTTGCTAATGCGACATAGCACCCACCAACATTCCACCACCAAAAATCACTCCTTCCCTTCTGAGTCCTGCCATGCACCCAACTGGTATTTTTTGGTCACATATGAGGCATTGCCATACTCGGGAGAAATTGGGGCACAGATTTTGGGGTGCTTTTTCTCCTTCATACCTTATGAAAATGAAAAATTTGGAGCCAGAACTGCATTTTTGTGCAAAAAATGTAATTTTTCAGTTGCACAGCCCAGTTGTATCAAAATTGGTGAAACCCCTGGGGGTTTGAAATGTACACTATACCCCTAGATGAATTCCCTGAGGGGTGTAGTTTGCAAAATGGGGTCACTTGTGGGGAGGTTCCACTGTATTGGTGCTTCGGGGGTCTTGCTAATGCGAAATAGCACCCACCAACATTCCACCAGAATCTGAGCTGCAAAATCCAAAAATCACTCCTTCCCTTCTGAGTCCTGCCATGCACCCAACTGGTATTTTTTGGTCACATGTGAGGCATTGCCATACTCGGGAGAAATTGGGGCACAGATTATGGGGTGCTTTGTCTCCTTCATTCCTTGTGAAAATGAAAAATGTTGAGCCAGAACTGCATTTTTGTGTAAAAAATGTAATTTTTCAGTTGCACAGCCCAGTTGTATCAAAATTGGTGAAACCCCTGGGGGTTTGAAATGTACACTATACCCCTAGATGAATTCCCTGAGGGGTGTAGTTTGCAAAATGGGGTCACTTGTGGGGGGGTTCCACTGTATTGGTGCTTGGGGGGTCTTGCTAATGCGACATAGCACCCACCAACATTCCACCAGAATCTGAGCTGCAAAATCCAAAAATCACTCCTTCCCTTCTGAGTCCTGCCATGCACCCAACTGGTATTTTTTGGTCACATGTGAGGCATTGCCGTACTCGGGAGAAATTTGGGCACAGATTTTGGGGTGCTTTTTCTCCTTCATTCCTTGTTAAAATGACAAATTTTGAGCCAGAACTGCATTTTTGTGTAAAAAAATGTAATTTTTCATTTTCACTGCCCAGTTGTATCAAAATTGGTGAAACCCCTGGGGGTTTGAAATGTACACTATACCCCTAGATGAATTCCCTGAGGGGTGTAGTTTGCAAAATGGGGTCACTTGTGGGGGGGTTCCACTGTATTGGTGCTTTGGGGGTCTTGCTAATGCGACATAGCACCCACCAACATTCCACCACCAAAAATCACTCCTTCCCTTCTGAGTCCTGCCATGCACCCAACTGGTATTTTTTGGTCACATATGAGGCATTGCCATACTCGGGAGAAATTGGGGCACAGATTTTGGGGTGCTTTTTCTCCTTCATACCTTATGAAAATGAAAAATTTGGAGCCAGAACTGCATTTTTGTGTAAAAAAATGTAATTTTTCATTTTCACTGCCCAGTTGTATCAAAATTGGTGAAACCCCTGGGGGTTTGAAATGTACACTATACCCCTAGATGAATTCCCTGAGGGGTGTAGTTTGCAAAATGGGGTCACTTGTGGGGGGGTTCCACTGTATTGGTGCTTTGGGGGTCTTGCTAATGCGACATAGCACCCACCAACATTCCACCAGAATCTGTGCTGCAAAATCCAAATATCACTCCTTCCCTTCTGAGTCCTGCCATGCACCCAACTGGTATTTTTTGGTCACATGTGAGGCATTGCCATACTCGGGAGAAATTGGGGCACAGATTTTGGGGTGCTTTGTCTCCTTCATTCCTTGTGAAAATGACAAATTTGGAGCCAGAACTGCATTTTTGTGTAAAAAAATTAATTTTTCATTTTCACTGCCCAGTTGTACCACAATTGGTGAAACCCCTGGGGGTTTGAAATGTACACTATACCCCTAGATGAATTCCCTGAGGGGTGTAGTTTGCAAAATGGGGTCACTTGTGGGGGAGTTCCTAACTTTTAGCATCTTATGGTGCCTAGAAAGCTACATGGTGCCTAAAAAATAATCTCATAAAAAGGAGGCTCCAAAATCAAGTTGGTGCTCCTTCTATTATGAAGCCTGTGGTTTGGTCAACGTGCACACTAGGGCCACATATAGGATATTTATGAAAACAAAAGAATTGGGGGAATCAATTTTAGTCACATTTCTCTAGTAAAATGTACTGTGTTCCTTAGAAAAATGTATTAAAATTGCAAATCTGCAAAAAAAAAGAAATTTTGAAATTTCACCTACACTTTGTTTTAATTCCTGTGAAACACCTAAAGGGTTAACAAACTTCCAAAATGCTGTTTTGAATACTGTGAGGGGTGCAGTTTTTGAAATGGCATCATTTATGGGGGTGTCTTACATACAAGTCCCTCAAAGTCACATCAGAACTGATCTGGTCCCTAAAAAAATCAGTGTTTGAAATTTTCTTGAAAATTTGAAAATTTGCTATTCATATTGTAAGCCTCCTAGTGTCCAAAAAAATTAAAAGGAAGTTGAAATAATGATGGAAACATAAAGTAGACATATGGTCTATGTTAGTTATTAACTATTTTGAGTGGTATGATTATTTGTCTCACAAGCAGAAAATTTAACATTTTGCAAATTGCTAAATTTTCCATTTTTTTCCGACATTTTGGTATTTTTCACAAAAAAACACAGACTGTATCGACGAAAATTTACCACTAACTTGAAGTACAATGTGTCACGAAAAAACAATCTCAAAATCACTGGGATAAGTAAAAGCAAAAAAAAAGTTATCCCCACTTAAGTGATACATGTCAGATTTGAAAAAAAAGGGCTCTGTCAGGAAGGCAAAAACATGCTGTGTCAGGAAGGGGCTAAATACAATTTCATTGCCAATTCAAACCAATGCATGCTACCATACTTTCCATTTGTGATAATCCTGGTTCTCCCAAGTTAAGTCGTTTACTGTTTCCAGATATTATATTACTCTTTCATGCAAACACACGCTGGAGGTGTTACATTTTTAATTTACAGTGAACTTTCTGAAAGCATGTCCATTTTCAAGCCAGACTCAGAGCAAATTGCTTGACAAGAACATCAATCAATAGCATAGATGTATATTTCAGAATGACAGAGCAATAGGCAGGTTCACCTCTAAACAGTGGTGGATTTCTGATATGAAAGGTGCTTGGTCACATCATAAATAATTGCCTATAAAACAGTCTTCTAGACATTTCAGTAAACTGGTGCCAAATGTCACCACTTCAGAAAACCCTGAATTTCCCCGCAGCGATAATTTTGTGCGAATAACCAGGAACAATGTGCTGTCATGTTGTTAACACTTCGGATTGAGATCTAAAGTTTTCATGACTTTTCTAACATATTAAATTGTTTCTAGAGTAGACTTATAGCAATAGGTGTTATTACTGTATCTGCTGTAAATGATATACATGAAGAAAAATTAAAATATTCCTTTTAAAAAGGTAAAATGCTACAGCATATAATTAAACAAAATCTGAACATATTACATTGCATTCTATCTGCAAAATCCATTAATACCAAAATTTCAGGTGACTTACAATATTAGCGTTTATAGCCACATACAAAGTCACCTTCAGTCAGACTCACTAGAATAATATTTTTGACACACACTATATGGTATAAAGTCTCAGATTAAGAATAAGGATATGCAGGGCTATCTCTACCATAGGTCAGCTTTAGGCCGCTGCCTAGGGGCTCCAGAATTTGAGGGCCCCCTTCTCTCTCAAATAATGTTATGGATGACTCTAAGAGTCAGGTTTGGAACTTCTAAGAAGTCATACAGTATCTACACTGTCACCGGAGGTTCTGGAAAGTTGGTATTGGTGTGGCTGTTGGTAGGAGCATTAAGCTGAATTTTTTTCTAGTGTGTCAAAAAAGTTTACACCAGCCCTGAGAATATGTGATATGAAGCATTTGCAGGTTAATTAAATCAGAATTCAGTATTTTGTCCTTTTACACAGATTAGTGTGGAAATCACACACTACAGTATATGATATGTCAACATTAACATTCAGTGTACCCTTGCATTGTACTATTGCACTATTGTAATATTTTAAGAAAACATGTCTGTTGACATGCTTGGCGCAGCTCGTATATAACAAAGTATGTGATGTGCCAAACAGTACCATTTGGTTTACTTTAAGAAAAGATTCATATGGACACATCTGCACTGTCAATTTTAAAATATCCATAGATATGCAGATTTCAGAAGTATATGCAGACAGTATTTATCCTGCATGAAAATTAAAAAAAAACCCTCTTGCATTGCAACATGGTTTGCCGTGATGCAGAGTTAAGGCTGCCATAAATCTACAGATCGATTGTCAGATTCGGCTGGTTGGAACAAAAACCTGGTACTGGACAGAGGCATAGGGAGGGTGGAGCCAGTGGAGCACAAGCTCCGGCCGCCGTAGGGGCCCAGGGCGCTGCCCCCCTCCGCAAATGGCTCCCCTAGCTCTCCCTAGCTCTCTCTCTCTCCCTAACCTTTCAGACACCTCCTCCCCCTTCAGGCTGCCGGTGGCTGTGCCCCCCCCCCCCAGGCTGCCGGCGGCTGTGCTCCCCCCCGCTCAGGCTGCTGGCGGCTGGTCCCCCCCCCTGCTGAAGCACCCAGCGGCTGTGTCCTCACAAGATCACACACAGTGTTCCCACAGGCGCCCCCCTGCACTTTTCTCATCAGCCTGCTGTGTCCCAGGTACCCGGAAGCTATGGCCAACCTGTAGCACAGCTAGTGCATGTGCATAGTGGTGCCCCACAGCCCCATGCATGGGCAGAATCAGGGGGGAGGCACCCGGGCACGTGCCCCCCCTGTAATTTCATAGCAAGTCACAGCTAATTTTGTAGCTGAGGACTGGGGATTTCCTATGAGCCTGGCCCCACTAGCCCCTTGGGAACCGGAGATATTACCTGGCAAACCTGGAACGTTTTCCCCACAGGATAACAAGGGACCCATTAATTCCGACCCCCACCCGGTTCCGACAGCTGCCAATTCCCCCCCTGGCATCACAGAAGCTTGTGGCTGATCTCATTCGAACCCAAATTGCTGGGCCTTCAATGGGTCAATTGGTTCCAGAGATACAGTATTGCAGGTTAACCATTTTTTTTTATTTCTGAAATGTAATTTCATGGCTGTTCATGTTCTCTGAGGGATTACTCTGGGACCAAAACCATTTGAAGCTCACTCAAAAGTTCTTCAATAGTCTCATGTAAATGGGTCAGTTGGTTCCAAAGATATAACTGGTTAAATGAGCCAGTTAAAGGGGTGGGAGGTGGTTTTCTCGGGTGTGGTATGTTTCTCCGACAGTCGGGATCCCGACAGTCATTATCCCGATGTCGGGATCCCGACTGCCCGGACTCAGACAGCGTGGCTAGTGCAACAAAGCCCCTTGCGGGCTCGCTGCGCTCGCCACGCTGCGCTCGCCACGCTGCACTCGCCATGCTGCGGGCAAGGTGGCTCGCTATGCGAGCCACCTATTCTATTCTCCCTCTATGGGGGTCGTGGACCCCCACGAGGAAAAATAGCTGATGGCCGTCGGGAACCCGGCCGTCAGTGTTTTAACAGTCGGGATCCCGACGTCGGGTTAATGACTGTCAGGATCCCGACTGTCGAGACCCCGTCCGGCACCCGGTTTTCTCTCCCCCTCATACTAGAAAATGCAGGGACTAGGCTGGTATAAAAGTGTCCCTGCATGATCCTGGGACCATATTCCCGGGTAAGTCCCTGCATTTTCTGGAGTAAAAGAGGTATTTTTCAAATAGCCGGGACCTGCAGTGTTCTGAATACAGCCGGGCAGCCTCTCGCTCTCTGCCAGGCTGTCAATGTCTGTCACTTAATCTGTGTGGCAATATGTTAATTTTGGCTCAATCCGTGTGGCATTATGTGAATTTTGGCTCAATCTGTGTGGAATTATGTGAATTTTGACACGATCCATGTGGCATCATGTGTAAGGGGCAAGTATAATGGGGTCTAGTATTTTGTTGCATAATGTGTAGAAGTTGTATATGTTTCCGGAGCATGCCTTCGGCGCGCGCACAACTACATCCTTCACTTTTGTCCCCAAGGTGGGCCTGTGTACTTTAAATACCAGGGCCTATTTTTAATCCCATTCCCACCCTCTCTTCTCTCCACTCTCTCACTGTTCTCTTAGCATGTACACTGGCACCACTATCAGTCCCCCCCCCTAACAAGCCCTCTCCTATCACGTGCCCCTGTATGTATGTATGTATGTATGTATGTATGTATGTATTTATGAGGGTGGCAGTGAATGTATGTTTGTACAGTATTTATGAGAGAGGCAATGTATGTATGTATGTATGTATGTATGTATGTATGAGGAAGGCAGTATATGTATGCTAGTGAGACCCCATTCCCACCTATCTGCAGGGATGGATTTAGGGATGAGGGCGCCCCTAGGCCCAACAATAATGTTCGCACCCCCCCCCCCCCAGCGCCTAATTGTATTATTTTTATTGTTTACTTATAAGCCCTCATTTGATGATAGCCATTATAATGGATTTATAAAAAAAGCCACTAACTGTGACATGTTCTTTTATTATGAATACATAGTTACTAAGTGGGTCAGGTTACAGGGGCAGTATCTGCATGTCCTATCCATTTACACTCTATTTAAGATGGAATATAGTACAGTACAGTGGATATTTTGCAGTTATTGGTACATTTTGGGCTGACAGTACTATCGCAGGCATCCAAGTGCCGCCCCAAACATGTGCCGACCCTAGGCACGTGCCTCACATGCCTAATGGGAAATTCGGCTCTGCCCATATGTCTGTCCATCTTTGTCTCCATATCGTGGTCTATTGGACCATCTATGCCTCCCCCCTGACTGATTCTCTCTCTCTCCATGATTTTCTGTGTCTCCCGACTCTCCCTCCCTGATGCTGTCTCTCTCATTCTGCCCATCTCTCTCTCCCTCCTCGACACTGTCTCCCACTCCTTCTTGACTCTGTCTCTCTTTTGCACTGTCTCTGTTCCTGACATCCTCTCTCTGCCTGATGCTCTGTCCTGCTCCTTTCTATTTCTCTCTCCCTCCCTTATGCACTCTCTCGCTCTCCTCACATCCCCCTCTCTCTCTTTTACACCCTCTCTCCTTGATGTCCTCTCTCTCCCATCGCTTTCTCACACCACCCCACCTTTCTATTACTCTCTCTATTACTATTTTTTCATGAAATCCTCTCTCTCTTTCTGACTCCCCAAGGGCATTGTAATGGGTGGGGGCTTTAAAGATTTTGTTATGGGGCTCTGAATGTTCTAGTTACACCCCTGGCTGAAATGATATCAGTGCAGTCTCTGGTAGCGTCTAACTATAATACAGGCAGATAGCAATATAGGACCGGACTGCGTGAGAGCTCATGCTGATCCTGCTGTCAGCACAGCACATGCTGTAGGTGTGTTCTTGCTGCTGCTAATAGGGTGGGGGGATAGTAACACTCCCCCCTCGACTTTAAAGGTTTTTTCACTCTTCCCATAATAATTTTGGGGGCATGGCCTAATGGTGGGAGGTGGCCACGCCTCCTGTGATTAGGCCATGTCCCCAATTTTACCAGGGCTCGGCTTACCTCTTGGCAGCACTGTTTCCAGGCTAGAATATGTGGGAGAAGTATACAGGAATCTGCAGTATTACAGAAGTACACAGGAAAGGCTCTTGCAGAGCAACAGCAAGCTCAGAGTATCTCAGGGTAACACAGGCTAGTCAGGAATAAATTAGGGTTTGTCAGGAAAGACGGAGTATAACCAGCACAGAGCTTAGGGCAGGCTGGGTAACATAGGGAGCAACGCCCAATGAGAACAACCAATAAGGACAAGCCTCCTGATCACCACAGATTTACAGCCAAATACACAGGCAAAGTGCTAATGGCCTGATGGACAGGTGAGACTGCACACACAGAAGTCAGGCTGCAGGAAAACAGACCTGCTCGTAACAGTTAAATTAAATTAGCTACATATTAACATACCCTCCAACATTTGATGGGCGAAAATCGGTACACATTAGAAAGGGGCGTGGCCACTAGAAAATGGGAGTGGCCAATGGTAAAATGGGCGTGTCAACAGTGACATGAATAATAATACAACTAAAATAATAGTTCACCCCTCATGGACCACCATTATAACAATAATTAACACAACACATATATAAAATGACCTGCGAGTGCTGCCAGTAAGGGAGAACATGTATGTAAGACACAGGGTACTTACATACACTGCCAGAGCCTGATCTAGAGCCGCTGCCTGCCTCCCGCCGGGCTGTTGCCGCTGCCTTCCTCAGCTGAGTGTCTCCTGGGGCTACTGCTGTTCCCTGACTCCCGGGCTGCTGATGGTGCCTCACTCCTGAACAGGTCTCTGTGATTGGCGGGTCATTTGAAAGGCGCAGCTGGGAGCTCAGCTGTGGCTGCCTGGGGAGGTGGGCTCTCCCGGGAGCCGCGGGATCTCGATACGAGCGCAGCCTCCACAGGACCAACGCCATGTGCGTGTGCCACTGCAGCCTGTCACCCACTCGCTCCAGCTGCCATCGCTGGTTCCTTCAGTCTTGGAACGGAGTCTTGGTCCGCAGCTGAGAGGCAGGGGACTGACGATTGGCCATAGGAGCTGTCACTCAGGAGCAGGGGCTAGGGTGCAGTTACTGCTAAATACCCGTGAGAGCAGTGGACTGAAGCGCTGCCTGCCGCCCCCCTGTGCTGTGATTGGATGCTCTGCAGCCAACACTTATGATTGGCTGCTTCTGTATACAGTACCTCCGATGCCTAAAAAAACGGTACATTCGGTACACTTTGATTTAGCCGGTACAGACCGTAAAAAAACGGTACTGTACCGGCTAAATCGGTACAGTTGGAGGGTATGTATTAAGCTTTAACAAACATGTTTTTTTAATAAATTTATAACATAAGATATCTTGAAGAAACTGTTTGGTATAACAACCCTGTAATATTTGGTATTTGTAACAAAAACCGAGTGCCTAGTAACAGAATTTGCTTACTATCATATTTACTCCAAATCTTCAAAGATGTAAAAGCAATGCCTATTCTCTCCTTCTGCTGGTACTGTATATTATGTTCTCTGAGGTGAAGTACCGCCAGTTACCACTTGATGAACCAAATTATTCCTTAGTTGCTTACCTGACCCTCTCTATGCGGGAGAAAATGCTCTGTTCCTCGACTTCCCTGGTAATGTATGATTGCCATCACCTGTGGGGAGCTAGGTAAAGGTGTTTCACCACAGGTGATGGCAATCATACATTGCCAGGGAAGTCCAGAAGCAGAGCATTTTCTCCCACATGGAGAGGGTCAGGTAGGCAAGTAAGAATTATTATTTGCTGAATATGGAAGACAGAGATTGGAGGCAGGAGCACTTAAGTACTGTGGTTGGGGTGGAGAGTTTGTGGGCTAAAAACTGTCACAGCTCAAAGTGAAAGTACATTGCAGAAGCTGTCATTGTCCTATAGATTATAAGCTTGCAGCAGGGCTCTCCTACCTCCAAGTCTGTCTGTTGTTACCCAGTTTGTTTTATCACTGTCTACTATTGTGAAGCGCAACAGAATCTGCTGAGCTATATAAGAAACTGTAAATAAATAATAACTAAACAATGGGCTTTTAACTAGTCAGTGATAAGTTGCTGTCACTTTCTATATAGTGAGGATTTGGGAATATTAGAAGCCATCTTGAAAGAAAAAAACTCTTGCTGCCTTACTTATTGGGTTTGTTATAAACATATCCTATTTCATTCTGTATGTGCATCTTTTTATTAGTTTTATACAGTATGCTGCAATCTCTGAAAAGGGTGCCTTCATGAAGAGTTGCCAATGCACTGGAAGTGGTATAATATAGTTCTGCAAGGACTATACTACTAAAATCTTGGAAAAATCTTCAGCTATTTTTTTTTCTTACAAATTCCCTTTTGAGGGGAAGTGAAAAAATTCAGCTGTAACATGCAAAATAGTAAATGATTAAATTAGCACATGCATTTTTCAGTTTGATGAGGTGTTGCCATTCAATATACAGTATGTCAACATGAGAATGTTGACATGGTTATAAATGTGACAATGTCTTGTTAGCATTATTATAAACCTATCCCTAATGCCAACCATCAGTTGTGCTGCGGAACGGGGGGGGGGGGGGGGGGGGTATAATTTTTCTTCAGGTCCGAGCCTATTGGAGGGGCCTGAGTCCGGGGTTCCGCTGCCCCCTTCCTTTTCAATTACAGACATCAGACAATTTGAGCATGGTGAGAGGCACTGCTGTGTGCTGGGCTGGGGAGATAGGCACCTGCAGAAAAATTCACTCAGTCCTCTTCTCTTCCCTGAATGCAGTGGGAGGTGGGGAGTTTGACTGGGGCGGTACACCTGTCAAACTGTAACGCAGGTGTCCTAAGGCGAGCTCGGGGAGGCCAGCAGCAGAGCCGACCCTAGTCAATTTTATGCACTAGGCAAAGTTTTGGCTGGTGCCCCCTAGCACAGTTGCTACAGATGTAGCCAGCCCTATCAATGACCCAATGCGCACACACATACCCCTGTTATATTTTTATTTGATGTTTGTGCCCCTCCTATATTTTTATTTGATGTTTGTGCTCCCTCTCATATTGTTGTTTGATGTTTGTGCTATCTCATATTTTTATTTTAGTGCCACTCATATTATTTTTTTGCTCACTCAGCCTCGGAGCAGGCAGCAATCACTTCCTGTCTGACTCCGAGTCTCAGAGCAGCAACAGGCAGCCTTGTGATTGCCTGCCTGTTGCTATGGCTATTGGAGGAGACCAGTCCTCGGTTGGAAGGGATGCAGAGATGCAGGGCGCTGCTGCGGCTGCATCCATCCATTCCATGTCCGACATACACTGCCTGGCCCAGCCACCCACATAACCCCGCCCCCTGCCGCACACATGTAACAAAAGAAAAAAAACGGAATTTGTCATGCCAGGCAACGGGTCCCTGTAACCACTTGAACACTAGACTGTCTGCACTGGCGGCAGTTACGCCTCTGCGTAGGACCAGGGCAGTGACAGATGAGTCCCTGCAGAACTGCCTCTGCCCCTGTTAAGCTGAGCCGGCCCTAGGCTAGACATGGATGCCCCTAGGCATGCCAAATGCCCTAGGCTTTTGCCTAGTCTGCCTATGCCTAGGGCCGGCTCTGCAGAAACCTCCCATGGAGCAGAAGGGCTTGCAGCCTCCGCCCACCAGATTCTTCTCCTACATTCCCCTGTGCAGCTACAGGTAACTTGTCCTTTTTGCACATTTTCTGAGGAAGGGGTATGGCAACACCTCCTCCTATTGTCCATGACCCATTCCATTAACTGGGCCCAACAAAGCTGTTTTTGCCGCTACTTACTATAACGCTAGAGTAAACTCTAACCACAAATCTGGTGCTAACCCTCACACTAATGCTAAGCCTAACAGAAATGACGGCATAATAAGAATGCCAACATTTTAAAGATGTTGACATTTTAAGCATCCTGACATCATCAATAACGACCTTCTGTTATCAGCAGTCTTAATGTTGATATTTTGATTAGACAAAGTTTTTGAAATTTGGCGAGTCCCGCAGTATGTTCTTTCTTGGCAGATCATGGTAGAAATGTAAGAAACCAATCATGGAGTCAATGCTGCCAAGTTATCTTAACAAGAGGTTGATCTTTTTAGGAATAAATACAAATATACTTCTGTTTGGGTTGTCAATGATAAAATATTCCTAAAGGCTCCATATGTTCTTCTTGACTAGATACCAATTGCTGCAGATATTTTACTGGCATTCTGAATAGATACAGCTGACAAAGTGCATCATTCAGAATGACAGTTTACTACATATACATATATTGTGATAAAGTGTCCTAGAGTTATGTTTCTATAGTAGGCAATATATATTTATTTGTTTAGAGTTTACAAAAAGACACAACGAAGTTCTGCACATAGGTAAAATTATTGTGAATATTCCAAAAATAATGTAAAAATAAAACTCCCCTTTGTTCAAAGAATGGGAAGGAAAACAGAAAAACAAAAAATATAGGTATTAACTCATTGAGTGGTGGGTTATGCTGGGGCAGGACAAACCTACCAGGGCAGGTTTGTCCTGCCTCAGCAAAACCCACCACAGAACGTAGCAACCCCCCCCCCACACCGCTCCGGATTTTGTACACCCAGCTGCAAGACACCAGTTGTGCAGTGACCACAGGCAGCAGGCTCGATGATGTTTGCGGCGGCTCAGGAGGACTCGGGTGCCTGAACTCCTGTGCGCTCCTGAGCCCCCCCCCGAGCCACCGCGTGCAACCCAGAGCCTGCCGCCTTCATCACTGCTGTGAATGGCTGCTGGGGACACGGCAGGGGTGCTCCGACTTACAATATGAGGTGATGGGGGGGCAACAGGAGGGGGGAGCAATGGGGGGGCCCTAGAGGTGGTGCGCCAGTGATGTGCAGCTGGATGCACCACTGGTGCACACCTACTGTATAGTGGTATGCCCAGAAATTTTCTGGAACAGCCCGAGGCAGCAGCGCAGCTGAGCCCAGAAAATTTCCGGGCATACCACCCAAGAGGTTACATTTTCTTTTTATTGACATTTCGCAAAATGATTCCACAAATCATTTTGGTCTATAATAGGCTTTTCCCAAAACTTATGCATAACAACATTAATTAACACAACCTTCTGTGAATAAGTGTCATTACTATGTACTGTTCAGTGGCATCATACTGTATGTAAATAAACCAAACTGATGCCTTGGGATAAAACATAACATTAACGTGTAGCACAATACAATAACATCTTACATACTGTACAGTACTGGCATCAAGTCAGGTTGTCTGGAGTCCTGAACCTGGATTGAAGTCTGGTGCTGTGACATGTATAAAGCATACTGTTGCATTCTACCCATGCATGATAATAAAGTGGGTAAAACAACAAAGACAAGATAACATTAAAGTTTACATATTGGGGGAAATTTACTGAGAAGGGAGTTCTCTTTCACATTGGATGTTGCAATGGGCAATCATTCAGATACAGTAGTATCTATTATCTTCTAGAAGGTGATAAATAAAGAAGTAGATTCTGATTGGTTGCCCATAGCAACATCCCATATAGGGTGGCCAATCCCGGGATCGGGATTGGCGGGATCCCGGGATTTGGACGCCAAATCGCCGGGATTTCAATCCCGGGATTGGAATTTCCAATCCCGGGTTTTCGGGATTAAACTGCGCATGCGCAGTTTAATGCCGGGCAGCGTCTGAGCACTCAGACGCTGCCCGGCTTCTCCCATTCCTCGCAGTGCACAGCGTGACGAGGTCACGCTGCAAGGTCACGCTGTGCAGGGCACAGCCGCACATCTGCCTCGGCCACCGAATCGCCCGCCCACCCAGCTCTCCCGGCCACCCGCCCACCCAGCGCTCTCGGCCACCCGCCCAGCGCTCCCTGCCACCAAGCCCTCCCACCCAGCACTCCCTGCCACCCCACCTTATGAGACTTCCTACCCGCCCATTCAGCAACCCAGATCCCGGCTGCACCAGGGACCAGGCTACCGGCCGCCTGCTCAGCAACCTGGCTCCACAAATGTAAGCAAATATGCGGGCGGCCAGGGTGTTTTTTATTATTAGGGAAGCCAATCCCGGGATCCCGGGAATCCCGGGATTGAGCATTTTTCAATCCCGAATCCCGGGATTGAAAAAATGCCCCGGGATTGGCATCCCTAATCCCATATGAAAAAGAACTTCCATCTTGGTAAATTACCCCTATAATGGCCAATATAAGGACTCTTGAAAGCCAGATCACACCTTAAGAGCATATAATAATATAATACCTAATTCCAATTAATAAGGATGTGCAGGTCCAGATTAACCCGTATCTCAAAACGGGATCTTATTGGCTATCCGGCTCCCGCATGGGCCCTTATTCTGATTGAGTCGTATGGCTGCGTGTTCAGTCGGACAGCCAATTTATTGTGTTTGCGCATGTGCAGAGGCGTTTCTCGCATGTCCAAACACGGCATGAATTATGTGCAAAAAATGATCAGTCTGAACCGTCCGAGCAGGGGGTCGAGAGGGGCATGAAGGGCTGTTTGGGCTCATTACCATATGCGTACACCCCGTATTTAATGGGCGTTCCCTTGAAAATGCTGGGCGTACGTATGGTAATCCGGCATGTGTGGGGGCGGACAGCTGACATAGATGGATGTCAGCTGCCCGCCCATATACCTGCTTTCACACAGAAAAATGTCCGAGTGGTCTGGAGCACTCGGGGCTGCCTGACCGCTCGGTCCATCATTCGATGGTCGGTGTTCAACGGAGAATTGGGGAGGTTCCCATGAAACATCCACTCACGGTCCATTCGTTCAGCGTCTTACCGCATTCGGATGGTGTGAGTGATCCGTACAGTAGGCGGGGCTAAGAACACTCGATGGCCGTCCGAAATACTCATCCGTCCGAGTCAACTTGGAGCCAAAACATCTGACAGCTGATAGCCAATAAGATCCTGTTTTGAGATCCAGGTAAATCCAGATCTGCACATCCCTACCAGTTAACAGGAAAGATGTTATGTAGTATAAAATACATATTCTAAAAGATGATGATGAATAATTGTTATGCATAATAGAACATAAAATAAATGTCAATCATGTCGGACATATGGTCAATAATAGCCTAGCACGGCTAGTGTAAGGGCAAAGGAGCAAGATATAGAGAGACTTTGTATAGCATGGTGCCCTGACGTACTGAACTTGGCAAGTTATTCAGTACAAAATGCACAGAATTCACCTACAATATGAGAAACTTGGTAAGACCATGCAAAATGAGTATGTGTAATCAATGCATTTTAGAATCCTTATTCAGGCCATTAGGAGCCTGACTGTTCTGTTTGACTTCCATTTAAAGTAATGTGGGTACTTGTGTAGTATCACGGCTCCCATCGCATGCCATCGCATGCCATATGTAGTGGCATGCGATGCGATTTTACTGTGTTTTTATGCATTTTTGATAAAAATCGCATGTGATCGCATCGCATGAGATCGCATCGCATGCGATCGCATGAGATCGCATGCGATCTGATGCGATGCGATGTCATTTTTCACTGAAATTATGGACATGAGTTGAAATCATGTAAAATGCACCCCAAATGTCATTTTTTCACAGTGTACCACCCCCACTATCAACGCCAACCCGAAGCGTGGCGAGCGGACGCGGATACCTTCACAGGTATCCATGTCCCCTCGCGGGCTTCACAGGTATCCGTATCCCCTTGCGGGGCTTGCTGCGCTCGCCACGCTTCGGGCTCGGTGGCTCGCTGCGCTCGCCACACTTTCTATTCTCAACTCCACGCCAACGTGGATAGTGGGGGTATGAAAAGGTCGTAGGACGCGTACCGCCTCCCCTCGCGGGCTCGCTGCGCTCGCCACGCTTCGAGTTGCCATTGATAGTGGGGGTGGTACAGTGTGAAAAATGACATTTGGGGTGCATTTTACATAATTTCAACTCATGTCCATAATTTCAGTGAAAAATGACATTGCGATTTTTCCCTGTACGATGCCCATCGTGGGAGCCGTGATACTACACAAGTACCGTAATGTGTTATCTCTACACAAGATCTAAAATTTAAGATGTGTATTAGGATACTTCAATTCCATAAAGTGTTTAGCCATTGGCAACCTTGCAAGATCTGTGGATGCATCACAGGCATGTTTTCCTTTTTCATAGATGATTTAGTTGGGTTTTCTTTTATCAGCCTTGAAGCCTTACGTATATGTACTAATTTACGGAATCGGGACATCTGTCAGAATGAACTTAGGTCTACAGTCATTAGGTCGACCCCACTAGGTCGACTGGCAGGAAGGTCGACCTGACTTAAGGTCGACATGGGCCAAGGTTGACATGACTTAAGGTCGAATTTGCATAAAGGTCGACATGAGGAAGGTCGACTGGTCATAAGGTCGACATGAGTTTTTCACTGTTTTTTGATCCGAATGTCAACACAGTCGACATGGACACAGTTGGCAATGGGAATCGGACCCTCGCATCGCTCGCTTTAGCGTCGACCTTTATGCAAATTCGACCTTAAGTCATGTCGACCTTGGCCCATGTCGACCTTAAGTCAGGTCAACCTTCCTGCCAGTCGACCTAGTGGGGTCGACCTAATGACTGTAGACCTAAGTTCATTCTAATAGATGACCGCTTCCCCTAATTTACACAGTTTGAAAGAATGTCAATAGAAATGCACAGTTCACACAGCCAGAGCAGTGAATACTTCAAGTTTACTTGTGAATTAGATGATTTTTATATCAGCAGAAGTATTTAATATTTACTCAGCAAAAGTACTGCAGAAGTAAACAAAAAAACAAACAATTCTGGAGGTTTTGTTCAGAGTTATTCTAGTTTTAGAAAGTTTTTTCATGGTAATGGAAACATTATCCCATTGTACTAATGTCTTCACCTATGATAGTACTTTTTTCTTGGAGGCAATGCCCGCTAACCTATGCAGTTGTCGGAAAGAACATTCTTCTACATTTCTGCCTGTAAGTTTTGATTTAATATTAACAACAATTTATTCACATACAGATGGAGTGCCTCTCGCTATTGCTCCACCAGCGGCAGAATCTGGCTGCTGGCGATCGCCGGCAGAGAGGCGCCCCATCTGACTGAGATGCGCGTGCATCTCACACGCACGCGCGTCTCAGTTTCCCGTTGGCGGGGGGACGGGAACCCTGTCCATCTCCGCTTCAGGGAGACGGACAGGGTTAGGGGGGGGCGCATGGCTGCAAAGACCCGGGGCAACCCTCGGCGAAGCGGCGGGTACCCGGGGGGAGCCCCAGTTTTGTAAGGCGAAATGCGCGTGTGTCCCCTTACGGCAGCTGGCGGGGGATGGCGGCTCGCGAATCTTCCACCATCCCCTGCAAGAGCGAGTGGCACTCCATCTGTACGAATGAATACGACAGCATATGGCTGCATATTTTCAGTGCTGTTTCAGCCTTATGCAAAGTCATGTTCCAGAGGGGAAGTTACAAAGCAGTACAATGGCGTAAACATTCGTATTAGCGGCCATATATACGGCCGCTAATATGAATATGGCTAGGCAGTCTGCACGGATCAGTCAGATCCTTGCAGGTTGCAATGTGTAAAAAAAGAAAGATTTTTTTTAAACGGCGTGTGCCCCCCCCCCCCCCCCCACAGCCATAACCAGTACCAAGCTGAAAGAGCCGGGGCTGGTAATAAAAAAAAAACAGGAAATCCGGCAAATAGGGGTTCCCCGATTTTTTTTTTAAACCAGCCCCAGGCTCCAGGTCACCGGGCTGATGAACTTGTGTAAAAAAAAAGACTAAACTGTTGTTTAATACTGTGGAACTATGAGTCCCAGCAAGCATGCAGGGCATTAAAGGGGCATTAAAGGGCCCGCTGGCACTTGTAGTTCCACAGTATTAAAAATAGTGAAATAAACACACACAGACACATGAAAAATAAAACTTTAATACATCCAAAGCCCACACATACTGATACTTACCTATCTAGGTCCCTGGGTCCGGGGCCGGTGCTCCTGGGTCCGGGCCTCCATGGTCCCGGTCCGGGGTCCGGTGCTCTACTGTCCGGGGTCCGGAGCTCCATTGTCCAGGGCTCCAGGGTCCTGGGCTCCAGTTTCCGGGGCTCCAGGGTCCGGGGCATTGGTTCCTTGGTCTGAGGCTTCAGAGTCCAGGGTCCGGGGCCTTGGTTCCAGGGTCTGGGGCTAGACCGGGGTCCGGGGCTCCAGGTCTGCACAGTCCGGGGTCCAGGATCCGAAGAATTCCATAGGGGTACCTGTGGAAGGAAATCCAACTCACCAAGCTCATCCGTCGAAGATCTGTCCTCTTCTGTCCGACATAGTCCTAGTCTTCAGAAAATAACAAATGCCGGCTATTCCGGCCAGTACCCGAGACCGACTGAGGAGAGACGCTGAGATGTTTCATCTTACGCGCCTCTCCTCTGAATGATTCTATTTAATCAGGAGCCAAGAAAGTCAGCTCCCGATTGGCCGCTAGGTCAATGCCACCAGACCATCCAGTCTCTCGGCGGCTGGGCAGCAGCATCCTGCCCGTCTCTGCTTCAGGGAGATGGGCAGGGTTTGGGGGGGTCAGGGCAGTGAGGGGGACCATCAGGGATGGCAGGGGAGGCAGCAGACGTCAGCGGGGAGCTCTGTTGCAATGGGGCGCACAAGCGTTTTGTGCGCGTGCCCCCCTTGCAAAGATGAAAGCGCCTACGTTTGTACTTTCTGAAGTTTCAGGTCCAAAAGTAATCTTTTTAAGATGACTACACTTTGGCCCTTATTCAGATTGGATCGCAGTACAAATTTGGGTACTTATGTATTATCTGGGCTCCCATGTTAAATGCACCCCATTTTTTTATACCCCTACGATCCAACTACGCATGGAGTTGATTTTATATAGTGTGGCGAGCGCAGCGAGCCACCGTGCCCGAAGCGTGGCGAGCACAGCGAGCCCCGCAAGGGGACGCAGTCTCATAAGAAAAACGGGAGCCCAGACATTACATAAGTACCCAAATTTGTTTTGAAAATGTGCAAAAACATGTGCACTGCAGGTAGGGCAGATGTAACATGTGTAGAGAGAGTTAGATTTGTGTGAGTTATTTTGTTTCTGTGCAGGGTACATACTGGCTGCATTATTTTTACAGTGCAATTTAGATTTCAGTTTCAACACACCCCACACAAATTTAACTCTACACCTGTCTCACCTGCAGTGCACATGGTTTTGACCATTTTCTAAACAAAGTTGTACTGTGATCAGATCTGTGTGAATTTTAGTGATTTTTATGTTTTTTTTCCAAAAAAAAATAAAAATACAGATCCAAAACACGAAATATAAAAATGGCGGTGTTTTTGAACATATCCAGATCCAAAACACTGCCGGACATACAGATCCAAAACACTTTTCAGGAAACACGAAAAGTGGCAAGGGCACTTATGTAGTATCTGGGCTGCCGATTTTTTGATTGTATGCCATACAATCAGATGCGATGCGATATCGCATCGCATCGCATACGACCTTATCGCATGCGATGCGATGTGATGCCCCGATTTTTACATAGGATTCAATGTTAAAATGGACTGAGTCCATTTTAACATGGAATTCAATGGGAAACAGGGGTCCTTTTCATACCCCTACTATCCAAGTGGGCATGGAGTTGGATATAAACCTGTGGCGAGCGCAGCGAGCCACCGAGCCGGAAGTGTGGCGAGCGAACGGTATTCTGTGTCCCCTAGCGGGGCTCGCTACGCTCGCCACGCTTCGGGCTTGGTGGCTCGCTACGCTCGCCACAGGTTTTATATCCAACTCCATGCCCACTTGGATAGTAGGGGTATGAAAAGGACCACTTTTCCCATTGAATTCCATGTTAAAATGGACTCAGTCCATTTTAACATTGAATCCTATGGAAAAATCGGGTCCATCACATCGCATCGCATGCGATATGGTCGGATGCGATGCGATGGACCCGATTTCAAAATCGGCAGCCCAGTTAGTACATAAGCACCGTGGCAAGTGCACATCCCTAATTAACAATATTAAAAATTATAATTACACATATTAACAAAATACATTAAAAAATCTGTGTACGGAGTTGGACGTGTCTGTCAAACGTATACATGTTATATATGTATAATATGGTGACATGCTGAGGCTGCTATAATGTTTATACAGCAATGTTACGATCCTAAGTATGGTATTTCCTTAGATACGCCAATCTTCGAATCCCTGCCACGTGACACCATTACTAGAGACCTAAGTGCATGCGTTAATTTCAACACCGTCAATGCCACCAGCCAAAAATACATACCGTATAGGGTATGTTCCAAGGCAATTTATGGCTTTGACTGCACACAAAATATTAATATATTGGTAACACTTCTTAAGAGAGCTAGGATGGATACACAACAGAAACCAGACAATTAAGATTATTTACTTCAAAGCTTATGTTACAGAAAGAAAATTACAATATATATTGGTAAAAAAAATCCAAAGTCACACAAGTAAAGACAGTTTCAAGAAAAATAAAAATAGTGAGCTAAAACCCACCAATCCTAACACATGCAGAATGGAAGATGGGTGAAGTGGAGTCTATTCCGGTTCTTGAACATTATGGACCGAGCTCTGACACACTCCATGATAATGAACAGCTTTTCTTGGTAGAGCAGTGTAATTATACCTGCCAATATACACTCATCCATCCCTCTGCTGGACACTGTGCTTACCATTTACAACTTCCCTCCCTCTTAGGTACTGTGAAATTTAGGGAATAGGGAGAGGAGGTGGAAGTGGCTCACTGACTTTCCATGATTCCATTATTTCTGAAGCTGGGCAATCCGGTCTTATCTATCGTACTACGGACACTGCAGCTATCTGAGGGACCTGGTTGTCTTTGCTGACCTTTTTAGAAAGACCTCATGCGGTCAGTAAACAATACCTGTTGGGAGATACACAAGCCAGGCCTGATGCCTACTGTATCTCTGATGATTGTCTCATCCTGTATTCTAGGATAATTAATTGTATTTCCTTTGTTTGAGAAGATATTCCCAATACATGGATGCCAACGATCACATACTTAATATAGTTGTTTATGGATACAGACAGGAAAGAGATACACTATGCTTTCCCAAGGCCTTCTCTTGTTGTCTTATCAAAGAGCTTGGCTAACTTGTCACATAGCAGAGTTTCTCACAAGATTTCTACATGAAGTTATTTATCAATACAATATTACAATATTATTTGCTGTTATACCCATTTTGGCATCAGAATGGCATCCAATCATGACAAGTGGCATAACCAGGGGTTTTCGAGCCTCATCCAGTCAACTGCCAAGAAGTGACCCAAAAATGCCATCTCCTGCTCAGATATAGATGCTGGGTGATGCACTGTAACCCTACATGTAAC
The DNA here is from genome assembly GCF_055691185.1 of Crinia signifera. Taxonomy (NCBI): domain Eukaryota; kingdom Metazoa; phylum Chordata; class Amphibia; order Anura; family Myobatrachidae; genus Crinia; species Crinia signifera. The sequence goes on along the minus strand of NC_139219.1, from coordinate 250,310,779 downwards.
AAAGCCATGCCCTCCAGTGATACTACACCGCATACAGCAAGGCCACACTCTTTTTTCTGGTATGCATCTTTAGGTTGCATTTTAATTTATGCTGCTGCATCAGGTGTCAGAAAGTTTACTGGCGCCACTGTCTATAATGTATATGATGATTAAAGATAAGGGAATCATGCCCACACACCAAAATCATTTGCTAACTACTAATACTTTTAAGTGATGATATTCCACAAACATTTTTTAGTACATTTCTGTGTTGTATTGTTTTCTATTGATTACTTGCGAGTTTATGTGATTGGTTATTGTTAATTCATTACTAAATTGCAAAAAATGTAAAACAGAAAAAACTGCCATATGTTTGTGCCGCTGCTCTGGAGCTTAGTGTAGCCCCAGCCAGCCTATGTTGGTGAACAATATTTTGCACTGTGAGGTGGTCAAACTTTTGTGAAAACGAATGAAAATTACAGATTCATAACCAAAACTCTTAAGGACGGATTTGTTAAAACCAAAACACAAAGTTAATACTAATCCAAAACTAAAACAGAGGGACATCATACATCTCTAATTCGCTCCCACAGCTTATTCTGTAGGTCAGTTTCTGTTTCCACATAGTGTCATGCAATTGTTTCAGAATATAATCTTCAAAACTGAGAAAGACATTACAGTTCCCTGCTTCTGCAGCAAAATCCATTTTCCTTATTTGATGGATACATAACAAGTTTCTGTCAGAGTGCAATGAGCAAATGGACCACCTTTCATCTTGTATAACGTTATGATAAACCATCTTCTGTTATTCAATGAATGCTACTGTATTTCTCCTAAGTACCCTTAAAAAATATGTATTGAAGCGTTTGAGGTTGCTGAATTAAATTTGCTTTATGTTTAAATGGCTCTTTCTATAACAGAATCTGATATACGGTATCTTTATTATCTGCAAAGAAACCTCTAAGTGTTAAGCCCAATCTGTGTATAGTATTTCCCTTTGTGTATTGAAATGATTTTGCTGTACGTTGGAGAACAACAAATAACTCTTTATGAAGTTCGAGATATCAGCTATTTAATAATATAGAACTAATATAGTTTAATCGATTAAATTAGAAACGGGGGACCCTGGTCTGCACACCCTAATTATAAACAGACTGCAAGTCTCAGGGCAGTATTCAATGAGGCTGATTCGCCATGTTCTACGCCGAATGTGTGCTATTTTCATGCTCTAAGGTGAATCTTTTTACTGAAAAAGTGAATCACCCTATTCAACGTGCAATATTAGCCGACGGCGAACAGTGAATGACGGACAATTCACTGTCTAATAGTCACCGCAATTCACTGTGGTTTTTCAATGTGATTCGCTGTGAGTGTAGTAATAGTATTACGTTTATTTATAAGGCGCCGCAAAGTGTCCGCAGCACCGTACATAGCAAACAAAAAACAAATTACAAGGTAAAGTACAGGGTGTGTTGAAAAATACAGTATGAATAGGGGTATAGCTGGTAGAACTAAAATCAGCATCAGTTCAGAAGTAGGTGTCAAAATTGTTGAGGAGACTGAAGATGAAGTAGAGGAAGGGAAGAACAGGACAGGAGCACAGGTGAGGTAAAGAGGTAGGGTGAGTACGTGAGGAAGGAGGACCCTACTCATAAGAGTTAACATACTAAAAATAGGTGGGTGGACCAACGAAAAACAATAGGATAAGTAGGAACGGAGGGGAACGGAGGCAGGATAGGAGGATCAAAAGAGGTTAGGAGGAGGGATAGGCTAGTCGAAAAAAGTGGGTTTTGAGGGAGCGCTTGAAGGAGGTAAGGGAATCAGAAAGCCTGATGGGTGGCGGGAGGTTGTTCCAGTGCAGGGGGGCAGCGCGAGAGAAGTCTTGGACACGGGAGTGGGAGGAGGTGATTAGGTGAGAGCTCAGTCGGCGGTCAGCGATGGAGCGAAGAGGACGGGAGGGAGTGTATTCAATGATTCAAGGACAGGAGGGAGTGTATTCAATGATCAGATGGCAAATTGCTTTCTAAGTGATGTTCGCTGTGTGTCACCATGTAGCTATCGCCATCTTTTTATGGTAAACTGGAATGTGAACTTTTAAAATAAAGTTGTTGTTTTTTAAATTTGGTGTAAAAAAATCAGGAATTTTATTATGTGAAGGGGCATGCTATTTTTAATCATGTGCTTACAGCACATGAATATATATGTAATTTAAACCTTTTTTTACACATAACAGAAAGCAGGGGGCCGGGAGCCGCTCATTAGATATTCATATATTCATTGCTCCCGATCATTACATATGCATGATCGGGAGCAGCGCAAGTGACTCCCTACCCGCGTCGCCTGCTAGCTCTCCCGGGGCGCAGCTTCTGCTGCCTATGTCCCCGGGAGCCCTGCTTCTGTCCCATAGTGTCTGGTGCAGGCAGGGAGGCTTCCATCTCCCTGCGTGCCGCCGTCCCCTGGCAGCATCCGCCGTAGGGGTTAAGAATCACTGTCAGGGGCAGCGAGCCCCTGCAGCGTTGAATACGGTGACAGCGAGGGCTGGCAGCGAAGGCTCCAGCCCTCTGGAACACGGCGTCTGTGCAGCAAATCCTAAACAGGATTCACTGCACATGCCAAGTATTGTCATTGAATACTGCCCTCAGAATAATAGTGCCTCTCATTAGGATTGTTATTAGGGTGTGCAGTACAAGGACTCCCTCCTCCATAAACTGTATATTGCGCACACTGTGCACTTGAAGAGCTCAGCTTTTATTGGCACCCCTTCCACCTACCATGGGTGTTTTTGTTTAGATTACCTCTCTAGCATTCACTGACTGGATATTGGGAAAGACCCTATGACATACAGTACTTACCTACATTTACTTTCTCCTCCCCTGGAGCAGCCTGTGGAGGAGATGCACACTTGATTTGATATGATTAGTCCTAATAAATGTATAACATTTGTCAGAATTAGGGATGAGTTATGTGGTTTAGGGCCCCAGGAGTTGCTGTGGCCTGGCTGCTTTTGGACACCATGTTGTAACACTTAATTCAGCATTTTTTAGTACCTTATTTTTTTTTACTAATATAACATTATTTAGCATTCTAATTTATACGTCTCACCTATGTACCATTCCTAAACCCCTTATTGGCCTTCATACTTTGAAAGAAAATATTTTTCCACATGACTCCAGTTTCACCAACAAATGGCAAGTGCGCATATGACTTCCTATATGCAGGAGCGGCAACTGAATTTGATCTGAATAAATGATATGCCCATGGCGCACTCACTTAGGGGTGTATTTAATGCTGCAGCGAGCGGCCAGCGAGGGGGATAAACAGCGAGGATTGCAGAAAACCAGCGATCCTCACTGTTTAATCCCTGCGCCGGCCACTCTCTCTATTCAACGCTCCGGGGAAATCCTCGCCGTCTGAGGACGGCGAGAATTCCCCAAAACAGCGAGACCCGCGGATCATGTATTTAGCCGCGAGTCTCGCTGGTTCAGGAGCCGCATACGCTGATTTCCCCTCGCTCAAAAAATGGAGCGAGGGGGAATTTGGCTTATGAGGGGTGTTGCGTTGAATACTGTCAGGGTGAGTGGTGACAGCGAGCAGGAAGCTCTGATCGCTGTCACCACTCGCCCACAGCATTGAATACCTGCCTAAATGTTTCTTTCGACAAATTGTGTTAAGATATGGTTTCTTTTTTCTTTGTCCGTATCACCCAAACCTCTGATGGAATAGAATTTTGTATTGAAATTTTAATAATTTTGTACAGTACATTCTGGATACCGAACTCCCTTGTACGTGGAATTCAATGGTGTAGACCTGCACATAAGCGAATAGGCACAGGTGCAAGTCTTCACTGCCGGTGCCCTCTGAGTTTTGCATAGTCACCTAGGTGCTCTTATAGGTTGGGAGGGGGGGGGGGTGCAGGAGGCAGAGAGGGGGCATTCACATGCAAACACCCTGCATTTCCTGGGTGTACCCACAAGAACTCTGTGTGCGCCCAGGAAAACGCTGGGAAATGCGCACGGGGACGGCCACCTGCCTCATCGGATGTCAGCTGCACACTCTGTTCTCGGAGCAGGGCGCAGCTAATCTAAGTCACCAGAGAGTGACTTAGGTTAGCAAAATCTATACAAATCATTTGATGGTCGGCAACCATCAAATTATTTCGGGCCCGCATGCAAGCATGCAAAAATGGATGTTTATGCAAAACATACATTTGCAGTGCTGCGGGGAAATACAGCGAGCAGTGGGCAGTGGGCAGCGTTACATGTCTTGCAAAGCAGTGGTTGTTCGCCAACCAGAATCAGTTGTTAATGATCTGCTCACCATTTCTGAAATGTTTTCCTTCTAATTCACCGAAAAGCCAAATGTTGACTCTTTAGAAATCTTCTTTACACGCATATATTTTCTATCTTTAATTTTAGTATGTGTATCTGGAATTTTTAAAACCTCTTTATTCAGCCTGCTAAGCAGGTCATTGGTAGGGTCCTAGTTCAATTGCCTTAATTCTCTCAGAAACTGTATTATTTCCTTTTTTATTTCTTTGAGGTCTTTTCTAACTTGCTCAATAGCCAGTTACAGGAAATAATGTGAATACTTGTTAAGTTGTTGCACATCTAAGCATAGGCGAATCTAGAAATATGATAATGGGTGGTCCCAGGTTTAACCAATACGAAAACCGCGAAAAAAAAATGGGGGTGTGGCCTCACAAAAGGGGCATGGCATCAGGGCCAGTGCGAAGTTTCTCATTATCCTAGGCAAAACTTCAGCCTATTACTCCCTTCTTCCTGTTTCACGCAGTAATGCCCCTTATTTATGTTACATGACTGTAGCACCCCATACACATGTTAAATCACACAGTATTGCTTCTTACTGTTGTTACATTACAACACCCCTTGTTCATATTACATCACAGGAGTGCACCATTTTCACATTACGTCATAATACATTATGCCATGCTGTAGTACCTTTTATACACATTATGTGCCACTTAAACACATTATGCAAACAAAGTAATTCCAACAAAAAAACAACCCACAAAACCATAGCTGGATGAACTAAGTTTCTTAAATATTTATGGGATGAGGTGTCCCAAGGAGAATCTCATAGTAAATGGGCTGCACTGTAGTGTAAAAGTAGCTAGGAAAGTCTGTGTACTGTATGTCTCAAAGTTCTGTATGCGTGTCACTAAAGTTGGCCTATGGATAGTACTCACACTTATGCAGTTCTCCTCATCTTGTGCTAGCATGACAGCACCGCCTCAGCTTCCCTGTAGGGATTGGTGCTCCCTCAACGCAACTCTTCTCATTGCAGAGGTGAGAGGGAGCAACAAAGCTGTCCCTGCTATTTCGGGGACTTTTTGCCATGCGGTTGTTTCTTCAGCAGAAGGGGCACAGTAAACACATTTCCCCTCTGCGGTCGCTGCTGGCTACATCCGTACCACAGCCCCAGGCAAGCAGGGTCGGCTTCTCCTCAGAGAAAGCACTGACAGCAGGGCATAATGCGGTGCGCTGTCAGATTCAGAGGAAAGGTCCGTGCCGTAGCTATTTTGAAATGCCAAGCTGCCTCGTGAGCCAATAAGAGCTTGTGGTCTGGTAGCAGTGGTGATGATTGCTGATTCGCAAGGCAAAATCACGATTTCTCTAAGGACAACCCGACCCTTCCTCCACTCCTCCAGCAGCCGGCAATAAGATAGGCGATATATCTAATGGGTGGTCCGGTGCACCCCCGGACCACCCCTTAGATTCACCTATGCATCTAAGTGAAAAATGAATTGTTGGGCCTTGCAAGAGTTGACCGATTCCTAAGGCAAAAGCATCTTGCTTTTTACAACAAAAGATGGTGGGTACTTATGTATTATCTGTTAAATGCACCCCATTTTTTCATACCCCTACTATCCAACTACGCATGGAGTTGATTTTATATAGTGTGGCGAGCGCAGCGAGCCACCGTGCCCGAAGCGTGGCGAGCGGACGTGGTCTCATAAGAAAAACGGGAGCCCAGATATTACATAAGTACCAGATGGTGTATTGTTAGGTCAATTTGTGTAGAAGAAGATGTGCTGTACTTTTCATTTTATCAGTCCCAGTTTGTAATGCTAATCAGGCATATCTGTTAGAAAAAGTGGAGGATTAAATGTCAGAAAGGAGAATTATATCTGCATATTTGCTTGCAAAATTAAAATATAGTATGGAGCAATGGTCGAAGTGGAAATTTTGAAGTGGGGGTATGGAAAGACAGTAACGTTCCACTGCACGCGCCTAAGGTGCGTGCACTCCAGAAAATGGTCGTGGCCACATTAAAAAGGGGGTGTGTCCATTACACATAAGTGGAGAGCACAAAAGGTGGGAACCAGCGAGGAAAAAAATCTCTTACATACATACTCGCACTGCTGTTCTTATACATATATGCATACACAGCCACTCTCATCCATCCATACATCCATACATACGTACGTACATACGTACATACATACATACTCTGTCGCACTCATACACATATACATAGCCTTTCTTATGTACATACATAGCCCCTCTTTTATATACTGCCTCCTTAATACTATACATGCATAGTTGCATACATACATTTATACACTGCCTGTAATATACATCCACCTGCCACATAATATAAACATCTTACCCACTCCGCACTAGGGCACATGGAGACCACCTTCCCCAGGTAGGGACTCCAAGCAGCCACTACTACTAGGACAATAAGGACACTGCCGGCTTCATGCTGCTACCAGAGGATATCAGCTGCTCATTGTGTTGCGTACCAGGTTGGAGATGCTACATCTACAGAGGGGACACTGCTCCACAATGCTGCCGCTGTCTCTGTAATCCCGCTGGCCGGCTTGGCAGTCTTGCCGCTGGCCAGATTGAAGCTGCTACTAGTGGATAGCAGCAGCTTATTGTGCTGCTTCCCGGGCTGGTGCTGCAGCTGCTGCTTCTAACAGTGGGACACCGCTGTACCTTGCTGTCGCTGTCTTTATAGTGCCAATGCTCGGCTCAGCAGCCCTGTTGCTGACAGGAGTTGCGCGGCTGCTGTCTCTCATTTTCTGCCTGCTGCCCCTGCCCGCACAATCACTGCCGGCTGTGCTCTGTAGCAGCCGGGTGGGGACCCCTGCAGGAGAACTGCTGTCCAAAAAAAGAAAAAAAAAGTGCTTGAAGTGAAGTGCGAAGTGTGGTATGGAGGATAAATGAACACTAACCTAAACAGAATAAAAAAAGTAATGCAAATATATGATGAAAAAAAAATAGTTCAGATATCTCTTGACATGTTTTCTTCAGTGCATTTCTGATGTTTTTGCTGATGTTTCCCCATAGCCGTGCTCTTTTGCAAACATTTACCAGTGATCCATCAATGGTTCTACAATAAAATGGTTTCTGAGGGATGGTTATATGCCAGCGCAAGGTTTGTAAGAATGGTAACAAACGTTATAATTTTAATGCTGTACTTCCAACTGCCATTCCTAGCATATAGCGCCTTATTCTGGTTGACTCGAAAAGGCAAATTCTCTCTTTAATGGACAAAACCATGTGCACTGCAGGTGGGGCAGATGCAACATGTGCAGAGAGAGTTAGAGTTGGTTGTTATTTTGTTTCTGTGCAGGGTAAATACTGGCTGCTTTATTGTTACACTCTGAGGCGGATTGGCCCAGTAACGAGTGAAGAGCCCATCATCTAATCCCCGGCCCATCCGGCGAGAGTGAGAGATGTGGCATACGGGAGACCGGATCTACCCCGGCAATGGTCGGGGGCCCAAGTCCTTCTGATCGAAGCCCTCTGCCCATATATCCCAATGGGCCTCAGAAAATAAGAGGCCTAGCAGATTCCACAGTGCAGTTGAGAACACACAGAAACCTTTATTTTGCAGCACAGACGCTGCAGCCCGGGGGGGGGGGTGGTTTGCTGATGATACAGCAAACCCCACCCCCCCACCCCGGGCTGCAGCGTCTGTGCTGCAAAATGACCTCTTCACTCATTACCGGGGGAATTCTGTTAGTTTATTTTCCTCCGCTTAGTAATATGCTTAAATTCAGCGAGTCACCATGTCTGATCTCAGGTCTCAGTTGGTGGAGTGGCACAGGGCGAGAGGAAGAGGTAGGAGACCCCGAGGTGCTCTCTATCCCCCTGTCACCTTGCTGCATCCACCTCCGTAACTTCGACCAATGCGCACGGCACCGCCTCTGACGGCGTTAGCCCTGCAGTGACCGGAGGAGCGGCCTGATGCAACCCAAGAAGGGTGGAGGAGGCGGGGTCATACCTTTGGGGGACAAAGGCTGCCAGGCCCCCTGCCCCTGGTAGAGAAGGGAAATGGCAACCGACTGCAATGGACCCAGCCACACCACGTGTATGCCGGAGCAAGCACGGATGATCGATAGGGGAGCAAACCCGAAGCCGCAAGGTGCGTTCGAAGTGTAGATGATCAATGTATCCTGCTATTCACACTAATTCTCACAGTTAACTACCCCGCGGCCACCTCCCCCCTCCATGTCCTTCATCCCCCAGGTAGCAGGGAGGGGCAAAGAGGCTCCCGGCCATCAGGAGCATCTGAGGAGCTCAGGGGCCAGACTTACTTCAGGGCAGGTGTCCCGGGTCCGGCTCCGTCCCTTCAGTCCAGTTCCTGTCTCTTCCATGCCGCCTCGTCTTTTCTGCATTCTTTCTGAGCCCGGAACGTTCTGGGCTTCCTGCTCAGGTTCTCATACATGGCAGACCCCGCGGTTGTGCTGCAAGCCGTTATTGGTCCTTTCGCAGGTTCACCTTGTTGCTACATTTACTTCCTCTAGAGCAGGCATTCCCAACATTAGTCCTCAAAGCACACCAACAGTGCAGGTTTTAGTGATATCCAGGCTTCAGCACAGATGTTTAATCAGAATCCCTCAGATACTAATTAAGTCACCTGTGCTCAAGCCTGGATATCTACAAAACCAGCACTGTTGGTGTTCCTTGAGGACCGTGGTTGGGAATGCCTGCTCTAGAGAGTCAACTTTGATCTTCTTCTCTTCGCTCCATCAGGGCCATGTCTGACCCCGGCAGTGTCGATCCGAGAACCTCACTAAACCATCCAAACTGTAGTAGCGACCGGTGGTGTGTACAAAGGGCAGGGACTTAACAATGCAAGCTTATGACCCACACTTACTGGGAATTCCTTGTTCATGGGGAATAATTGCAGGGCCGGCGCCACCACTAGGCAGCCTTAGGCATTTGCCTAGGGCGCCGGCCACTGGAGGGCGGAAGTTGGAGCAGCTGTCCCCCCCTCCACCGCTGTCACCGCCGCATCGCCCATCGCCGCCCCCCGTGGAGTGACACGCCAGGCTGGGGTGAGTCCGCAAAAGAGCATTCCCAACCCCCCCTCCCCCGGCACCCCCCCTCCTCCCCCTCCGTGTAGCGGCCGCCTGACACCCCCCCTCTCCCGGCTACTGTGCCGGGTTTGACGCACGCCCGGCACCCGTTCCCCCCCCCTCCGTGTAGCAGCCGCCCGACACCTCTCCTCCCCCGGCTACTGTGTAACACAGTAGCCGGACCACCGCACACTCTCACCCCCCTCCTCCACCTCCTCCGTGGACCGGGTGAGCACCGGGGCGCCCACCCCCACCCCCGCCTGGGGCGCTCCGGTGCCTTGCACCGGCCCTGAATAATTGCAATCCCTGATCCATGCGTGCAGCTCTGGACATCTAAGAGCATCACAGACTTGTTATTGCTTGATCTCGTGTGGCTGAATGCCACTTGTCCCTCTAAGAAGCTGGACGCCGACGGCCGGGGGCCGCATAGCTAGTTAGCATGCAGGAGTCTCGTTCGTTATCGGTTATCATTTCATTTGTTTAATTTGTTTGATGTGTTTTTGTACAGTACATTGAGTTTCCCCTAGCAGGGATCACCAAAAGGACCATCCTGCCATATAACACACACATCACCATTACAACATAATGATATCTAAGTTTGTAAATTCTTCCTTAATATATTTATAGTATTCAGTGACAGGGGACCAGATGCACTAAACTTAAAAAGTGATAAAATAGAGAGTGATAAACAATTAACCATTTAGATCCTGCCTGACATTTTTCAAACAAGTCTGTGACATGGCAGGTATGAACTTATTGGGTGTCTGTTTATCACTCTCCATTTTGTCACTTTTGAAGCTTAATGCATCTGGCCCAATGACTTGAGTGCAGTGTGGATGCTGGCCTGTGTTAGTATATATGGGGGAGGGATCTTTAAATGCACACCCTAATAATATACATGTATCATGAGGTGCTATCATGCTGAGTCCTGTAGTTCTACAAAGAAAGACATGCGGTGCCAGATGCACACTCATATTAAACAATAAATTGAGGTTCTTGGAATATTTGTTGGCCAAGAAATACTAGCCCACCAACAGTATCAAGGTAACCTCGGAAATTTTCTGGTGGGTCCCTAATATTAAGTTTGAACCCGGGGCACAGCACCCCCAAAAAAGCCAGTGAACGCCAGTCACCTCAGTGCAGCACACAAGTCAATTACTAAGGTATTAGTGAGTTAATAAGAAAGAAGCATTAGCTAGGTATTAATTAGTGTTACATAAGTGAAAATAATAGAAAGTATAATTAGTGGAAAAAAAAATAGTGCGAAATAAATGTTATTGTGTATCTCCCCAAGGCAACACAGCCACGCCAACACAAGGGGAGCCGCTCCCCAAATCCATCCCTAAAACTAGCACAATGTACACATTTTTCAGGATTTCCCTTAATTGTGTCTTTAGTTCCAAGGTGCAGTCTGTGGATACCTGATAATTATTGCTCAATGGGGGCGATTCTCTATCACAGAAATGCGGTAAAAATACATTTTTGTATGCTGTACTGTGCCTCCGCAGTGGCAACGCTGCGGAAGGAATCGCCAGCAAAAGCTTACCACAGCACTGTTTGAGGGATCCGTCACGGATCCCTCCCAGCATACCCTGCGACCGGCGCGTCACTCTACGCATGCGCAGATGGACTCCCAGGTCACAGACCCGGAAGTCCAGTGCCGGCACCGCATCGCAAGGGACAGCTCTTATCGCAAGAGGTGTCCCTTGCGTTATTAACAGCATATGCCGTCATTAATAATGCGATGCCCGGCGAAGGGGGGCTGCGGATGTTACAACATCCCGCCCAATATGAGATAGCAGAGCCTAATATTATGGAGTGTGCATCAGGCACCGCTTGTCTTTCTTTGTAGAACTGTGTTAGTATATACTGTATACTGTACAGTGTGTTGTCCACCTTATCATTTCATTTTTGTTTTTAAAAGTCTTGTAAAAATGGTAAAACGTTCTATAAATAATGTAGTCTATTTGTCCTCTATGACACCAGCAGATGGGGGAGGATGTGATTGATAAAAGTTATTTCTTTCCCTACTGTATCTGTGAAAATACAATATTACTGTTACTGAAACCCTTAAGCTGATGGATCTAAAAGGGTTATACTGTAGTACTATACTATATATTTACATATTCACTGAAAAATAGCTTTACATTTAGCTAAATTGTATTGATTTCACATTTGGATTTTGCAGTTACATTACAATTTGTTTTATCAGAAGATGGCAGCAAAACCTCATAAAAACACAGCTCAGGTACGGTGCCTACTGATTCTTACCCAAATTATAAGAAAAATATACTTCGTCTTCATTTTCTCTGCTTGTCTTTGTATGTGCTGTCAAAAACAAGTCTCATTTGAATCGTCCAAATAAAGCTGAAAACAGATATGTTTTCAGCATGATTGAAGAGCAGTAATGATGATGTTCATAAACCACTGAGTTCTGCATATCTATTTAGAAATGGAAAAGATTGATTAGATTTGCATTCTACAGTCATCAGATTAATATCTGAATATATAAATATATCCTACTGTGTGTTACAAAAGTATGAACTTGAAACCACTAAATGCTGGTTATGGTTTTGTTAATATCATACAGCAGAATGAATGGCATCCGGATGGTTGACAGACAGGGGGGAATTCACTAAGATGCAGTAGGAGTTCTATTTCTATTTAAATAAGAAGTAGACTCTGATTGGTTGCCCATAGCAACATCCCATGTGAAATGGAACTCCTATCTTAGTAAATTTTCTCCACATTGTCTAGGTTGACAGCCAATAGGTCGACACCAAATTGTCGACATACATGGTCCACATGAACAAAATGTTGACACAAGAAACATATCAACGTGGCAATAGTTGAAACATGAATAGTAATGTGTGCAGTGCACAGCAGTAGCAGAACTAAGCACTCAGCATGAAGCATGGCGCGCGGACATCGGTACACTAATTGGGGATCCACATGCTCAGGTGTCAACACCAAAAAACTTGAAAAACTCATGTCAATTTTCCGTGAGCTATATCGCACCCGAATAAATATGGCACACCATATACAATTCACTGGCAGCCATATACTGTATTAACTTTATATTAATATTGATACCTTGGTACATATTGCCTGGGGCTACATGCATATTGCCAGAGACTTCTTGCTCAATGCCAGGTGTTACATGCTCATTGCCAGGGGGTTATATGCTGAATGCCAGGAGTTTCATGCTCATTACCATGGGGAATTACATGCTCAGTGCCACTAGGGATTACATGCTCTTTGCCAGTGGGGATTACATGCTCATTACCTAGGGGAAGTTGCATGCTGGTTGCCCGTGGAAGTTTACATCTCATTGCCCTGGGGGAGTTACATGCTCGTTGCCAGGGGGAGTTCACATGCTCATTGCATACAGAGGTAATGCTTGTTGCCCAGGGTGCACAGATTCAGTACTTCAGTGTACCGCCGGGCCACCATCTGTGCTTTGTCACAGCGGTCCACCTCTACTATATGTGTGGTCCCACACGCAGAACAGGTGGTGGCTGCTCTGCGGCACAGCACAGCCTGTAGAAGGCCAAGCAGATGGCTGTGGCAGCGGAACCACACAAATAGTGCAAGTGGATGGCTGCGGTGGGGTACAGATGGTGTACATCACCACTGACGAAGTCAGCAGCCATGCTCTGCCTCTGGGGCCCCTTACCGCTAATGGGACAGCTTCCATCACCAGGTCTGTTGCCGCTATGCTGCTGGCAAGCCAGGACCAGCAGATCTACCTGTCAGTGGTCCCGGTGCTCAAATTGATACAATGAAAAAATGTCCCTTGCAAAATGGCCTCTGCCTCACAGCAGAGAGTTATTAAGGATGCCTTAAGAGGAGACCACCACCTCCCCTACCATCCTCAATAAATGTCTGCTGTGAGGAAGCAGCCATTTTGTGAGGGGCATTTATAATAGCAACAAAGGAGCTCCAGGACCGTAGACAGGAAGAAATGCTGCTCCCGGCAGTTCAGCCGTGGAGCATTAACAGACCTGGCGATGGCACCAATCCAGTTAGCAAAGCAGCAATAACCCAAGCAAACCCCCGGTACCCAAACTTACCTTCAAGCCACAGCGGTTTTCTGCTGAGCTATTGTTATGCCACTGTATTATAATCATTAGTGACATCCCTTTGTAGCACTTTGTATAGATTTTTACCCTATTCTAAAGAGATATACAAGTAATACAGTGCATTAGCCAATCACTCAACAGTCATTATAAACTTACTTGTTTTTTAAAAGTTTTACAGAAGCATGGGCTCAGGTAATTTGTATTTACTACCTTTCCCTTGCCCCAACTCTCAGCACCACTGGTGGCTCGTTGAGATCAGGAGGAGCATATGCTCCTCCTGATCTCAACAAGCCACCAGTGGTGCTGAAAGTTGGGGGACAGACAATGTCATCATGATTTCCTTTACTTCATTGGATGCAAAGCTCTGGTGGGAAAATACGGGTGCTAATGGAAACATAGCTACTCCTGTGCATGTCATAACATCTAATGCTACTGTATATAAATGCACAGAGCTGAATTATGGGATTTATGGGCCTGAGGCCCTCTGAGATGCAGAGGGCCAGTAACATACAGTATAGTCATTTAGACCCTGTAGACTATAAGCCCCAATGTCTCCCTAAATATGTAAAAGTACAAAAATGTGCATCATTCTGTGTAAATAGAATATGAGTTATAGCCGACTGTGAAGCCAGCTTGTGGCTGTTTGTAATTATGATGTCAAACTGATGGTATTTTTTATGTGCAAGCCTGGAGCTGTAACTTCATCTGTTCCATTGGTAATCTGGCTCTGTAGTTACACCATATGTTATTTCCACTTGGTATGCACATCTTTGGATTCATGTGCTGCTCTTCCTAACCTCTTCCCCCCTGTCCATTGGTGACCTTATCACCTACTAAACTATCCCCCTGCTTCCCCAACATCACTTTTTAGGCAAGATCATCTTCTCTATTTTTTGTGTGTTTCATTTTCTTTACCTATCAATACACCTACATTTTCATTTTGTCCACAACACCCACAAATCCTCTTTGTCCTTCACCACATACTGTACTGTTTATCGTGTCCTGCAACTTCTCCGGATACCCCTCTCTTGTCATTTATCTCTTCTATACACCTTAACTTCCTCCTCTGTTGATGTTGCTGTAATCTTAACGGCTGCTGACAGGGGCAACATTCAGAAACATGGGGATGGTAGCCACGCTTTTGATTTGGCAAAGGTCTGCCCTATAGTATCAGCACATTTTCCTATTGGCACTATGCCTAATGGCAGTGAGTTTCATAAGCTTTTGTCAGGGTAGGCTTCCAAATGGTACTGGACAGGGATTATGGCAATACTTCTACCAACACATTAACTTTTTAATTAAATAACTTATTTTAAATTGCTATATTACTTGAATAAATGGAAAAAAGAGTGAACCCGGATCACACTAGGTGATTCGGGGTCAGGTGCGCCTGACCTGAGTTGGATTCCTGAGCTGCTGCCCTGGGACAGGGTAGTTAGTCCTGTGCAAAATGAATAAACAAAAAGACAAAAAAGGGGGGGTGGGCAGCGCTAATTGGATTGCTAATAGTGTGCAATACTTGGCAAAAAATAATAATATAAAATGGGAGATTGATTAGATCTATCACAGTTTTAATACATTTTCTAAAAACTTCAAGCCAAAGAATACAGGCTAAAAACAAGTGACAATAATAGACTTAAGCGATTAAAATCATCATCTCACCGAACCGAACCACATGGGGGTTAAACCCAGGAAGTCCCAAACATCCAGATGGATGGACACTGGTGGTGCCCACTTGGTGGTGGGGAAAGTCCAGAGTGTCCAATGATGGTGATGGTACAGTCCCCAAACTGCAATATGGAGGGAGGGCACAAAGATGTAGATACCAGGAGTGGCCCAAGATGGCACGAATCACCAACTCCTATCGCCAGATGTTGTGGGCGGGATTGTGTCCTCAACCTCTACTATTGTTGCAGAGATATTTGTAATCCAATGGGTGGGGTAAAAAGGGGGGCAAATAAAGCTGGTGGTGGTCCTTCCGGGTGATAAGTTGGATCTGTTTCCTCAGGGTGGTTCACCTGTAAATGTGGTGAGGTAGGTGAGGCAGAAATCCTGACCGGTTTCGCTGCTCCAGGCCGCTTTATCAAAGGATTACTTGAATAAAGTACTTTTTTTGTATAAGATTTTTTAATATTTTAACTAAGTTTTAATTCCTTTTCTTATATTCTGTTCCAGTCTAGTATTACTGAAAGTAAAAAGCTGGCTAACCAGTTCAAAGATTGTGGGCCATTATTATTACCTTGAAGTGTTGATAAGTGCTGGTTTTTGTTAATCAAAACAAGTGGCGCTGAGATTCTTTATATATCAACACAATGGGGCTATTCATGAAAAATAATCCCCTATATCTTTTTACTGGATCTCATGATTTTATCATAAATAATATTAATTCCATTCCGTGGCCCACTGGATAAATCTAGTTAAGACAAGTATCAAAATGACCTTGCTTTAAAATAAAATTATAATAATAATAATTTAATGTTTTTCTAAAATATAAATATATTTTAAGATAGTTTAAAATATCAGACTTGCAATTATATACTTCATACAGTAGTACAAGCTTCCCATGTGGATGGCATCCACTCAGAGATGCCTTCAAGAGAGGAGGAGGCACGTGTGCAGGCTCTGATTTGGCCCCCTCCTCTCTGACGGTGCGGTAGACCCTATTGCACATGCATGAGTCACAAACAATGTCCTCGGTGGCCATTTTACCAGTGATTTTTTACTTAGGTTGTGTGGGTGACCTTGACCCAGGGGCCATGTGCACCCATTATAAACACATCGGTGACTCCAGCTACTTTTGCTTCTCCAGAGAAACTAAAGCAGATAACTCTGGGTACAATCTGCAAGGAAGTTTGCCTTCAGTTTAAAACACTGTAGTGTTGTTGAGCTACAAAACATAGCATGTCCTGCCAATGGGTAAGCTAGAAGTTATATCTCCAATATAGCTTGGGCGTTACATTGGTATATAAATAGCCCCATAATAAGTTTTGCTTAATAGATGGACCGTTACTTATAGTCTATTGTCAGCAATATGTACATACCTCCAGGGTTTCATCTGAGAACCTTGCATTAATTTGTAGTTACCTTAAAATGTGTCATTTCTGTATGCAGTTATGTAATCTTTGAGATGGCCACTTCCCTAGTGATTGCTGGACATTCACAATCAGCTCTGGCTTATAATTATTATTTGGGGCCCCCTAACATTACCAGTGGGTCCTTCAGGTCCCATTATAACACATTCTCCAGACACTATGGCTCAATTCTACACATCGACATTGTTTACAGTTAATGCAGCAGTCCAATTATAAAATAAGCTGTGCCAGGCTATGGGAAGACATGAACGATTAAACATATATCCTGGATTTTATTTTAATTAAAATACTAATATTGATTGATAGTTTTATGACCATGTCAACCACAGTCGCATGGTACAGGTATATGATGTATTGAGCAGAGAAGCTTTGGAATGTCCCTCTCATTTCTGTGTTTGCTGTTACCTCCTCCCTCTCCTTCTCCCATTGAAAGATACTGGATGAGCCTTTGGCTGGTAAATGTATGTTTCCCCTACATCAATGAATTGAATAGGTGATAATAAATGCAGGATGATATCTAAGAACATTGACTGTCAGATGAATACCTAAAAGATACTTAACATGCTATTTAGAGAATACAACATGTCAATGTGTTATAGCTTCTTTAAGTGAAGTATTATAACCACATGAGACAGCAGAGGGATCTTATCTAAGAGAGTTCAGCATGTCACAGCACTCCAAGTACTTATATTGGAAATAATGACAATTGTGACTCTCACTGGTAATCAGAGCTTTGTACATATGGGAGGATTGGATAAACATACAGTGCCAAAGACAATCTATAATAAAAATGTGATCTCAGTACTTGCTGCTCTGACACTGCATTCTAGTAAGATGTACAAAGTACTGTAGGTTTTTATCTACAAAGATAACTGTATCCAATTTATAAAATAACACTGAATTTTACTTTAAAACAAGTAGAAAGCACTGACAGCCAGACTATATTATAAGTAGAGATGTGCAGACTCCAATTCCAGAGATCCGAGCCCCCACGAACGTCATCATTCCGAGCCCGGTTCCGAGCAGCGCTCTGAGATACCCGCCTGACTCGGGTCCGTCCGCGTGGTCAGAACGTCATCTCCTGGCGCCGGATTTCGCGAGGCTTTAAATAGCGGCTGCTGCACCCGCCATCTTCACTCCAGTCTAGTAGTGGGTTGGGAGAGGGTGTGTTGGTGCTGCTGCTGGGGCTTAAACTTGAGCTTGACCTTGAACGCAATATTTTTTATTCGCTGGGGCTGTCTCTCAGTGCTGCTGTGTAGTCTAACTGTGTACTTGTAGTACTACTGTCTCCTCTGTGCGGTCTACCTCTGGTGTGCTGTGCTGTAATTATTTTATTCGCTGGGGCTGTCTCCCTCAGTGCTGCTGTGTACTCTGTTCTCCTCTCTGCTTAGGGTGGGCTCTCCCTAGCAAGGAGGACAGTATAACTGTGCACCTGTAGTACTACTGTCTCCTCTGTGCTGGGGCCTACCTCTGGTGCTGTGCTGTAATATATATTATATGAATAATTAATTATATTATCATAGGCGTGCGCAGCCCATTTTATTAGGGGGTGCACCATTGGAAGGGCATGTCTATCACCGCCTACTGGGCATGTCTATCACCGCCTACTGGGCATGTCTATCACCACCTACTGGGCATCAATACAAACTAAACAGTTTGGACAGGCGCACATCAAAAATTTACATCATAATGCCCATTACACATTATGCCACACTCCGTAATGCCCATTACACATTATGCCACACTCCGTAATGCCCATTACACATTAGGTCACAATCCATAATGCCTATGAAACTTTATGCTACACTCCGTAATGCCTATTACAAATTATACTAAACACCGTAATGTCCATTACATAGTATGCAAAATTATAATGTAATGCCCATTACATCATATGCCACACACATGTCTTAATGCCTATTACATATTATCCCACATACTGTAAGTGCCGGACGGGGACAGTGGACGGGCAGAGAGGGGGGGAGCGGAGGGGGGGGGGGTGTTGCGGCGGCTTCCTAATATCTGTGGTGGGTTTTGCTGGGGCAGGACAAACCTGCCTTAGTAGGTTTGTCCTGCCCCAGCAAAACCCACCACTCAAGGGGTTAATTGCTAATTTTTCTCCTATGAATAAAAACCTAACCTAGCTTGCTTCCTCCTATGAGGAACACTGTGACTGCAGGCAGCCAGGTCACGACTCACGCTGGCCCCTGCTCAGCGTGGATATCATTCACTTCACTGCCTCCCTCTGCCAGGGCGCGTGCTGCTCCAGTGCTGGGCTTGCTCTCTGACTCAGGCTGGCAGCAGCGAGGACGGGAGCGCGGGCAGGACTCGAGGACGGGTGTGCGCTGTGATGTCATCACGTCACGCTAGCGTGTGATGTTTATAGGCGGGGCTAACTTGAATGGAGCCCACGGTCCAGCCTGTGCTTCCAACTTAGTCACCCCCGCCGTGTTATGTGTGTACTGCGGGCTTGAGATCGGCAGCGGCAGGCAGCAGGCAAGTAAGGCTGTCCTGACCACTGCCGGGTAACGGTGCTGCTGCGCATTTTGCATGCAATCGCGTGGGGGGTGCCGGCGGGCATTAGGAGGTGCCTGTGCACCCCCGGCACCCCCCGTGCGCACGCCTATGTATATTATATATAGTCCACTGGTGCTGCCTGCACTGAATCTGCCAGTATTATTTAGTTACTAAATCCACTTTTGCCACTGGCAGTGCTACTGCCTACCTAGTGTACCTACCTAGTACATACTAGGCTGCTATATCTAATTAAATTAAAAAATAATACTTGTGCTGTATGGGACTGTAAAAAATAGTTCCATGCTGCTGGTGCACTGACGTGTGCCACTGAGTGCCACTGCCAAGCAGTACCTAATAATAAAATTAATGGTACTCTTTACCTAGCACGGCGCCCACGATTTTGATCGTGGGCATCACAGGTAAAAAAATCGCGGGCATCGCGGCCATTGAATGCACTAAAAATCGGGTGTGACGCGACTGACGCGATGCCCGCAATTTGCCATAGGGAACAATGTTAAATATCTCAATTGACCCGATTTTACTGTTCAATGCCTCAATTGACACAATTTTTCCATAGGAAACAATGTTAAATGGCCCACAGAGGCCAAATAGCCACCCTGAAGTGTGAAATGCCCCCCACAATTGTTAATGCCACCCCACGATCAACGTCAACCCGAAGCGTGGCGAGCGCAGCGAGCCCGCGAGGGGCGGCGGTACGCGTCCTACGACCTTTTCATACCCCCACTATCCACGTCGGAGTGGAGTTGAGAATAGAATAGTGTGGTGAGCGCAGCGAGCCACCAAGCCCGAAGCGTGGCAAGCGCAGCGAGCCCCGCGAGGGGACGCGGATACCTTCACAGGTAAACGCGTCCCTTCGCGGCCTTTACAGGTATCCGCGTCCCCTCGCGGGGCTCGCTGCGCTCGCCACACTATTCTATTCTCAACTCCACGCCGACGTGGATAGTGGGGGTATGAAAAGGTCGTAGGACGCGTACCGCCGCCGCTCGCCACGCTTCGGGTTCACGTTGATCGTGGGGTGGCGTTAACAATTGTGGGGGCCATTTTACACTTCAGGGTGGCTATTTGGCCTCTGTGGGCCATTTAACATTGTTTCCTATGGAAAAATCGTGTCAATTGAGGCATTGAACAGTAAAATCGGGTCAATTGAGAAATTTAACATTGTTCCCAATGGGAAATCGCGGGCATCGCGTCGGTCGCGTCGCACCCGATTTTTTAGTGCATTCAATGCCCGCGATGACCGCGATGGGCGCCGTGCTAGGTAAAGAGTACCAAATTAATTATTATAAATTCTGCTGGTGCACTGCATAAAGCTACTGGTGGTGTGTAATATAACTACCTTTTGTGGTGACCACTGGTAGTGCTACTGCCTGCCTGCCTACCTACCTAGTAGTTTATTTTCTCTACCTACTATGCTGCTATGTTATTAATACTTAATTAATTTAATTATATATAGTGCACTGGTGCTGCCTGCACTGAATACTGTGAATAGAGGTTGCCAGTATTATTTACTCAGTCCACTGTTGCCACTGGCAGTGTTACTGCCTAAGTGTACTTACCTAGTAGTACAACTACATACTAGGCTGCTACTGTATATCTAATTTAATTAAAAAATAATACTTGTGCTGTGTGGGACTGTAAAAAAAAATTCCATGCTGCTGGTGCACTGACGTGTGCCACTGAGTGCCACTGCCAAGCAGTACCTAATAATAAAATTAATTATTATAAATTCTGCTGGTGCACATACTAGTATTGCTGACGTATCTACCTGTCTTGTGCCTAGTACTGTCTTATCTACCTATCTGGTGCCTAGTACTGCCATATCTACCGCTGCAGTGCCAGTCTTACATGAGCCACGTGTTTGTGCCGCACACTTGTGTGGCTTAGCATAGTTATCCAGCTACCTCGGTGCAACCTTTTGCCCTAAAAACAATATTGTGAGGTGTTCAGAATAGACTGGAAATGAGTGGAAATTAATGTTATTGAGGTTGATATAGCGAAGGAGCAAAAAAAAAACCAAATTCTGTGATTTTAGCAGTTTTTATGCTTTTTTAACAAAAAAATCAGAACCCAAAACCAAAAAAATCCAAACACAAAACACTTAGGAGGTGTTTTGCCAAAACCCATTAGAACCCAAAACCTCAAGGTAATCAGAACCCAAAACCCAAAACCCGAAAAGTGGCCGGTGCACATCTCTAATTATAAGAATGATTTTGTTATCTCTTAAATAAAAATTGACTGTTTTATACTTAGTATAATGCAGCATGTTCCCCAAACCGCACCATCCCTCCCTCCCTCCCTGCCAGCTGATGTTGGGACATCATCATGGTGGCCGCCAATATCATAGCTTTGTAGCAGTAAATGATGAATGCGGTCACAAACATCCATGGTTTTAAAATAGTTACAGTATGGTAACTTTAATCCATAGTAATTAAAATAGCAACAGTGTATCTGCAGTCAGTTGCAAAGAGTTTGCTAGTTACAATTGTTTTCAGTTGTTAATATAGCCTAATGCAGCAAATTGACGAGGATGGAGTTGGTGGTGTGGATTGTAAGCGTTTGGATACAACAGGAAAAAAAATGTAGGTGACACTGGACTGCTTATGCTTAGCCAAAGTTACTGAACTTGACAATGACTGACAGATTGAGCTGCTGTTGTTAGAGCTGCTCCCATCACGATGATCGCCAGTCGCCAGCCTGCGCCATGCGCCAGAATGAGGCAATCACGCACAAGACGCTTGCGCACCCCATTCTCAGCAATGGGATGCGCGAGTGAGTGAAACATCCGCCGGCCCTCCCTTCGCCAGCTAGCGAGATCTGGCGAGCGCTTGGTAATAACGAGGCTCCATCTGTATGATTAAGGCACTGCAAGTGACGTATAAGGGAGGCTGTTTCTAGGTGGTTAGCATAATTTCCCCTACTTATTATACTTTAAAAAAAAACTACATGTGGGGAGACAGTTGTTGTCTAGATTGGATAGAAATAATTCAGGACCAAAGAGGTGGCTTTTTTGGTTGTTTGCCCAGGCATGACTATACGATTTTTCATCCCACGGCCAACAACTGTCACCACCGGTGTCTAATTCAAACAAACCACATCAGCATCAGAAGCCTCATCGTCAACTTCCTCCTCAGCACCAGTTACACCAATATCCTCCTCATCCTGGTGTACTTCTTCAGTGACATCCTCAATCTCAATGTCACCAACTGGATTGGCGGTACTGCTCCCAGCACTTTCAGACAGCGTGCAAATGGTGGAAGGAAGCAAAAAATTATATAAAGATGTATCTGGGGCACTGGGAGATTTGCTGCTTTGTCAAGCAGCTGTTACTAAAAAAGGGGGTATCACTCCCCAATAGCAAAAAAGGAAGAAAAGCATGTAAGTAACTCCACTAATCACAAGGTGTCAATCATAGCAATGTGTATTTAACAATATAAAATTTAACACATACATAAGAATTATAAAAGACAACATAAAAATTATTGCAGTTTGAAATAATGTTCAATTAGCTTATAGTCACCCAAATGTAAATATGTCCAACTGGAACCTGTTGATGTTGATTCCTATGTTGTCCTGAGGGTATGTTAACCCTATAATTACAGTCCTCAGATAGTACTGGCAAAACTGTCCACTTAGATGTAACTGTGTGGAAAGAAATAGCGACATTTTCCTCCTTTTTTACTTTTTGCTGGTGTTGCAAAAAGTGGTGGGGGCTTAAGTCCTTGTGTGTAGAATTTGGACACTGGGGGGCTAGTATGCCCTCCTTGTTAGTTCGTGCTGAACAGTGTGAGAGCGCTTGAGGGTAACCATTTGCATATACACCATGAAGGTCTCTCAGGCCTAATGTCAGTATACAAAGAGGGATCCAGGACTGGGTCAAACGGTTAATCCAATATAGATGAAGGTTCCAGAGCCAGGTGACAGCACCCAAATGGTGGAAGGAGTCTCCTCTTCCCATACAGTTTTGGGAAGGTCAGACCAAGACATTGCAACCATGGACACACCTGTGTTACCAGTTTTAGTTTTTATTTTTTTTTGGAGAGGGAGGAGGGCTTTCATCTTCAGGAGAAGCTGAGCCACCAGTCATGAACATAGGCCAATGCCTTAGCCTCTCCCTGCCACTTCATTTTGTGAATGGCATATTGATAATTTTAAGTTTCTTGTTAACTGACTTTGCTTATTTTTTTTCACTAGCGTTTTTTCATACCCTCTATGACATTGGATATTGGTCTTAGCTGACTACGTTGATGACCTTCTTCATCAATTTCATGACTAGTGGCAGCAGCTGAGGAAGGCTCTGAGATAGCCAAAACGCGTTGGGGGTACAGGAGTTCGCTTATATGACCGTGTGAGATCCCGGATGTTTGATGTGTTTGCTGACCGATATTTGGATGGTTCTACCTGGGTTTTAACATCCACCACCCAGAAATATGATCACAAATGACGTATAATATAAGGCCCCATACTTTACTAAGAATTGTTTCTATGTTATTGCTATGGTCTTGTTGTTTTAAATAAAGTATTTACATTTTTAAACTATGAGATTTGCACCCTCCCCTTTGTTTTGGAGGTATTCAAGGAATAAGAAAGGAGATCCTGTCTGTTTCTTGTATTAGAAAGAATGTGATAAAGCAAGGCAATGGAGAGGCCCTTGTCCTGGTACGCAGTTATACAAATTTGGGCTGTTTCCATGTATAAAATAATATACATAGATAATATGAGTGTTGTTTAATCTAATATAATTTGGAAAAAATAAAACACTGAATATACATGAATAAGGAGATATTCTGCAGAACACCCATTAAAAGAATACCACTTTTGACTGATTCAGGATTGATCCAGGCCTGGGAGAGGTCCATCTTTGGACACATGAGGCAGTATAAAGACTAAGGACACTATTGTGATTTTACCAATTCCCAATTAGGCACGCTGGTTTCAAAACTTTTATTCTGCTGCTGTATAAGTCTAGCGGTGGTGTCCTGTGCTGTGCTGCAGTATAAGTCCAGCAGTTGTGCCATATAAGTCCAGTGGTGCTGTATAAGTCCAGTGGTTCCTTATAAGTCCAGTTGGATATATACAGGACTTTTATGGCAGCACAGGACACCACTACTGGACTTATACAGCAGCACAGGGCAGCACCCCTGTACTTATACGGCAGCACCACAGGACTTATATGGCAGCACAGCACAGAACATCACCACTGGACTTAAACAGCAGAAACGCTGGACATATACAGCACCACTGCTGGATTTATGTAGCAGCACTGCACAGGACACCACCACTGGACTTATAGGGCAGCACAGCAAATTACACCACCACTGGACTTATACAGCAGCACAGCTGGACTTATACGGCAGCACCGCTGGACTTACTGGATATGGCAGCACAGGACACCACCGCAAGACATCACCGCAAGACATATACAGCAGCACCTCTAGAGTTATACGGCAGCACGATAGAAAAAAACAGAAAAAGAAAACAGCACTCCAATGATAGAAATGAGGGAATCAATTATAATTAATAAAATGTTATTTTAATAAGTGTTAGGAGTCATCAGTTATGACTCCTTTCTGCCTTGCCTGTCATGGGTTAATTTCTGCTTGTTTTGGGAATTGACTCTTTGGTGGCCTCCGGTGATCAGCCTTTGCTATTCCAGCCTAGTCATTTGTGCACAAGTGTTTTCATCAGCCTGCTGGCTTGGATGCTGCACAGCTGCCCTAATCACCTGAGGCCTTTATAAGGCATCCTCACCTGCTTAGCCCTGCCAGTTATAGTCTCACAGTCTGAGCTCATAGTCCTGTGCTGTGTGCATGCCTTGTCCCAGTTCACCTGTTTGTGGAAGCGTTTGGTCTCTTGTTCCTACTGTGCCTGATCTCCAGAATCCTTCCTGGTTCCTGGATATCCTGCCTGTCAGTCCTGTCTGGTCCTGTGCCTTCAGGTTCTCTTAGTATTCTCCAGTCTGCCTGCAGCTAAGTAAGGGGTTACCCTGCTGTATCCTCTGTGGAGTTTATTATATTTCTTTATTTGTCATCCCTGTGCATTGTTGCGCCCACACTGTGTGTTATCCCATCCTAATCAACAGTGTGTCCTATTTCATTTGTGAGTCATCTCTTGAGTATTGTTACTCCCCTGGGGCTTCTGGGATTTCCACGTCTCTGGCGGGGTTTAGTTAGCTTGTCCCCTTGCTATCTTCCGGCCTTGACGGATGCATTGTCCAAACATAAGACCTGCCTGTAACGGATTCTGGGTGGACCTAATTCACCCTTACAGCCGGGACAGGTACAGGTAAAGTCTAGCTCTGCACACGTCCGTCAATCCCAGTCTGAGGCAACGGAATCAGGGGTTGGCGGGGATACTCCCAGAGCCCTAAAAATAAGACATATTATAGTTGCCAATATAAAATAAACCAATACAATTTTGTGAATAAACAACAGCAGCAAAAGTTTCCAGATCACGTGAGTAAGTGAAATTACCCAAATTTGGGTTGGTATATAACCTGCACTGTCCACAATAGCAGCAGTCCTGGTTTTAGTGGAGTCCACATGGCATTATTATCCTGGAAGCTGTCCGAGGGAGTGGCTAATGGTGACTAAAGCCCACCTGCAACCTCACAGCAAGATGTATCTATTAATACCAGGTAGATTGAGCCAAAGACATCCAGTATTGGGGGACATTTGACAAAGCTGGTGTTTGGTCCAGTAAAACACGTTGGTGCTCTTCCAGATCCTTGACCATTATTGTTGGACTTACCTGATGATTCATCTGACCACTTGGTCCCCCAAAACTGGATGTCTTTGGCTTAATCTATATAAATAGATATATATAGATATATATATATATATATATCTATATATATATATATACATACATACATGAAGCAGGTAATCGGCACTCCGGATTAGTCCAATGATATATATATATATATATATATATATATATATATATATATGCAGGACTTCTACGGCAACACTGCTGGACTTATATGGCAGCACAGCAAAGGACATCAACGCTGGACTAATACAGCAGCATCACTGGACTTATGAGACTCCACCACTCGACTTATACGGCACACAGCACAGGACATACAGGTTGGATACATACAGGACTTATACGGCAACACTGCTAGACTTTATGGCAGCACAGCACAAGACACTACCGCTAGACTTATCAGCCCAGGACACCACCACTGGATTTATACAGCAGCACAGGGCAGCACTGCTGGACTTATATGGCAGCACAGCACATGACACCACCAATGGTCTTACACAGCAGCACAGGGAAGCATAGCAACGAATACCACTGCAGATCTCATACATGCCTGATGTCTAACACTTATGTGATGGTTATGTTTATGGTAATTATTTTGAGCAATAGAGTAGGACCTACAGAAAATTGGAGCCCTGTGCTGGAGACTGCAAGCTTAAATGCACTGATCAATATATGAACTATATACAGTGACCATCGAATGTCCATACAGTGACCATCGAATGATTTCCTCCCCACATGCAAGCTGTAAATGTTTATTCAAAACAGCCATTTGCATGTCTTCCGCGGATCGCGGGGTGCGAGGGGGGAGGCAGGTCGCAGTGCGGGAGGCATTTAGTGGACTTTATTCGGCGGGCAGCATTTGGCGGACTTTAGAACCTTGTCCTGGTTTACTCACAATGTGAATTTCTCAGCCTTGCGAGTCAAGCAGAATAAGGCTCTAAATCTTCATTGTTTATTATTGTTAGTTACTCTAGTGAGTGCAGAGCCACTGTGATGTATATTTAAACAATGTAGTCACAAACCATATATATATATATATATATATATATATATATATATATATATATATATATATACACACAGTGGTCGAAGTGGAAATTTTGAAGTGGGGGTATGGAAAAGTAAAGAGTGAATATAGTGCGCACCTTCGGACACCCCCCTGTCCATCAACGTCCCCTGCCAGACTGCCCCGTTGTACAGGGGTAATAAAAAAGCACAATATGCGCTGCTGAGTGATCAGAGAGCATCCTTTTTTATCTTCAGATTAAAGTGGCGGTATGGCATACCCCCGTATACCGCCCCACTTCGACCACTGTATACACACAAACAAACAAACAAACACACACACACACACACAGTGTGTATTTGTATATTTAATTATTGTTAAAGTGTTTTAATGTTATTCCAAGATATTTTGGTATTTTTTGAATTGTATATTTAATATTCTAAGTTCACATTTAAAATAAACAAAGAAACTGAATGGCGTATTACACAAATGTGTCATGTCTAATGTTACACTGCACACATAACATCAGTTTTGCTTTATAGAAAATGTTGATGGATATAGAAGAGTGACAATTGTACAACGGTGGAACACTGCTGTGCCAAGCTTTGTATTATGTTAGCACACATCATTGTTTGCTTCACAGTTGTAAGGCTAACTAAATGTTATTATGACCTTTTTTTATTTTATTTCATCACAGGTATGGATCACTATATACACAATAGATAAAATATTGTAAGTCTGCTATTGTGGTTTAATATCATACAAAAGGAAATTCTAAATTCTCATTGCTGACTATAGAAATGTTTGTTTTGGTGCTCAATACATCACCCAACCTACACCATCATTTTCTGACAATAAATGACTGTTCAATTCTAGATTCATAATAATAGAATAATAGAATAACTTTGCAGTACACAATTAAAGGTAACCTATGTATAAACACCTGTAATTATTAACACGGACCCATTGCAGCCCAGTGTACGTCATTAATAATGTTCGGCTATTGGATCCAGGTTAGACTATATAAAATTTGCGTCAGAGAAGATCCAATATAAGGGAACATTTACTAAGATGGGAGTTCTAGGTCAGTGCTTTGGTTGTCTAATCTCCTGTTGGAGGGCTCTGTTCTCTGTGGTTGTTTGCTTCATTGCTCCAGGTTTCCAGCTCCATTTACTCTCTTGCGGTGCTGCCTGACTCCTGTTGATGTCCCAGCATCATTCTTCCAGGTTCCCCTGTGATGTGCTGTCATCATTCAGCATTCTAATCTTCAACATCGATTGTCCAACTCGCCATTGATTCTTCATTTTCAATATCCATGCTTTATCTTCAACAATGATTTTTCCACTCACCATCGATTATCATCATCGACTCTGCACTCTCCTGTCATTACTCTCTCTGCATTAAAAATCATCTGTTGCTACATCCCTGGGTCATTGTCAGCTGTTGTTCATCTTCCACGATTCCACCATCCCTGCTATACCACCAGTAACCTCATCTGCACTTGGTCGTGGCCACTAGGGAAGTGGGTGTGGCCATGTCCCCTTTCCGAATGTGTACTGGGCATATTTTCCCCTACTTTTTCATGCAGGGAAACAATGCATAAGCCTATACGGCCGGCCGCTAAGTTAACACCGCGTGACCATGTTGCTGTGCAGCTCTATAAACCTATAAACCTCTCCAACACTGCTAAAGGATTTCACACATTAATAGTAATGCCTATGTTCCCTTTCATTTGACTTTATTGAACAGATTGTGAGGGCAATTATATCCAATCTACTTACTGGACATTTAGGCTATCACTGTCATACATGTCTGCTGATGACTGTATACTTAAAGCACTGCTATAATTACTGCAAGCATATGCTTTTCCATCTTGTCTCAGAGTCAGAGGTGAAGCTACCTTTGGTGCAGCATATACATTGCACCAGGACCATGAGGACTAAAGGGTCCACTACTGCCCAGACCAAAAATGCGTTATCACCTATGTTACCACCCTGCTGTCACATCATCACTACTCCCTGGTCATCCCTGCTCTTCAAGTTAATCTCACCCCAATGCTACAGCAACCTTTATAAATCTCATACACCTCTCACGCAAACTCTCAAACCTTTGGAATGAAAGATCTGTCTGCAACAAATTGGTCGATATCCAACTTTTCATCTCCAACTCCATAAATCTAGCTAGTAGTACAGAAACTTGAATTTCCTTGTCTGCCACCACTTCTGCCACTTGTCTCTCTGCTTGGGGCCTCACATTCACACACACAAAACCTGGCACGGGAGTCAACATAGTGGTGGTGTTGGGGTCCTTCTATCCTCCGATTATGCTTCCAACTTATACCACCAGAGCCGGCCCTTACATTCTCTACATTCAAGGTCCATGATACAGTATTTGCCTTTTTAACTAGTGAATACTGTAGCTGTCATTTACCATCTACCTAACATGCCAAACAAATTCTTGCTTCCTTGCTCACTCACTCACTCACTCCTTTATTCAGAGGGTGTCTACTGTACGTTGTCTTAGGTGATTTCACCATCCCTCTGTCTCTAAACTTCTTAACTGTATATCATTACTCTGTATATCCCAGTGGACCTCCACAGCCTCCCATGAAAATGGGCAATCACTTGATCTGGACTTCACTCACCTTTTTGATATTTCTGACTTCTCCAACTCACCATTCCTCTCTCTGACCAACATTCTCTCTTTTAAGTTATCCCTTTTGCTTCACCATCTCTACCTTCCAAGGCTACCATCACTATGCATAACATTGAGGCCATGGACACTGCTTTATTTGCCTCCTTGCTTGACCTGCTCCTTTCTCCTATTGCTTATTTCTCCTGTCCTAACCCAGATACTGTATATCCTTATACAATGCCTCACTAAAATATGTAATGACCATGTTGCCAAATCCAAGGGCCACTACTCTGTGCTAATGTTCCTTAATCTCTCTGCTGCTTTTGATACTATGGACCACCCTCTCCTTCTGCAAATCCTTAACTGCATTGGTCTCAGTGACACTGCCCTCTCCTGACTATCCTCCTAATTTTATGGCAACTCCTTTTATCTCTTAGCTCCATCTACCCTGCACTTTTCCAGGTGTCCCCAAGGTTTTGTTCTTGAACCTCTCATTTTCTTTTTCTATACATACCTTTTTAGATGAACTCGTGGCTTTTTCAATTAATAATATAATCTCTATGCTTTCATCCCCTGATCTCTTTCCATTCTCTCCTCACTCATACCAACTGTCTCTTTGGCATCTCTTCTGGGATGTCCCACCATAACATGTCTATGAACAAGATGATCATCTTACTACCCTCCCGCATAACCTCAATTCACACCATTTCAATATCTGTTGTTGGCAAATCTGCATTGTTTCCACCATTGCAATGATATTCAAGATCAAAACAGTATCATGGGTCTTTCAAAACTCTGGACCAAACCAATCTCATTACAGACACTACACATTATCATTGAGACATACTTTAAATGTTTTGATGGTGGATGTTCACCAGAGTGTGGATGGAGTCTGATCTGGCAGTCTAGAGGTTAAGGGTGGCACAGCTGGTGAGAGACATGGATTCTGGCTCCATGCCATGCACAGCTCTCTGAAGACAGGACTTTAATCCACCATCAAAACCAGCTTTAAATTATGACTCAATAATAATGTTTATTGTCTGTAATGAAAATAGTCTGGTCCAGAGTTTGAAAGACCCATGATACTGGTTTGATCTTAAATATAATTGCAATGGTGGAAACAACAAAGATTTACCAATAATATATACAGGGAAGTAATACAGTATCTGTATGGAGTAGCGCTGGTGAGGGGTACTGACACTTTCAGTTTACAATATCCTCTTGTTGGTCAGGCAGCACGGCCAACCAGAAGATGTTGCATGCAACCTGTGGGAGTGAGCAATAGCAGGTACATCCTGAATGATCTTTATATTTGTGTGGAAATTACATAATGTGCTGAGATCATTCTAGAGTGTACCCAACCTAAAAGTATTCTCGGTCGGGTAGAGTTGGCACCGTAAGCATTTTGCAGCCAATGCACAATCATGTCACAAATCAAAAATATAATAGATAAAGCCTAGAACTTTTTTGGGCTTATGCAATTTAATTAAATTTATGTCTGTAATTGAATATATTATTTCAAATATTTAACCAGTATAAATAGAATCTTTAAAATTTTCAAAACCTCAATATATATCAAGAGAAATAAAAAGCCCATTCACAAAGTGCTTCCTGACTAGTAAAACACAGGTAGAATAATATACGTAAGAGTGATGTGGCAAGTGGCATAAAATGTATTTATTATTCCTATTGTACTGTAAGTGGTTAGCAGAATAGTTCTGAAGTTCTTTAGCGTACAGGAACCCAAGTAATGTTATCAAAGAAAGCTTCAGGCTCCCATGTGTCCAGGATTTATCAGGATCATCCACGGTTTTACAGTGGGAAATTTGTATCTTATTTCTCAGTGTACTGCCATATCTCTTTTTCAAAGAACAGGGTCATTTCAAGCATTTGGAACTTATACAAATTAAAAGGTGCTACAGTAGCTAGAGCATACAAATATGGTACGGTTTATGTCTACTTATTCCTGAATATAGTATAGCTCCCAATCTCTAGGTCAACAGTCAATAACTTGACCCCAAAAGATTGACATGCACAAGACTGACACAAACAAAATGTCAACACAGAAAAGGTTGATCCGGAACAAGGTCGGTATGTTTTTGGTATGTCGGAAACTGGGAAAATCATTTGATAGTGAGTGAATTGCTTATGGATGTGCGACAAGATAGCGGATTGTGACTTTTTCCAAATTCACTTGCAGATTTACAGTGGGCGGGTTTTCTCTCTGGGCGGCGGCTATCTACAAATTGACAGATGGCCAATCAGGTCTGAATTACGCCCCATGTTCTCAAAATAATGCTATAAAGGCCTTTGTAGACAGGGGGCCAAATTCTCTAAGTTTCAAAAGTGATAAAATGGAGAGTGAAAAACAGCCAGCCAATCAGCTCCTGTCTGACATTTTTCAAACACAATCTATGCCATTGAAGGTAAGAGCTGATTGGCTGGCTGTTTATCACTCTCCATTTTATCATTTTTGAAGCTTAGATAATCTGGCCCAAGGAAACAACAACATTTTCAGGGATAACATTAAAGTAAAAAGAAAGTACTACAGTATAATAATTAGCACTTCATCAACAGCAAAATCCTGAAAGATCTCATCCTTTCTGTGTTCAAGGTTCTGAGAAAAAAATATCTCTGTTTGATTCACCGTTTTTTGATGGTAAATGGGCTTCAGTAACTTTGTTGGCTGCACTTCCACCGGCTTCCATGAAGCTGCTGGCAGAAGGAAGGAGATGACCTGTTCTCTTATACTTACAGCAAATACTTACATACTGAAAGGGAAAATAAAATATAAGAGTGAAGAAATGAACTAACAGCGGCTGAAGGATTCATCAGATTAGCTACTTACTGTGTCATAGCATCAAACTATAATCAGTGATAAGCAAAAGGTAATTCTGGTGCCACTGACCTTCGTTATCTCAATCTGTAGCGATGTTCAGTCAGCTGCATTTTATGTATCCTGTGCTGGAGAAGATAATTACGTTCTGTGTGTAAATACCTTGATGCTGGAGTAGTGCAATTACTTCTGGTGCCTAAAGTGAAATGTAAACTGAAATACAGTTCAAACAGAACCAGAATTTTTGCCTAATCAAATTTACATTTAAAAATGAACTCATGTAGTCTAAAATGAAGCTTTGCTTGACTTAAAAATGCAGAAATAGTTTTTCATCTGTGTTTGTAAGGAAGCCGTTAATTCAATGTATTTGTTTTTTTCAGGTGTTATCTCCAAAACTGTTCACCTGCTACATATTGAGCAGAATTGCTTAAGACAGATAGCAGAACAGCATGTTTCGCTGTGTGAGGTACAAGCATAGAAATGAACCCAATCTGGGGTAATGTCACTTTTTTTTAAAATCTATACAGTATTCTTAATTGGTGCAAGCATCGCTAAGCTTTATTATAATTGCTAATTAAATGTCCTTGTTAAGGTGGGTACACACTTTTCGATTACGATATGCACAATAAAAATATTGTTTATGATATCATTGTGCGTATCATTCAGTGTGTACCTGTCAGAACTCGGGTATCAAGTGTTCCCAGCTGTGTCAGCAGTGGATCAGTGGAGGATACAAGAAACTTGAAACTGGGGGGTTTAATGTATTGGTGATGCATGAACTGAGGCACATGGGGATACAGAGGGCACAGCTAGGGAGTGTGTTGGCAGAGGCTCTTAACAGAGGTGTGGAGTCTAACCCTACCTACGGTCTTCTTCTGGGAACTACGTAAGGGATATGGGTTTTGCTGCGACTGTTGGGCAGGTTGCGGCCCTCTGTCAGAGTCACTCAGCACCTAGCTGTACTCTAGGGAAAGCTGTGATAATCTGGAACTGGTAGGCAAGTACTGTATCTATGGCTTTGGAGAATGTAATGAGGACCTGGTACTGGTAGATAAGTATCTATTATGGTTGCAGAAATAATTGATGCTCTCTAACTTTGGTCTGGAAACCGATGGTACAGGTAACGGTCTCGGAACCGATGGCATAGGGATCAGTCTGATAACTGATGGTTCATGGATTGGTCCAGGAACCAGTGGTTCATGTATCCTGTGATGTAGCCTGGAAGCTGATGATAACTCAGGAAACTGGAGGTGGTAATAGCAGAGTATCAGGCAGATGTCAAGTGAACCAGCTAATTCTATAGTCAGGTAACCTGGAGCCTACAAAACAGCCACTGGAATCTCTCTCAGGACAAGACAACTGTTCAAGGCACTGGACTGTTCTGCAATCTCTCCTTCTATCCTCCTCAGTGCAACTGATTGGAGGGCTGTCATATGACTGCAGATTGGTCCTAGATTGGACAGCAGGCTTCACTCTGGGCTGATTGCATCTGAGTCACATGACAAGTACTGAGCACTAGTGATTGGATCTCAAGGATAAGCAGACATTGGTGTCATGGTGGCACCCATGCAGCCTCATGCTGATGTGAGGCGCTAGATGTCACGCAGGACCACAGCGATGAAGTGACACTGCAATATCATGCCAGCCTACAGCACCACCAGCAGTGCTGGACCTGCCACAAAGGATAGACTAATGCACAGGTAAGATGAACGTGTGAGTGCCATGATTCCTGTAAGTACCTGGATAAGAGCGTGGTTGCAGGACAGAAAACAGAGAGTTGTAGTAAACGGAGTACAGTCAAAGGAGGGAAAGGTTACAAGTGGAGTACCCCAGGGATCTGTACTTGGACCGGTGCTTTTTAATATCTTTATTGGTGATATTGCAAATGGAATTGAGGGTAAAATGTGCCTTTTTGCAGATGACACAAAGCTATGCAACAGGGTAGACACACCAGGAGGGGTAAAACAAATGATTGAGGATCTAGGCAGATTAGAGAAATGGTCAAGAGAATGGCAACTACAGTTTAATGCCAAAAAATGCAAAATCATGCACTTGGGTCTCAGAAATCCAAAGACTCAATATAGTATAAATGGCACTATAATGGAAACTACAGAGGAAGAGAGGGATCTAGGTGTCACTATTTCAGGGAACTTAAAAGCAGGTAGGCAATGTAACAAAGCAATGAAGAAGGCAAGTCAGATGCTTGGTTGCATAGGGAGAGGTATCAGCAGTAGAAAGAAAGAAGTAATAATGCCACTGTATAGGTCATTGGTACGACCTCACCTAGAGTATTGTGTTCAGTTCTGGAGGCCATATCTCCAGAAGGATATAAATACATTAGAGACTGTACAAAGAAGAGCAACTAAAATGGTGCATGGCCTACATTACAAAACGTACCAAGAAAGACTAAAAGATCTTAATATGTATACTTTAGAGCAGAGAAGGGAAAGGGGGGACATGATAGAAACTTTCAAATATATCAAGGGCTTTAACAAGGTACAGGTGGGAGACATTCTTCACAGGAAGAGGAGCAACTGAACACGAGGATGTCACGGACCCACCGGTCGCCTGCTCCGATACGTCAATCTGAGCAGCGCCGGCCGTGACTGGGGTTCACTCAGGACACTCGGGTCCTTTCCTTGAGGTACACTGCCACCAGCCAAAACCTGATTTTAGCGCCTGAAACTGCGCAAGGGGCGGCTTGGCTCGCCCCTGACCACACAATACAAGACAACAATGGTAACGTTTTTCAGCCGTTCTCTTCCGAGGCTAATGAGTCTTAGGAACACAGAACCAGAACTGGGAATATGTATGATTTATTCCTAGAAATACTACAGAGCTTTAGAAAATAGTTACAAGATTTTACAATGATTTTAAAAGTACACACAAGTTTTAAATGCAAATTTCAAAAATAAAATAAAAGGAAAAAAAGACAGAACCGTATCCTACAATCCTGAAGTGGGGGGGTCCTCCACAAGAAATCTCTCGTCGCCTACAGCCTGCTTGCTCGACCCCCAGGTAGTGACACTGACTATAGGGAGAAGGGTCTTGTTATACCTTGCAGACTCCCTCATCCCTCCCACCCTTGGGATTTTTAACCATTCCCTTGCTGAGCCTAGTGAAGGTCCCTAGATATAGGATCTCTCCCATAAAGAATTTGTCCCTGCTTTGAAGTAGATTTTCTACATTCCTCAAGTGATAAGAGGTGATTTAGTGCAGGGCCAGAGCACCTTTTGGCCTGTTGGCTGGACACTATTGCTCTCCCCCCCAATCTGGTTTATGAGGGGTCTCAGATCTTATCTTACATCCTAACTCCAGAGGAGTCCACAGATGGCTACACTCCCTGGGTCACCAATAGTCCACACACATAATACATGACATGTTCTGATCTCCCACATAATAATCACAGGCGGCATGATTTTACCCAACATACCAGACATACATTGATTGAACAGATAATCATAACAGGAGGCATACGTTAATTTGATCGATCACCTGATCTGATCGTTACACCTCCCCCTTTTAAAATGGCGCACAGAGGCGGTGACCCACGTCACCGTCTCATCAGTGCGCTATTAACTACATCACCTGGACAGGTAGCAGTGGTCTCTGTGCTGAGACAGACTGCCACTGATTCTGCGGGATCTGTACTAACACGTCACTATACTTGACGTCTGTCATGGCACCACCTGACGCCATAGCCGTGGCTAGGGTGGGCAATGGGCATAGTCCCTGTCCCTCTCGCAGGAGATGGCAAACTAAAAGCACACAGGTGTCCTCGAACCCATAGTCTGTGAGCACACTGATATAGTGGGAGCTGTGTCCATCCCGGCTGGCAATGACACAGCCCACCACAGCTGTGCGTCGGACTCCTGGACACGGATTCTCCCCTGCAGCTGGCAGTTTGGCCTTACTCACTGAGATCAGTACCAGACCATTCCGCCACACCCCAAACGGCCATCCCCCTGGGACTCGTAACTCGGCACGTTTAACTATACCACAGGTGTGGGGCATTCTCCCAGCACCATATACAGACTTAAAAATGTCTTCCCAGCACCTCTCCTGAGCTGACTGACCCCCCCTCCCCTTCACTGGGGGGAAGGTCCACTCACTCAACACCTCACACCTCATCCTTTTGTGAGGAGATTCTCCCTCTTTGTCTGTGTGTGTGAATTGCGAAGGGGGGCACGTTTCTGCAAGGGGGAATACCAGCAGGTCATTGTCCCCTGTCTTGGGAACATCCCAGCTCAGCTTTTCTGAGGTTAATGGAGCTGAGTTTACCTGTGCTTCGCGGGCCCTCCCACCCTTCTGGTTACACACAGCAGCTTCCCTACTAGCCACTGGCTCTATTCCTGAAACAACCCTCTCACTGTACCCAGGGGTATCTTTCCCACTTCCCAGGTATGGGGCAGCCTGTGCAGGGTTGATTCTCAGTTCTGCGTGGAAAGCCAAGCTTTCCATGGCAGTCCAGGACACCTTCCTGAGCCTGACCTTCCCTCCCAGACCCGCAGGTTCTGTGCCTGGGGTGGTGCCACTGAGGTTCTCAGGAGAGGCATCCGTTATCCAGTGATGCTGGAAAAATGCACTCTCTGGAGAGTTCTCAGTGTCTGGAGGGAACCCCTGCTGTGTTCCTGTATATGTGTTTGTGTGTCTACAGTAAGGAGGGGGGTTTGGGGGGAAAGCTGCAGTAAGGGACACTCTCTCCCTATCTGACAGGTCTGCAGTGCACACAGGACCCACCAGGACACTTATTATACCTGGTACCACATTTCCCACATTAGAGCAAGACATCACATTATCAACAGTAACATCAATATCATAACCTGGGGAGGCATCTTGCACTACCTGAAAATTAGCCTGTGCATCTTCCACAACACATGGGACCCATCCTGCTGGCTTACAATTGCACCATGGCAAACCCGCTATATCTGGGTCCCATTGTCTCTGAGCAGGAATGGGGTTATCTGAGCATGTTGTCACCAGTAACTTATTGGCAGGTACATGCTCTGCCTGCAACCAACTCAGATCTGTCCCATTTCTGCAGTTAGCGTCCCCGGGCACCATGTCACAACCAGACATCACTGGAGGAACAGGGTTAACGTCTAGCACAGCAACCTTAATGACATCACCAGCAGCACTCCTACCACTGGTGAGTGAGGGTGTCTCATTCCCAACTAGATTAGGGCATTCATTTAACCCCACAAACTGGCAAGGATTACCCACTATACCTGTCTCTAACTCACCCTCCACCTCCACCGAAGGTACGGTACTATCACAGATCATCCCAGGGGCTTCACACAAAATAACAACATTGCAATGTTCAGCATGGTTACATACTACCTGAGATGCATCATATGGTTCAGAAGGGTTAGCGACAGTGGGGACAACAAAATGAAGTGGAGTGATTAAAAGTCCCACATCAGTAGTCCCACACCCATTTGTGTGCATACAGTCAGAAAGTCCCATTCCTCTTTCCGACATAGTCTCTCCCCTGCATACTTTCACTATGCAGTCAGCCCGTTCCGGCAACAAATCTGGAGCAACGGGTGGGAACATGCTGCTCACATCTTCCAGCAGTTTAAACTGGGGCTTGTGATGTGAGGTCTCCTGAGCAGGCTCCATGACGACTGTAGTAGGCAGAGTTACCTTGTCCTGGTGGGGCATTCCTGGTGAGAGCAAGCTGCTGACATCCTCAGCTTCTGCTTCTCCCAACCGTTTAAACTGGAACTTTGCTTCCAGAGCTGGTAACAGCAGCTGTTCTAGGCGACGCCACTCCACACCTATCCGGCGGCACTGATCTCCCCAAAATGGGGTATCCAGCTTTCTCCAAGCATCGACCTCCTGCTGCGCAAATTTGTAACATTGTCCCAGTTCTCTCAGAAGCACCCAAGGAGACGCGGATGGACCCCAGAAACGAAATGCTGCACGATACTGGCTGAAGGCATTGCACTCATCATAACTGGCCTGGGTGAGCTGCGTGATCATCTCCCCACGAGTATGGTTGTGGCAGGAGATACCTTGCAGCTGGCATTCTTCCGTTAGTTCCTCTGTGCTCAGTAGGGTAAACATATCATCATCCTCCACTGGGTCAATATACCCACTGGGCTCTTCTGGTGCTGTAGGGGATTGGTACTCTGCAGTCTCCCTGACTGCCACACATCCTACAGTCTCCCTGGTGCTAGCAGAGATGTCACCTCTCTGAGCATCGGTTGTAGTGTCCAGGGCCAGCTCATTATTCACAACCAAGCTGACACTCACTTGGCTTCCTCTGTCTGCTTCCAAGACAGGGAACTGTGCATGACGCGGTCCGGTGAAATTCGCGTCAGCGGTCATTTGGGACCTCTGTCCCTTGTTAGGCTCCCCATGATTGATAACAGAGTCCACATCATGATCCAACACATTATTTACTTCCACAGACAGTAAAAGTTCAGTACGAAGCCCATCTCCTGCTAACTCAGTAGCCACGGCAGATAAAGTCTCACGTAAAGGTTCGCCATCATGATGCCCTGTATCATCCTCCACTGGTTCACCAACAGCGATCAGCCCCCTGAGCCTCACCAGTTCCAACTGGTACTCACGCTGGGCCTGACGCTCTGCAGCCTCCCGTACGGCTTTGCGCTCCGCAGCCTCTCTGTCCACAGTGGCTTTGCGCTCCGCAGCCTCTCTGTCGACAATGCCTTGGCAGAACTGCACCAGCTGCAAAGCGAATACGGGGTTCACATTCTTCAATTGCCTGCTAGCAGCTAGAAGGTCGCTCTGCAGTGTAGACTTGCTGGGTCCAGCAGAAGTGTCTGACCCTGGCACGGTATCGTTTGTACTGTCCAGTGCTGACTGAGCCCCTGGGGTAGGATTGTCCATGGACTGGTTTCCTCCAGCAGCTAGAGTCCGATCGGCATCCACTAGTGCCTGAATCATACGTTTTCTACTCTGGCCAGACCAAGGGATATTCCTCTGCACACACACGACCGCCAGGTCATCTCTCCTCATCTGCTGGTAATCAGCCATCCTGAGTCTCACACTTGTCAAATAAAATGATAGGAAAGAAAACAAGAGAAGGGAGGGAACAGAAATTGCACTCACTGTGTGACTTTTAAAACTATAGTAAAGCTCTGAGTTCTGAT
This sequence comes from Crinia signifera, assembly GCF_055691185.1. Taxonomy (NCBI): domain Eukaryota; kingdom Metazoa; phylum Chordata; class Amphibia; order Anura; family Myobatrachidae; genus Crinia; species Crinia signifera. Next base: position 250,271,392 of record NC_139219.1, on the reverse strand, counting down.
TCTGGTGATGTGGGTATTTCTCACAAAATTCTACCCACACTCACTTAAGTTCTTAAAGAGAAAAATGAATTCTCCACCCCACCGCTTGCCACCAAATGTCACGGACCCACCGGTCGCCTGCTCCGATACGTCAATCTGAGCAGCGCCGGCCGTGACTGGGGTTCACTCAGGACACTCGGGTCCTTTCCTTGAGGTACACTGCCACCAGCCAAAACCTGATTTTAGCGCCTGAAACTGCGCAAGGGGCGGCTTGGCTCGCCCCTGACCACACAATACAAGACAACAATGGTAACGTTTTTCAGCCGTTCTCTTCCGAGGCTAATGAGTCTTAGGAACACAGAACCAGAACTGGGAATATGTATGATTTATTCCTAGAAATACTACAGAGCTTTAGAAAATAGTTACAAGATTTTACAATGATTTTAAAAGTACACACAAGTTTTAAATGCAAATTTCAAAAATAAAATAAAAGGAAAAAAAGACAGAACCGTATCCTACAATCCTGAAGTGGGGGGGTCCTCCACAAGAAATCTCTCGTCGCCTACAGCCTGCTTGCTCGACCCCCAGGTAGTGACACTGACTATAGGGAGAAGGGTCTTGTTATACCTTGCAGACTCCCTCATCCCTCCCACCCTTGGGATTTTTAACCATTCCCTTGCTGAGCCTAGTGAAGGTCCCTAGATATAGGATCTCTCCCATAAAGAATTTGTCCCTGCTTTGAAGTAGATTTTCTACATTCCTCAAGTGATAAGAGGTGATTTAGTGCAGGGCCAGAGCACCTTTTGGCCTGTTGGCTGGACACTATTGCTCTCCCCCCCAATCTGGTTTATGAGGGGTCTCAGATCTTATCTTACATCCTAACTCCAGAGGAGTCCACAGATGGCTACACTCCCTGGGTCACCAATAGTCCACACACATAATACATGACATGTTCTGATCTCCCACATAATAATCACAGGCGGCATGATTTTACCCAACATACCAGACATACATTGATTGAACAGATAATCATAACAGGAGGCATACGTTAATTTGATCGATCACCTGATCTGATCGTTACAGAGGACATGCACTGAAACTAGAGGGAGGAAGATTCAGGGGAAATGTGAGGAAGAATTTTTTCACAGAAAGAGTAGTAGATAAGTGGAATAGCCTCCCAACAGAGGTGGTAGACTCAAATACAGTAGTACAATTTAAACATGCTTGGGATAAGCATATTGATATCCTTACATAAAAATAAGGATCAAATATGGCTTGAGGTAACATGTTTAAAAAAAGGGGCAGACTAGATGGGCCAAGTGGTTCTTATCTGCCGTCAAATTCTATGTTTCTATGTTACCTACTATGCCGGTAATGATGCGCACTCTCATGGGATCGGTAACGATAACCACTATTATCTGAACATGCAGTCAAATCTGACAGTATTGTCAGTGACTGCACCTTTGGTGGGGGTCCAGGTAACATCACTGCATTATATTGTTAATGATATTGTTCCGTGTTTACCCAGCAGGTCACTCGTTTTGCAATGCCGTATATCGTATACTGTCTAGGACATTAGTTTTAATTATAGTTTAGTATTATTATTTTATGTTTAAAAAACACCTTCCTGTTGAACTATTGAGGGTGTAGTTGTAACCCATAAAGATTGGAATATTCACTCAGCTGCAGTACAATATGTGACTTATAGAGTGACATATTGGGGGAAAATTACTAAGGTGTGTATTCCACTTCACATGTGATGTTGCTATGGGAAATCAATCAGAATCTACTTTTTATTCATTTAGCCCCCTCTAGTCTAGAAGATAGTAGACAGGATGTGATTGGTTGCCCATAGCAACATCACATGTGAAGTAGAATAAACACCTTAGTAAATTTCCCCCATTGCATTTATAGATGAAACAGCAATATTTCTCACATCATATTTAAGTTATTAACCCCTTCATGACAGAGCCAGTTTGTGCCTTCATGACAGAGCCCTTTTTTTCAAATCTGACATGTCTCACTTAAGTGGGGATAACTTTTTTTTGCTTTTACTTATCCCAGTGATTTTGAGATTGTTTTCTCGTGACACATTGTACTTCAAGTTAGTGGTAAATTTTGGTCGATACAGTCTGTGTTTTTTTGTGAAAAATACCAAAATATCGTGAAAAAATGGAAAATTTAGCAATATGCAAAATGTCACATTTTCTGCTTGTGAGACAAATAATCATACCACTCAAAATAGTTAATAACTAACAAAGACCATATGTCTACTTTATGTTGCAATCATTATTTCAACCTCCTTTTCATTTTTTTGGACACTAGGAGGCTTCAAATATGACTAGCAAATTCTCAAATTTTCAAGAAAATTTCAAACACTGATTTTTTTAGGGACCAGTTCAGTTCTGATGTGACTTTGAGGGACTTGTATGTGAGACACCCCCATAAATGATGCCATTTCAAAAACTGCACCCCTCACAGTATTCAAAACAGCATTTTGGAAGTTTGTTAACCCTTTAGGTGTTTCACAGGAATTAAAACAAAGTGTAGGTGAAATTTCAAAATTTCTTTTTTTTTGCAGAGTTTCAATTTTAATACATTTTTCTAACGAATACAGTAGATTTTACTAGAGAAATGTGACTAAAAATTGATTCCCCCAATTCTTTTGTTTTCAAAAATATCCTATATGTGGCCCTAGTGTGCACGTTGACCAAACCACAGGCTTCATAATAGAAGGAGCACCTACTTGATTTTGGAGCCTCCTTTTTATGAGATTATTTTTTAGGCACCATGTAGGTTTCTAGGCACCATAAGTGCTAAAAGTTAGGAACCTCCCCCACAAGTCACCCCATTTTGCAATCTACACCCCTCAGGGAATTCATCTAGGGGTAAAGTGTACATTTCAAACCCCCAGGGGTTTCACCAATTTTGGTACAACTGGGATGTGAAAATGGAAAATTACATTTTTTTACACAAACATGCAGTTCTGGCTCAAAATGTTTCATTTTCACAAGGAATGAAGGAGACAAAGCACCCCAAAGTCTGTGCCCCAATTTCTCCCGAGTACGGCAATGCCTCACATGTGACCAAAAAATACCAGTTGGGCGCATGGCAGGACTCAGAAGGGAAGGAGTGATTTTGGGATTTTGCAGCACAGATTTTGGTAGAATGAATGGTGGGTGCCATGTTGCATTAGCAAGACTCCCAAAGCACCAATACAGTGGAACCCCCCCACAAGTCACCCCATTTTGCAAAGTACACCCCTCAGGGAATTCATCTAGGGGTATAGTGTACATTTCAAACCCCCAGGGGTTTCACCAATTTTGATACAACTGGGCAGTGAAAATGAAAAATTACATTTTTTTACACAAAAATGCAGTTCTGGCTCAAAATTTTTCATTTTCACAAGGAATGAAGGAGACAAAGCACCCCAAAATCTGTGCCCCAATTTCTCCCGAGTACGGCAATGCCTCACATGTGACCAAAAAATACCAGTTGGGCGCATGGCAGGACTCAGAAGGGAAGGAGTGATTTTTGGATTTTGCAGCACAGATTTTGGTGGAATGAATGGTGGGTGCTATGTTGCACCAATACAGTGGAAGCCCCCCACAAGTCACCCCATTTTGCAAAGTACACCCCTCAGGGAATTCATCTAGGGGTATAGTGTACATTTCAAACCCCCAGGGGTTTCACCAATTTTGATACAACTGGGCAGTGAAAATGAAAAATTAAATTTTTTTACACAAAAATGCAGTTCTGGCTCAAAATTTTTCATTTTCACAAGGAATGATGGAGACAAAGCACCCCAAAATCTGTGCCCCAATTTCTCCCGAGTACGGCAATGCCTCACATGTGACCAAAAAATACCAGTTGGGCGCATGGCAGGACTCAGAAGGGAAGGAGTGATTTTTGGATTTGGCAGCACAGATTTTGGTGGAATGAATGGTGGGTGCCATGTTGCATTAGCAAGACTCCCAAAGCACCAATACAGTGGAACCCCCCCACAAGTCACCCCATTTTGCAAAGTACACCCCTCAGGGAATTCATCTAGGGGTATAGTGTACATTTCAAACCCCCAGGGGTTTCACCAATTTTGATACAACTGGGCAGTGAAAATGAAAAATTACATTTTTTTACACAAAAATGCAGTTCTGGCTCAAAATTTTTCATTTTCACAAGGAATGAAGGAGACAAAGCACCCCAAAATCTGTGCCCCAATTTCTCCCGAGTACGGCAATGCCTCACATGTGACCAAAAAATACCAGTTGGGCGCATGGCAGGACTCAGAAGGGAAGGAGTGATTTTTGGATTTGGCAGCACAGATTTTGGTGGAATGAATGGTGGGTGCCATGTTGCATTAGCAAGACTCCCAAAGCACCAATACAGTGGAACCCCCCACAAGTCACCCCATTTTGCAAAGTACACCCCTCAGGGAATTCATCTAGGGGTATAGTGTACATTTCAAACCCCCAGGGGTTTCACCAATTTTGATACAACTGGGCAGTGAAAATGAAAAATTACATTTTTTTACACAAAAATGCAGTTCTGGCTCAAAATTTTTCATTTTCACAAGGAATGAAGGAGACAAAGCACCCCAAAATCTGTGCCCCAATTTCTCCCGAGTACGGCAATGCCTCACATGTGACCAAAAAATACCAGTTGGGCGCATGGCAGGACTCAGAAGGGAAGGAGTGATTTTTGGATTTGGCAGCACAGATTTTGGTGGAATGAATGGTGGGTGCCATGTTGCATTAGCAAGACTCCCAAAGCACCAATACAGTGGAACCCCCCCACAAGTCACCCCATTTTGCAAAGTACACCCCTCAGGGAATTCATCTAGGGGTATAGTGTACATTTCAAACCCCCAGGGGTTTCACCAATTTTGATACAACTGGGCAGTGAAAATGAAAAATTACATTTTTTTACACAAAAATGCAGTTCTGGCTCAAAATTTTTCATTTTCACAAGGAATGAAGGAGACAAAGCACCCCAAAATCTGTGCCCCCATTTCTCCAGAGTACGGCAATGCCTCACATGTGACCAAAAAATACCAGTTGGGTGCATGGCAGGACTCAGAAGGGAAGGAGTGATTTTTGGATTTTGGAGCACAGATTTTGGTGGAATGAATGGTGGGTGCCATGTTGCATTACCAATACAGTGGAACCCCCCCACAAGTGACCCCATTTTGCAAACTACACTCCTCAGGGAATTCATCTAGGGGTATAGTGTACATTTCAAACCCCCAGGGGTTTCACCAATTTTGGTACAACTGGGCTGTGAAAATGAAAAATTACATTTTTTTTACACAAAAATGTACTTCTGGCTCAAAATTTTTCATTTTCACAAGGAATGAAGGAGACAAAGCACCCCAAAATCTGTGCCCCCATTTCTCCAGAGTACGGCAATGCCTCACATGTGACCAAAAAATACCAGTTGGGTGCATGGCAGGACTCAGAAGGGAAGGAGTGATTTTTGGATTTTGGAGCACAGATTTTGGTGGAATGAATGGTGGGTGCTATGTTGCATTACCAATACAGTGGAACCCCCCACAAGTGACCCCATTTTGCAAACTACACCCCTCAGGGAATTCATCTAGGGGTATAGTGTACATTTCAAACCCCCAGGGGTTTCACCAATTTTGGTACAACTGGGCTGTGAAAATGAAAAATTACATTTTTTTACACAAAAATGTACTTCTGGCTCAAAATTTTTCATTTTCACAAGGAATGAAGGAGACAAAGCACCCCAAAATCTGTGCCCCCATTTCTCCAGAGTACGGCAATGCCTCACATGTGACCAAAAAATACCAGTTGGGTGCATGGCAGGACTCAGAAGGGAAGGAGTGATTTTTGGATTTTGCAGCTCAGATTCTGGTGGAATGAATGGTGGGTGCTATGTGGCATTAGCAAGACCCCCGAAGCACGGTGAAATGATGAACCTAATAATCCATAGATGTGTGGTATATTTTGAAACACTCCTTTATACATAGGCCGGGTTTGTCGGGGCAAGTTTCACAGTGGAAAATAGTTTCCTTTCTTATTCCCTTTTTATAGCAAACTTTGCACCTTTTTTGTGTCCTGCCCTTTCTTGCAGTGGAGGGGATTTCGTTGGGAAAATGCTGCCCTGGTACAATACGGGGGCCAGTACTAGAAGTACTGGGGCCCTCTGCCTGCTGGTTCCCAAATATTAGGCCCTTTATGACTTCCTCTTGAAAGTGCATAAATGTCCCCCTCTGGCCGGTAGAACGGAATAGCACGTAAGCATTATACAGTGCCATCTGGATGATATACACGGCCAGCTTCTTGTACCAGATATTTGTTTTCCGCAGGGCACTGTACGGCTTCAGTACCTGATCTGAAAGATCCACTCCGCCCATGTACTTATTGTAATCTAGGATACAATTTGGTTTTGAGGTGTGGGTACTGGTACCTCGTACAGGGATGGAGGTGGTACTGTCTCCATGAATTGTTGTCAGTATAAGGACATCCCTCTTGTCCTTATATTTGACCAACAACATATTTTCGGTGCATATTCCCCTGCTTTCACCCCTTCTCATTACATGGGCAATGTGCGTTTTTGGGAGGCCTCTTTGGTTCTTATGCACAGTACCGCAAGCTGCTGTACCTCTTGAACCAAGGGCCTTAAACAGGGGGATGCTGGTGTAAAAGTTATCCACATAGAGGTGATAACCCTTATCCAGGAAGGGGTGCATTAAATCCCAGACAATTTTTCCACTAACACCTACGAGGGAGGGGGGGCATTCTGGCGGTTCAATTCTTGAATCCTTCCCTTCATATACCCTAAACTTGTGGGTGTACCCTGTGGTGCTTTCACACAGCTTATACATTTTTATGCCATACCTTGCCCTCTTACTGGGAAGGTACTGGCGGAATTTAACCCTTCCTTTAAAATGTATAAGGGACTCGTCGATGCTAATACATTTATCAGGGATGTATAGCTCTGGAAATTTGGCACTGAAGTGATCAATGACCGGCCTGACTTTGAATAGCCTGTCAAAGGTGGGATCATCTCTGGGTGGGCACTGTGCATTATCGGTGTAATGTATAAATTTATGGATTGCCTCAAAACGAGTCCGAGTCATAGCCATACGGTAAAATGGGGTGCTGTACAGAACATCTGTACTCCAATATTGCCTAATTTGTGGCTTTTTTACTATGCCCATATGAAACACCAGACCCCAAAACGTCATCATCTCTACTGCATCTACAGGGGTCCACCTAGCAAATGATGACGTGGGGTTTTGAGCAATAAACTGCTGGGCATATAAATTAGTTTGGTCCACCATTAAATTTATAAAATCATCAGAGAAAAATAATTTGAAAAAGTCAATTTCTCTGAGACCTGTGGAATCAAATTGGATTCCTGGCATGGCCAAAAACTCAGGAACCTGGGGCTCAAAATTGTCTGGTGGTGGGGTCCATACGAGATCAATTATTGGGGGGGGGGTCTCAGCTGCTCTACGGGGGCGTCTTTGAGGGGGTCCCTCATCACCAGAGGAGGAAGAGGAGCTTAAGACGAATCCTTCAAATTCCCCGCTTGCCTCACTGGCTGTGTCAGAGTCAGAAGCAAGCATGGCATATGCCTCCTCCACTGAATACATTCTTCTGGATGACTGGGATGACATTTGGGATGACATTTGGGATGACATTTTTATTTTTGTGTTACTGGTAGTGAAATGTTTCAACATGTGTATAGTGTAGGGGGGGGTACAAACTTTATTTCAACCCGGGGGGTATGTAGTGTGTAGTGTGTATGTAGTGCAGAAAAAAAAAATACTTTATACAAAAAAAAAAAAATTGAAGGGGTTAAAAAAACAGAAAAAAAGGTCCTGCGCCAAAAATTGAGCACAGATGTTGGTCAGTAACGTCCGTCACTGAACAGCGCTCAAAGGCAACAGGAATTTGATCAAAAAAAAAAAAAAATAGATCAACCCTGTGCCGAAAAAGCTGATCAGTGATGTACGTCACTGATCAGCGCACAGTGGCCACAGGACACCCACAAAATCACAATGTGTGTAAAAAAAAAATTAAAAAAAGACCACACAGCACCCACAAAAAAAAAAAGGTGATCAGTGATGCGACACTGATTACCAGTGAGGGGCAGCAGGTGCACAACCTTTGGTGCAACTGGCAGCAACTGACAGGTATATATAAAAAAAAAAAACCTCTGCACCCCCAAAAAGTTGCTGATCACCTCAGATATAGTGATCAGCACAAAAGGCGGGGGTAGCAGACACAAAATATACACTCTCTATCACTCTCTGTCACTATCTCTCTCTATCTCTCACTATCTATCACTATCTATCACTATCTATCACTATCTATCACTATCTATCACTCTAGGACACTGCAGCAGCAGCACTGACAGTTATATGTATAAAAAAAAAACTGCACCCCCAAAAAGGGGGGGTAGCAGACACAAAATATACACTCTCTATCACTCTCTGTCACTATCTCTCTCTATCTCTCTATCTCTCACTATCTATCACTATCTATCACTCTATGACACTGCAGCAGCAGCACTGACAGTTATATATATAAAAAAAAAACTGCACCCCCAAAAAGGGGGGGTAGCAGACACAAATCTCTCTATCTCTCACTATCTATCACTATCTATCACTATCTATCACTATCTATCACTCTATGACACTGCAGCAGCAGCACTGACAGTTATTTATATATAAAAAAAACCTGCACCCCCAAAAAGGGGGGGTAGCAGACACAAAATATAGCTCTCTCTCTCTCTATCTCTCTATCTCTCTATCACACTGCAGCAGCAGCAGGAAGTCTCAGGAAGTCAGATCCAGGAAGCGTCCAGCACGCTACAAGCAGTGATCAAGTGATCAGGTAAGGTATTTGCAAGGATCAGGTAAGTATTAGCAAGGATCAGGTCAGTATCACGGCAGATAGGCACGGTGACCGCTCTGCACGCTATTCCAGACCGGAATGGCGTCTGCAGCGCAGTCACCGTTAGTTTAAATGTCGCGCCTTGGCTGTGATTGGTCCGTGGGTCCCACGGACCAATCACAGCCTTGGGGGCAGGTGGGGTGAGGGTGGGGTGAGGTGTCATCGTCACCGATGACCCCCTCATGCCCCCTCACACCCGGCGGTGATTGACACCTGTGTTACCGAGCGTCTGATTCGCTGGTAACACAGGAAAACGCTGTGAATGGCTGTTCACACTGAACAGCCAATCACAGCGATCGCCGACGGGGGGGCGGCATCGCAGCCCCCCCTGGGCATGCAGGGACATGTCTGCTGTCAGGGACAGCAGACATCGTCCCTCTGTCACTGCGTCTCTAGACGCAGTGACAGTTTAAAGTCATGACGTATATATACGTCATGTGTCGGGAAGTACTTCCCGGCCATGACGTATATATACGTCAAATGTCGTGAAGGGGTTAAGTAGAAGAAGAATATGCGGCACTCAGGAGTCTTTTGTAATTAGGAAGAATTTTATTCCAACATGTTTCGGGAGCATATACTCCCGTCGTCAGGGATGATCCCTGACGACGGGAGTATATGCTCCCGAAACATGTTGGAATAAAATTCTTCCTAATTACAAAAGACTCCTGAGTGCCGCATATTCTTCTTCTACTACATGGACACTGGTTCAATGAAGGCACCTGAGCACTTGATCTAAGCTGATCTTTACTGGGAGTGCCGGATACTGTGACTTTATATATATATATATATATATATATATATATATATATATATATATATATATATATATATAGTGTAGACACAAGAGAAACATTACAGAGGCACAGCTGTAAGCATTAGTAGACTCAAAAGTTACAAAGACAGGTTAAGTTGCAAAAATAACTAAAATACACTCTGGGGCCACAGTGACTGCGCTGTGCAAGCTCTTCACTATGTAATGAAGCACTCTCACTCTAGTGAAGTGCCCGTAAATTTTACTGGGCACAATGCTGGCCATGACACGGCATGCACTGCGGCCTCCTGCAGCCTTCCGCCGTATGTGAGGCCTCACTAAACTACAACCCAATCTGAATTGGGTACTATAAATACAGGGAATGGATGGCAAGAAAGCATGTTGGTTGGTAACAGATTGAAAGAAGATATAAGGCCAAATATAATAGGGTGTGAGAATCAGAAAGTGAGCAATATTGGGAGAGTGTTCCCAATTTTTTTTTTTAAAGCGGCAATCAATTACATTGGTCAACCTGGTTTTCTCAGGGTAAATGATTGTCACTTTAAAAAAATGGGAAAACTCTCCCAAAATCTCTCACTTTGGGGGTTATTCTAGTCCATTCTTTCTGACAAAATCCTTCTTAGATGGACAAAACCATGTGCACTGCGGGTGGGGCAGATGTAACTTGTGCAGAGAGAGTTAGATTTGGGTGGGGTTTTTCTTCAAAGTGAGATCTATATTGAAGTGTAAAATCATGCAGTCAGTATTTTCCCTGCACAGAAACAAAATAACTCACCCAAATCTAATTCTCTCTGCACATGTTACATCTGCCCCCCTGCAGTGCACATGGTTTTGTCCATCTAAGAAGGATTTTGTCAGAAAGAATGAGCTAGAATAAACCCCTTTGTGATTCTCACACCCTATTACATTTGGCCCATAGTGCTTTTGCTGTTGGTGACTTCAGTAAAGGAACCACCCTTTTATAGATGACATTGCAGGGTGGTGATGCCAATATCTCCTAAGGAAAAAACACTGAACCAATGTGAAGTAAGATTGTAGAATTGTTGAAGTTGTCCCCTAATGCCTGTGACTGGGGCCTATGTGTTCATATTTTGGTTATGTAAAGGAAATATATTAGGATTGTTCCCACTCTATATATATACTGTTATTTTATTATACCACTTTATTTTATTATATACCTAATAAAAGTTCATTTTTAATTCTATACAGTAAAGTTTTCCCAAAAATAGATTTATTTCTTAAGATTTTTATGTAACTGTGTACTTCATTATACCTAGGAGAGCACCACAAACCAAACTACAGTAAGAAAAGAGATACACACTTTGGACAAATGACCTGGCTTGCTTTGACCAATGGTGTGGTTTACTGATGAGAGTAGGTGCAGCTGTACTTCCAGGGCTCCAATGGTTATGATATGAAATGGAACGTGACCAGTGTCTGTACATATAAGCAGTAGTTGTGCTGGGTTGCTGAAACAGCAGTGAAAGTAGGATAATCATAGGATTATTACCCTTTCTGCAGCTAAGGGTGAAGAAGTCCATTTTGCACTATGTTACTCTACGCAGTAACAAGACTGTGCCATACATGTGCAGTACTACCTAAGTTTGGTAAGAAAGTTAAGCTTCTCTGGAGGAACTAACAGGAAGAATGTGTAATAGTGCAGTCTTTCAGTGCATTCTATCAGAGCGGGGCTATGTATATCCTCATTCCATCTTGTCTCTAGCAGCCAATGAGAGCTGTAAGGGAGAAAAAGGGCTTCCCTCAGATCTAGTGTTCCTCTACTACTGTACAGTAGATAGACATTGAAGCCAATTGTATTAGACATAATATATAATACAGAACATATCATCATATGATTATTTTCATTTTTATTAGCATGTCTTTCTGTTAAAAAAAAATGTCCTTTAACTTTATAGATAGTTTAGAGCTTTATTTCTACAGAAATAACAGTGTGCCACTTTCTTTACTTCAAATGGATGGTAACACTGAGCTTGTTATGCGGGGATATGCCACTGACATCTCGAACAGCGGGAAAAGGATGCCGAGCCATATATAAGCATTGTGATCAAAACAGAAGCCCAAGATAATCAGCCCGTATGCGGTTAGCCAAAGTGCTAGTTCAAAGGGGTATGTGATCTTTACTTTAGCAAAAAAAATGAATCTAAATTTGATATCTGTGTGCTTATCAGACTAAAAAATCATTAAATTTAAGAAAAACAAAGTCTCCATTGACTATGTTTTTGGATTGCCGCATACTACTCCCAGCGTGGCTTTATCAAATTAGTTTATAATGATTAAATCTAACACAGCTATAATAAATTAGTTTTTGCAAAACACTTATAATCCTTTTTTGATTTTTATATATAATTCCAGTTCATCAGATCATTAGTGTTATTGCTTTTTTATGCTAGGTTAATTTTGTACTGCTGAGACAGCTAAAAGGCTACAGACATAATACAATACACAAGGAACCATGAGTTACAATGTTTACATCTCCTGCATGGCACTGCTTGAGATGTATATCATAAATTACATTTTGGAGCATGTAAATCAAGTCATAAAAATGTTTTCAAAGCAAATAAAATAGTTGACAAGAGTCTTATGCCAGCGTGATCCACTGTAAAGGACATCCACCTAACTAAAGTTTGACATCCACAAGTAACAAATCCATCATCTATAATAAATTATATTAATATTATTACATTACAAATTACTTGTGTTATGGAACTAAACATATGCAACACTTCATACTTTTCAATCTATTCACACACACAAACATTTATATATATATATATATATATATATATATATATATATATATATATATATATAGCTATATACTGTAGCATATATATATATATATATCACAATCGAAAAGGGGTTGTGACCTTATCCTGCGCTGTTTGGGAAGCAGCACTTCTCTATGGCCTCGCTGTTAATAGAGGTCCAATGGATTGATAGAGAGAAAGATATAGAGGTGCACTAAATAGTGTTTCACCAAGAAAAGTTTCTTTACAAAAATAAAAAGTAGGATATATTTATTCCATTAATAAAACATAAAATACATTGTAAAATACATATATTCTGAATGGTGGTTGTAAGCTTTCTAATTGATGATTTCACATAGGAGTTCTGGTACCCGCTTTGACCATAGTTTTATATTGGTCTGTAATAACCCTACGCGTTTCGTCCCTTGGGACTTCTTCAGGGGCAACAATAAATCTGGATGGTGAAACAATACTGTATGTAAGTTATATAATATAACTAGTATTAAGGTGGCATAACAATGTATGCATGTGTGGTCATTAATATCCATTAATATCCACATACATTATAGTGTTCATATATATATATATATATATATATATATATATATATATATATATATATATATATATATAATTCCTCCATATATATTACGATTGCATATATATGATACTCCATGTATAATACAATTAAATATATAAGACCAATAAAGTGCAACCTACCGGTGGATGTGAATGGTGTCCACAGTCAGAATGCAGAGATACTCCCTGTCTGATCTGCTGGGGTTTAAATGCTTCCAAAATTATGACCTCACTTCCTGTATCCATGGAACGAATTAAGTACTATTATTATTAAGTATTATATATATATATATATATATATATATATATATATATATATATATATATATATATATATATATATATATATATATATATATAGACAGGGGGGGTACTGTTGCTGCGCTCACACTCTTTATGAGGTTTTTTCACAAAGGCTATGCTGTCACCTCAGATCAGTTCCTTTATAGGATTTATCCAGGTGTAAATATGTCCGTTATATGGATGGCTGCTTATTTCTCCTGTTGAGACGTTTGTTGTGGCGTCTTGGGTAAATTCACTGGGAAAAAGGGGTGAGAAAATAGCGCTCTATAGTGTAGTAGTTTTCATAGCCATTCTGCATTTAAATAATATTGTGCGTACCGTATGAAAATAAATTTTGTGCTCATCAAACAATTCTTTGTTTGTGTGGGTTCTTTTACCAGGATACTACCCGGATTGTGCCGTTTTCAAAGAATCCTTTTTGTCCACAGGTTCTTTCAAAATCCCGTGCAATTTAGGACCGTGTGTCCCACAGTGGAAAAGAAAGAGAACTCCAATTATAATAAAAAAGGAGTTTTTTAATAAAGTGCTTCAAAGTAAAGTGAACAAAATTGCTTACATAAGTAAAAAAGTTGCTGGAGTAGTGAACGGTTATCCCTCAACGCGTTTCATCACTTATGCCATATGCAAATGGCTGGACTTCATCAGGAGAGTGGTTACAATGTTACCTACAATGCCTATTTATAGGGTGGTCACTTAAGGATGCACGCCGTATAAGGCGCTTCCGGTATGTGTAATTAGCGTAATTAGCGTATTTGTGCGCATGCGCGAGACTCCCACAGTCTCGCGTGCGCTTCTGACTATCAGAGACGTTCTATACCACGTCTCTGTGTGTTCAGCGTGGTTAGCGTAATTTCAGCGTTTCCATGCGCATGCGCGAGACTCTCAGGGTCTCGCGTGCGCTGCTTGTAGTTAGGGACGCTCGCTATCGCGTCTCCGGATAGCTACAGCTGTATCGTCGTGCAGTCACTTCTCAGACCTGCGCGAGACTTCTGTAGTCTCGCGCCTGTTGCTGCGGACGCTTCCTTGTTGCTAAGTAAACGCTGGAATGTGATAGCGTCCACATAGATATTACTGCGGACGCTTTCAATCACTAAGTGAGTATGTTCACATAATTATGGAAACGTAGCCATGGGAACATCCTGTCTCTGGTTGTTTCTTTATGCTTTCCGATTGACTACATGGTGATTAACAGTATTTGTTCCCCTTGAGTTGGTATTAGTTGTTTGTAAAAGTGCCACGCTATAAATAATCATTTACAGAGGATTTGGCCATCAAAGTACAATGCTAAATATAAATACACATATATATATATATATAAAATAAAGATATACATATACACATGGAACATTCATAAAAGCATGAATAAAAATGCATAAAAAATACATAAAAAATACAAATAAGTACACATATATACAAAAATCACAATATTATACACATAAGGTGCAGGTCGTATCCAACAGTTTCAGAATAGTTTTAAAATGCATAGATTACAAATTTAGTATTAAAATCAGCTTTTCTGTTTTTAATTTAAAAGGATGTATTGAAAGAAGTAAGACAATAGGTTTTATCAAGATATTACATGGGGTTATTAGTCATGTTCAGAGAAATGCTGCTATCTCAAATGACTCGTTTAACCCATGTGGTGCCATGGTGTTAAGAGTAAAGATCCAGAACATCTCTCTCTGTGACAATAATTTCTCATGATCACCCCCTCTTGGTCCCAAACACACATGCTCAATAGCTTTAAAATGTAGGTCTCCAGGATTAGAACTGTGAACTTTTAAAAAATGTTTAGGAACAGAGTGATTTTCTAATTTATTTTTAATAGCTCTGACATGCTCCTGTACTCTAATCTTCAAGTTTCTTTTGGTTTTCCCAATATATTTTAGTTTGCAGGAGCACTCTAGTTGATATATCACCCATGTGGTCATACAATTCATGAGATCTTTGATCTTATATGTATTTGTGTTGTTATAATTATTGAACTCATGATTAACAGGGCTTACATATTTGCATATCACACAAGAATTACATTTAAAAAAACCTTTTGTATTGCCTAGCCAATTTTTGGGGACCACAGCAGGTTGTAGTAAACTTGGTGCTATGTGATCCTTCAGATTTTTCGCTTTCCTGAAGGCTATCAAAGGTTTATCGGGCAGTACTGTACTTAAAATTGGGTCTGTTTTTAGTATTTCCCAATGTTTATACATCACATTCCTTATTAGATGTTCTTTCTCATTAAACTGAGTGACAAAAATACATTGATCCTTATTATTTTGTTCTTTATTTTTATACTTCAAAAGATCCTCACGATTGACACTTTCTATTTTGGTTTTAGCTTCGTTCAACAGTTTTTCTGGATATCCTCTTTGAACGAATCTATCCTTGTATATGTTTAACTGTTCATCTAGATCTATTCTTGAACTGCAATTACGTTTTATCCTGGAGAACTGAGAATATGGTATGTTCGTTTTCCATTTCTTAGCGTGTCCACTTTTAAAGTGCACGTAGCTATTGGTATCTACATTTTTAATGTAATTGCTAGTTACCACATTTTTATCTGAACTTTTCAATATTAAATCTAGGTATTCAATTTTTTCATCCTCGATCTTGGATGTAAAAGAAAGGTTGTACTCATTTATTGCTAGATAATCCATAAATTTTAAAAACAGATCTTTGCTGCCATTCCATATTATGATTATATCATCAATATATCTGTAAAATGCTATAATATTTTGTTTAAAATCATGATTCCCATATATATGTTTCCGCTCCCAGCTTCCCATGTGCAAGTTGGCGAATTAAAAACAGAAAAGCTGATTTTAATACTAAATTTGTAATCTATGCATTTTAAAACTATTCTGAAACTGTTGGATACGACCTGCACCTTATGTGTATAATATTGTGATTTTTGTATATATGTGTACTTATTTGTATTTTTTATGTATTTTTTATGCATTTTTATTCATGCTTTTATGAATGTTCCATGTGTATATGTATATCTTTATTTTATATATATATATGTGTATTTATATTTAGCATTGTACTTTGATGGCCAAATCCTCTGTAAATGATTATTTATAGCGTGGCACTTTTACAAACAACTAATACCAACTCAAGGGGAACAAATACTGTTAATCACCATGTAGTCAATCGGAAAGCATAAAGAAACAACCAGAGACAGGATGTTCCCATGGCTACGTTTCCATAATTATGTGAACATACTCACTTAGTGATTGAAAGCGTCCGCAGTAATATCTATGCGGACGCTATCACATTCCAGCGTTTACTTAGCAACAAGGAAGCGTCCGCAGCAACAGGCGCGAGACTACAGAAGTCTCGCGCAGGTCTGAGAAGTGACTGCACGACGATACAGCTGTAGCTATCCGGAGACGCGATAGCGAGCGTCCCTAACTACAAGCAGCGCACGCGAGACCCTGAGAGTCTCGCGCATGCGCATGGAAACGCTGAAATTACGCTAACCACGCTGAACACACAGAGACGTGGTATAGAACGTCTCTGATAGTCAGAAGCGCACGCGAGACTGTGGGAGTCTCGCGCATGCGCACAAATACGCTAATTACGCTAATTACACATACCGGAAGCGCCTTATACGGCGTGCATCCTTAAGTGACCACCCTATAAATAGGCATTGTAGGTAACATTGTAACCACTCTCCTGATGAAGTCCAGCCATTTGCATATGGCATAAGTGATGAAACGCGTTGAGGGATAACCGTTCACTACTCCAGCAACTTTTTTACTTATGTAAGCAATTTTGTTCACTTTACTTTGAAGCACTTTATTAAAAAACTCCTTTTTTATTATAATTGGAGTTCTCTTTCTTTTCCACTGTGGGACACACGGTCCTAAATTGCACGGGATTTTGAAAGAACCTGTGGACAAAGAGGATTCTTTGAAAACGGCACAATCCGGGTAGTATCCTGGTAAAAGAACCCACACAGACAAAGAATTGTTTGATGAGCACAAAATTTATTTTCATACGGTACGCACAATATTATTTAAATGCAGAATGGCTATGAAAACTACTACACTATAGAGCGCTATTTTCTCACCCCTTTTTCCCAATATATATATATATATATATATATATATATATATATATATATATATATATATATATATATATATATAGACCTTGGTGTGGAGGCACTCCAAATAAATGACACACTGCACAGTGTAGACAGTAACGTTTCGAGGTTTATTACCTCTTCATCAGATTTTGCGGTCCCGGTGCAGGAATTGGGATCCCTGGATGGCACCCTTGAAAAATTAAAACAGTATTGGCGGTAGTGCTGCTCCCACTGGGGATTATATATATATATATATATATATATATATATATATATATATATATATATATACACATATACATACATACACTTTATTAATATTAAGTATATATATATATATATATATACATATATATATATATATATATATATATATATATATATCTACTGTATATACTGTAGCTATAGACAGATAGCTAGCTAGATAGATGTGTGTATGTGCTTGTGTTTATATTAATGCATGAAAAAAAATGGTAGGGCGACGTTTCAAGACCAGTAAGGTCTATTCATCAGGTCCATAACAGATAAGGTACACAGACAACAATCAAGGTTCTTACCTAGTGAAGAGACATATATAGTGTCACTAACCAGCATGCAGATACAGGCGGCGTGGGACACCCTGTACTTCCGGGTTTTGCCGTCAAGATGCGGCACACCCCCAAAGAGGTGTGGTAACCTCTTTGTCATCTGCCGGCGCCCGATCTGAGTGAATGAAACAAAGTAAACTAACACAGTGTACAATCATAAAAACATTGCAAAACGAAGTGATAAAGTGAATAACTACGTGCTAGATGTAAAGCTAACATAAACATGGCAACAAACAAAAGTTATAGATGCTGCAAGATATGTGATACAGTACATGGAGTGCTAAAAGTGAAAGGAGTATGTGTAATGCGCGTGGGAAATATGCTGTGATAAGCAAAAGATAAATGGTGTATTATCTAAAAATTATTACATATATGTAAAATTGTGTAAAATATATGTGTAAAACACATGTTTAAAAATCAAATATTGCTGGTACACAATTCATGGGGTTTACTTGCATAATATTATGAGTATACATATGGGTATGCATCTAAATCTCAGGGTATTTCTCTGAGATTAAATTGTTTTTTGTGAGTGTCTGTGTTAATATATAAATATGAATAAGGTGTTACTCTGAGTCACTGTATGTGCAAGAGTACACCTATCCCCATGTCCTCTGCAAATATCTCACATCTCTTGGGCACATATAATTGTGCCAGGTACTCATTTTAATTAATGACAATATTTATACTGTATGAAAAAAGAGCTCTTGTTATAAGTGATTAACATGTCACTGTCATCTACATTTGTCAGTGTAACCCTTGTACCATATTTATGAATGCATGGATATTATAGGTCAATCAGAAATCAGTCAAGTTATAGGAAAATGTCCCATGTGAACTTTTCATTCAATCCATTCGGTGATAGCGTGTTCAAGGTGTGAATCTACTTAGATTCGCACCTCGACAATGACTTCTGCCTCAGTGGATTGAAGACGTGATCTATAATTTTGCACTGCAGACTCGACAATGTGTGTCCTTGTGTTTTAAAATGCCACGGACTGTTCAATGCCTTTTGATTCTTTATTCTCCAATGCAGCTCGAATTGCTGACCTATGCAAGGCCATTCTCTCAAGTCCTGGATCATTTGGCCGAAATACATGGGCATATTATCACATAGATTATGTACATAGTAGTACATGTCAAGGTCTGTTTTATGTGATGCCGATATCCAGTATGTGGATTTTTTATGTATGTCCTGGGTTACATGAAGCTACATGTGGTACAAGCTGGGCACTTGCTGCTTCCACGGTTTCTTGATGTTAAGCAAATATCTGTCGTGAGATTTAAATGAGTTTTGACGAGTATGTCACGTATACTTCGTCCCCTTCGGTAAGCTGGCATGATTTGATTGTGTTTGAAGCAAGGAAGATCAGGATCCGTTAAATCAACTGGCCAAAGTTGCCTTGTGGCCAGAGGTAGTCCTTTACATCTAGGAATAAAAGTTGTTACAAAGGGGAATTTATGTTGTACAGTTCTTTGAGGGACACCCTTCAACAATTCAGATCGAGGAAGCAGCAAGACTACAGAAAATCATCGTCTAGTCTGGAGGCAATCATCGTCTAGTCTGGAGTGACGATTATTTCCTATTTCAATTTATATATATATATATATATATATATATATATATAAATATATATATATATATATATATATATACATACAGATGCACAAGCGGGTGGCACTCCAGAAATAGATACAACAGTCAAGGGTAGTCACCACTACCCTTGACTGTTGTATTTATTTCTGGAGTGCCACCCACTTGTGCATCTGTGTATTGGAGCGAGCCTACACCCCTCTCCTGGGAGGGCACCCGGTCTTTCCAGAGTATGCTATATGGAGTGCCGGCCACCTTCTGGACCCACTATATATATATATATATATCAAACAGTGAGAATTGTACCCTGATTCACTCAGATTCTGTGCAGAATACACCTGTATCTTAATCAAGCATAGGTATGTATACCACCTCATACCCCACTGCATGTTAAAACATGTGAGACCGCAGATGATACTTATCCTATAATTTTTCCTCTTCAATTAGAGACAATATATCCTACTAGGAATATTATCGGGCTTTAAGATAAATCAGTTGTCTGATTTAAACCAAGAAATGGTGATGTCTACAGACTTTTAACCTTTTAAGATACGAATGTATGTGATCAGCTAATATAACTCCCTATGGGGGGAATAGTTCAATTTGTCATCTTTAACTACTCTAATACCGTATTTATGTGTAGGCAAGACCATGGATGAATATTGAGAGGCTCACACACGGACTCAACATCTGTATGCAATTAGCCTGAGTCACTATGTAAGTAATTACTTATTTTGTTATGGTTTAATAGGCAATAAACAACTTGTTGATGAAAATATTGCAATAAGAATAAAATGATCTGGTCCCCACTAAAATAAGGCATCCAGATAGCTGAGTCTATTTTCCATCAGTCTAAAAAAAAATAAAAAATAAAAAAAAATAATTGTATTATTCTACTAGGTATCCCAGAGTTTGTGACATTTAATTATCAAATTGAACCTTCCTATTGCGTCCATCTATGAAATCTGTTGAAAGTAACCTCTGTGAAAGCTGTAGCAAGTAATTTTTTTACACAATCTGGTATGAAATCCGATATATACAAACCATCCTGGACCATGATGTTTTTTGTTCTCTATTCCTTATCACCTGTTCCCTTGTCTATTCCTTTAAATCCTCTCTTTAAATAATATTTCATGAGGATAGCCAAATTAATCATTGCGTATGTATTTTAAAGTAAAGTTCTTTGAATGAAATGTATATGATTTTTTACTTGAACCTGTACAAACTGTCAAAACCAGTATTTTAAAAATATGTTTTTTATATATGTTTGTAGCAAACCCCTGATGAAGTCCCGTGTGGGGACGAAACGCGTTGGGAATATTTGTTTGCCATCTTGAAATATCTGAACTTTTTAATGGTCTGAACCAACCACCAATACCGAGTGGAAAAAAAGAGACTAGAGACTTTTCATAAACGTTTGAAAATTCATAGACTTTACTTTATTTACTTTAAGAAAGTTTAAGGATTACTTGAAGGCTTGTTTGACCTAATCCGTAAGGTCACCTTAAAGGGCGCCGTCTTATAATTGTTTCATATATATATATATATATATATATATATATATATATATATATATATATATATATATATATATATATATATATATATATATATATATATATATATATATATACTTAACTGGATCATTTATGAGCCGAACAAACAACTCCAATAAGGTAGGCGGCACTCCAACGGTAAAAGATTAAATCAGGTGGAATTTATTTCAATATGCCATAATAAATTCCACCAATAAATTTCTTGTTAAACACAAAGAAATTCTGATGTAGTATCAAAGATACAAAGTACCTCGAACCTCTTTGAAACCTGGCGGCTGCTACAGGTATAAAGGCTGCACAAATTGAAGCTCCATGACTCAAGGTGGCTTTATGGTGGTTGATCTTGCTGGGGCACTGAGGAAAATAGAGAGAAGTCCCCTAAGGCTGCTACCCTGCGTAGTGCCCCATATGGTCTCAGTCAGGTTATACCTTGGCTTTCCCTATTTGCCTGTATTCACTTGTGTAATGCGGAGGAGAGCGTTGCTGATATGTGTCACTAAAATGAGTTTCCTTATTGCAAATATGACTGCTATCATTATGTAGACATTTTATAAATCATTTTATTTGACATAACACATTCCACAAGTAGACTAAGGCATTGCTATAAAACGTTTATTATTTACATCAGAAAAATGTACGTGTTGTTTAGAAAATGCCTTTTTGTCTGAAATAATATTCTGCAAGATGAGTAGCAAACTCTTGACAGGAAGTGTGGCAGCATATTAGGTATTTTAGAGATTCCCTTGCTGGTTGTAGTGTCTTAAATGATGAATTGATATGCCATAATCCATATACCCAGGTGTTTGTCAAATGCTAGTGATGATCATGTGACTTGTGTTAGAGCCAGTATCTGTACCATAAATGAGTATATCATATATGAATTTAACACAGTGGGAAGAATATCTAATTATAACAAGTAACTGAAAATGACATTACAGGAAAGTCCCTCGGCTTCCGCTACATAGCAACATGCAATCTTTCCATAATAGCGATAGCAGTAATGTAAGTCTGGCATCATTTAAGCCGCCATCTCCCATGGCAATGAGAAAATCATGGAAATAAACTTTTTATAACTGTTACTGTGCAAAAGGAAACTGTTAATATGCCAAATACCAAGTGCATAGTACATACCTCCCAACTTTATAATAGTATGCAGCAGGACCCTTGCCGCTGTGGGAGCATGGCCAGCAGCTCTGTGAGCTGCTGGATATGCCCCCAACTCCTCTGGCTGCAGGAACATGCGCACTGTGTGATGGGTGACAGGGGGACTCCCAACTGCCCCCCCCCCCCTTGCAGTGGGACAGTTGGCCATGGGCAAAAATCGGGACAGTTGGGAGGTATGCAATATTTAAAATTGTTGCATTCAAAGGTTCAAACAATTAATACAGCTAGTAAATTGAATCCGCAAAATATAGGTTAAAATAAAAGTGGTGATAATAAAGGGTGGTAATTCTGGTACACTCGGAAAGGCACAATCACTCTCTAATGGACAAAACCATGTGCACTACAGGTGGGGCTGATGTAACATGTGCATTGAGAGTTAGATTTGGGTGGGGGATTACTTCAAACTGATATCTATATTGCAGTGTAAAAATAAAGCAGCCAGTATTTACCCTGCACAGAAACAATAAAACACCGAAATCTAAAGTTGTGTACACATGTTGCAATATATTGTTGAGCAATATATTGCTCAATGTCCAGTTTTCATCAGCGACCAGAGATGGTCGCTGATGAACAGGAGACACTGCCAGGGGAGCTGCAGAGGGAAACAGCTGATCGCAGGAGCAAGCTCCTGCAACCAGCGACCATTAGGGGGCTGAACACGGGAGCGTGCACCCAGCAATTTATCGCTGCAGCACAAATAAAATCACTGGCAATATGGTCGCTCAGAGACCATATTGCCAGCGATATTGCACCATGTGTACACAGCTTTACTCTCTCTGCACGTTACATCAGCCTCACTTGCAGTGCATATTGTTTTGTCCATTAGAGAGGGATTGTGCCTTTCCAAATGAATCAGAATAACCCCCTAAATATCAGCTTTGTGTATTTTTTGTGTACGCCTCCTTAATTTATTAGACAAGATACAGTGTGTAATGTCTGAGTAATTGTGTGATACAATGTTCCACTATTATGCCAGACTCCAGGAAGAATAATGCCAGTTGTAGGTACTGCTATCATGCATTTATGATACAACGATTAGGCCATGCTACTTCACCAAGATGATAAACGTCTTTAGCAAGTTAGTTAGTGACCCCTCTACAATTCCTTGCTTCACTTGGATGCCAATTGCAATGCATAAATTAGTGTTACAAGGAAAAACTAATAAATTAATGTTAAAGATTGAAACCATTTATTTGATGCAGATCACTGAGAATATCACCCTCTATTTATGTGTCTGCTAATAATATCACCGAGTGGTAGATGGATGATGCCATTCACTTGGCAGTATATACATTACATTCTTGTTATGTGAATATTTTCATATAATTTTTCATTATATCTCAGTAAGTGGGAGATACTGGATATACAGAGATAACTATCATATATATCTGCTGACATTTAATAGCGTGCAAAATATAGTGAGGTACTGCAATAGGAAATATTGGAAGTTTCACTCAATATCAACTACTGTATCAGGTGTACTCATTGGTATTATTAGTCAACACTAAAGCACAAATTGGAGATATGGAGATTGTGATAGTAGTGTGTCTGGGAGCTGCCTGGAACACACAGGCATATTCAGTATCCAGGCCTCTCCAGGTGAGGCTGCAGTGGCTGCATGATGTCATGTGCAACCGCTTCGACCCAAAATATGGGCAGCCAGCACCAGGCTTCGCATCTAGGCTGTGCAACCAAGGTGCTTCCAGTCATGTGTGATTTAGTGATGTGCCTGAAAATATTTGTGGCCACATCATGGAGAGAGACCCAGTATGTTGAACGTCCTCTCCCTGACCTGGGTACTCACCCACCCCTCCCCCTTGCAGACTACAACTAGAGGTTGCACAAAAAATGAGAGAAACAGCACTCTAAAACATTACATGACATTACATGACATTACAGAGGTTGCAGCTTGGCAAAACTTCGCCAAACTGCAACCAGCTCTGAATCAGGCCCATCATCTGCTCTAATTAGTAAGGTAGGAGTGAATATAAATGTATACTTCTAATGAATAATGACCACTCATAGTATGCTGTCTTGTAGGCACAAGGACAGGTTGGGATGGGGCTTCATCTGCTAAAATCAGGATGAAGTTGTTTAAAACTCTCCTGCTGTCGCAGATCACTCATGTGGTTGTAGAAGATAATAGCTGTCCAGTAGCCTCTGCTGGGTTCGATTATGAGTTGGTATGACTTCATCAGTGTGCAGTGCTGTTTTTATACACCTCTGTGCCTTTTAATAGAATAGTAATGGTGTCTACACACAGAGGGATTTTTACCTATTTTCTAAGCAATATGACTAAATTTGACTATATCGCTTAGAAATAATGCACAAATCACTGAGTGTGTGTGTGTGTGTGTAGGACCCCCAGCGATGGCGATGCACCCCACCCCCCAATATCTCTGTACGCCCACTTTTTCTATGTTGGTCTCTTTTTCCCCTATCATATATGCCTCTCCCCTTTCCCAAAACTCTCCCTCTCTCTTTAACTGTGTTCACCCCTCTATCTTACATCCTCTCACCCCAGCACTTTTCCTCTCTCTCTGCACCATGTCATTATCCTGTTATTTTCTATCTTCCCTGCTGTTTTCTGATTTAGGCCAATTATCAGTGCCATCAGATATATTGGTTCATGATTGCACAATATCAATGTAATCAACATATCAATATTGGACATTACACAAGCATTCCGCATGATCTCCTTTTCCTATCACAGGTCACTTGTAAGGTTAGCTGTGTTCTTATGATTAAAGAGTAGACAATACTGTATGTTGTTACGGCTGTAAGATTTAGTTCCCCTGTTCCAACTTCCAGCTGCTGACCCTGAGCTGGATCCAATAAAAGATGGGAGGGGAGAATAGTTATGTAACCTAGGAAAGTGGGTGCGGGCATATTCAGTTAGGGCCCCTGCAACATAGAAGCCAGTCCGGACCTTCCTGCTGCACAAGGCTTAAAGTTGTCATGCAGAGGTGAGGGTACTCATTTCTTAATGCTACCTAATTACCCCCCCCCCCCCCTCCCCTACAACCATTAGGCAGAGACAGGGTCAGCTTTTTGGTTTTTGGCATCCCCCTGCAAACTAGAATGTATTTCTGTGAGAATCACTGTGCATGGCAGAGCAGTGGGAGGTTAAAATGTTATGTCTCACCATTAGAGGTGGATCTCAGGTCCACCCCGTTTCTCCTCACTTTAACATCTGCTGCTGCAGCATTCCCTATTTGCGCCAGTTGCATTGAGCTATCAGCAAGGAACTACTGCATATGTGTACATGGAGTCTAGTGTGCTTGTGCGAAACACACTCTACCAAATTATATAATAGGTAATATTAATATTCTGTTTTCTATTCTATACCTCAGTTTGTCTAATTGATCACTCTAATTAGCAATCTATTAAACTCACTCACTTCACCAGTCAATCATCAAATTCCCTTATGTTTAATAATTTGGTCATTATTTAAGATCACAGAGTAGGTATATACAGTATTTCAGATCTTGCTATGAATCCTTATACTGAACACGTACAACATTAAGACTAGGCATTTCCTGGTGATGGATTTTTCTAAAATCTCACACAAACAACTGGCTTGTCAGCATTCTTAGCACAGGTCAAAGTGCAGCATTTATATAAAAGTTTGATTTATATTACTTTTCCATTTGTGACATAAACATGACCTTCCTTTCATTTGTGTACAGTATATTTGATGATATATTAGACTTTTGAATCTCCCTGCCATACAAATTTCAGACACAAAGGAAACATAAAACAGCTCTAAAATATAAATTATATAAATATATATATATATATATATATATATATATATATATATATATTATACACATCTAAACCATTTTTGATATTATATTGAATATACTTATTTACTTTTACCCCTTTGTATGTCTTTCCTGTTATAGTCCTGTTAACTATATTGTAAGATATGTAAAATAATAATAATATGTTTGCTTGTATACAATTAGGTGATTTATCTGGCTGTGATATATCAGTGTTTTTAACATGAGCTATAGTATCAGAAGTTGGATTGATGGCTGTGTATACCATCAACAGCTAGTCATTTTTTTTTATACCTATTTAATGCTTGTCCACATTTTTAAATTGCTTCATTCATTTTAAAATAAAAAAAAACAACCTAATTTTAAAAAGTGGGTCCCTACGAATGAGGTCGCGACTGATGGTTTTTTTGATCTAAGCTAGTGATTCAAGGAGTCTGAAAAATCTATTGAATAGTCTGTTATTTTAGACTCCTCCCATCAGTTTGTGCCTTCACAATGCTGCCATGCATGTGCTATCTGCTTACACATGTGATGTGATGACCTTCTGGCTTTAAGTTTTTAAAGGATAAAGGGGTAGTTATTATTCAGCAAAAAAGTGTGTATAGAGAATAGTTAAGACTAAGGTGCATATGTACTGTATTAATATTTGTGGAACTGATGCAATTATTAAGACTATTTTCACTTTTAATGACAATATGCCCAGTATGTATGTATAGATGTAGCTATGTTCATTGTTCCGGCACCAATCGCCACCTGCAACTCCCGTGGCAATTGGAAGGATCCTGGCACCATGCATGGTGGGGTAGTTGCAAATTTGACATGACAAATGGGCATGAGCAGCCGAGATTCGGCAAAGATGAGTACGGCAGATTGGGAGCTAAACTTGGCCCTGAAAAAAATGACTAGAAGTGGCCTTAAATGAGCAGCACCAAATCAAATGTAGGAGGAACCAACACCAAAATAGGTGGGATTAATATATTGTTACTCCTATATGGAAGCTTTTAGTTTCAATATACTTAGCAGTCTAGTGGCCCCCAGACCTGCAAGCTGCAAATCTCCACATTTCAAATAATACCCCACTGTGACTGAGAACCCAAACCCTATATCAAGCAAACAACTCATTAACATAATCTGATAATCAGTGCCACTCATCTGGCCTATCAGGAATGTAAAAATATATGTATCATAGACTACCTTAAGGTAGGTGTTTAAATCATTTAAAAGGAATCACTTGCAAAGGACATATGAAAAAAGATATACATTAATAATGCTTCACAATAATACTCACAATGTACTGTAATCTGTCACACTAGGATTTATGTGTCTAGCCTAATAGCAGAACACAGCAGACCAGCATATGACAATCACAGCATTCCTTTTTAGTGTGTGGGGTTTTACATTAGAAATGGTGCAGGGGTTGAGACTACAAACAATACAAATAACTCTATATTTATAAACCACTGTAAAATAAAGTGTTGAATAAGCTCTTGCACAAACTCCTAATTCAGTCTTTGCTTGGTGACCCCATGACACCCACACTAAGTTTACTACGAATTGCTATTGATTTCCAAAAACATTATCTGAAGCATCTTGGTTGAAAATTAAGAATGGAGGCCACTTGCTGTCCACAGAGAAAGTGTTCATTACAGATGGTAAAGAGCGATTTGTTATTACTTTTTCTCTGTGTTGGTCTTTTGGAAATTAGTTTTTTTGACAGAGATTTTTTTTTATATACCATAGTCGAGTTAATACTTTTTATGCAAATAATTTGGATCACAAATATAATTATGTTGACATACAGTAAATAAACATCTTCTGATTCCCACAATCAAGAAGGTGTATGTTAATGATCTATTGCGGCCATCAATTCAAGCCTGTTCAACGCATGGATGGTGAAAAACAGGGTTTGTATCTTCTCTCGTTATAAATCCTTGTTATTCTATTTGATTCACTGTACATTGGTCTGGCTTAGTCTGAGCCAATTATTCACCTGTGACCTTGTGCTAGGCTTCATTCCACCTTTGTCAATCTGCTCTTTCTTCCCTTACAGTACATTGGTCATCTCTTGTTTACGCCTCACCTGGTATAATCCAAAATTCCCATTAGATTATGTGTCCAGTGCATATTGCTGCAACATAATGGGTCCACAGCTGAGATGTGGACCCATTATAGCAGGGGCTCATCTCTGGATTAGTACTTCAATACAACCAGATAAATATGAGTGTATGTAAACTGTGTCAATAACCTTAATTATTTTTGCTATTGCACCGACCACAGATGTGACAATAACATGATCAGTCGTAGTTTAGGGATCCAAATGAGTTCAACCTTAAAAAGTGAATATGGTCCAGCACTCATTTGGTCCACAAAATGATATTATATATTTACAGTATATGTTATAAGGAACCTTTTGAATTATAGCAATTGACCTTTAACACTAGCTTATCTCTATATTACCCCTAGAAATAAGTAACACGGACACAACATCCTAAAAATAAAGACACTGACAACAACTGCATAAATTAAATGGTCATGGATTACCTGGTATGACCCTATTTGTAAAAGGATGGCTAGGAAAGTGCCTGGAGACCAGCTCCAGTCAATGGTGTTAATAATGGCGGCAACTAAAACACCCCAATTTATAACATTGACGATGAACGCCCCATCTATCTAAAGGTAAAGACTGCACTGTGAAGATCTCACCGCCCCTTCTATGGCATGGTGGGTTTCCAGGACCCACAGAGGACGTAGCATAATCTGTAGGGTTACCACCTAGTCCCTTTAATTCCGGACACATGTTAATTACACAGGTTCTGTGGCAGTTTAAAATCAGGTGAAGTGGAGTCTTGAAGTCAGCCAGCCACAGAACCTGTGTAATTAATATGTGTCCGGAATTAAAGGGACTAGGTGGTAACCCTAATAATCTGACCCCCCCCCCCCCTAATATATTTCTTTTTTTTTTAAATGCAATAATTTTTATTGTCAATTTTGTGAATTGAGATACAAGACAACAAAAAACAACCATAACAAGAAAGTAAAATAAAAAAATATGATATATCAAACAGATGCTCAGACGCATTCAATTACAGATCATAATAATCTTGGAATGACATCGCAAGTCAATTGTGGATGAAGACTATTAACATGTATAAATTCAGATTACTGAGTAAAGGGTATTGAAAGGGTGTAGCTAAAAGAGTAGTAGATCACAACAAATTATTAGTTACAAAGGTGCATAAGAGAATAGGGCAGTGCTAGTAGTGGTCGGCGATGGGCCTCAGGGGGTGACCGGGCCACGGAGGCCTAGGCCTCACAGATGGCGTATTGTGAGTCCAGCCACCTAGACCAAACAGTTTGAAACTTATGTCCGGCTTTCCTGGCTAGATATGTAAATTTCTCGTGGGAAATGGTTTCATTAACTAGCCTAAGCCAAGTTTGTGTAGTAGGGAAATTCTTACCGAGCCAGGTTCTGGCAATGCACACCTTGGCCAGGGTACATAGATTTATCACGTAGCGCCTGGTCGGATAGTCCAAGGACTCCTCTTCCAGAGTGCCCAGTATACATACTGCTGGTGTGAGGACATCTCTCGGGATGCCTGTGATGCGGATAGCCTCGATAATTCCTGACCAGAAAGCCGCTACATGGGGACATGACCAGATCAGATGCCAAAAGGAGCCATCCAGTGCACCACACTTAGGGCACACCGGAGCCGGGATGCTACCAAGATGGCACAGTTTGTCCGGGGTATAGTATATCCTGTGCAAGATAAAAAACTGGATCTGTTGGAACCTAACCGTTAAAGTAGAGATACGGGGACTAGAGAGTGCCAATTCCCAGGTCTCATCATCTAGGGGACCCAAATCAGTTTCCCAGGTAGCTCGGAGCCGTGGTATGGTGTCTGAGTGTATGTGCAGCTGAAGTCTTGCATAAAAGTGAGAAACTAAGTGAGCATTGGTGGTCTTCATAACCATGGCCTTTACAGGGGAATCTAATAGGGTCAGGGGGGAGCTCTGAAACTGAGCAGAGAGGGCGTGGCGTAGTTGAAGATACCTAAAAAAGTAAGAGTTTGGTACAGAGAATTCAGAGTGAAGGGTTTGGAAGGTCTTAAGTACATTGTCCACGTATAGATCACCTAATGTAGAGATACCCCATTTGGCACAGACGGTGTGGACTTGTAGATGTGCTATTTCGCGGAGACGTAGGGGATTGTATAATGAAGTTTGGGGGTCCCATCCCTGCCCACCCAGGAGGAGATGGACCTGCTTCCAGACTGTGGCCCTTATTCTGCTTCCTGCGGTACGGCCCGCGTGCGGCCGTACCGCCGATGTTTTTACTCTGCACATGCGCAGAGGTCAATCTGCGCATGTGCAGCCCCCTTCGCCGCAGACGTATTTCGTCCGCCGCAAAGGGGGCGTATAGGGGCGTGAGAGGCTTCATGCCCTCATTTCCCTATGTGTACGCCCCGCGTTTCATGGGCGTTCCCATGCAAACGCGGGGCGTATGCATGGTAATGAGGGCATGACGCAACTCATGGGGGCGGAAAGCTGACGTCGCCGGATGTCAGCTTTCAGCCCCCATACAAGCTACCACACGGACGATTGTCCGTGTGGTCTCAGCTTGCGGGAGCTGCCGGGGCGTGCGGACCTGCCTTCGATGGTCGACGACCATCGAATGCAGGGGGCAGCTCCCACCATGGTGGAGGCGTACGCCTCCACCATTTTTATGCGGATCGCCAGCCGTCCGTGTACGGACGGCCGTGGCGATCCGTAGGGTGGGCGGGGATTGGTTTGTGCGGCCGGAGCCCCGTGTGCGGCTCTGGCCGCACCAACCAGAATAAGGGCCTAAGATTGCCTGTCTAATTAAAGGGACCGTAGTGAAGCTGGTGTTGGTACTAAGTAGAAGCTGTAGAGGAGAGAGAGGGGGGTGAATCTGCGAGAGAAGTTGGGAGTGGAGGGCAGAGGGATCACAGTCATTCAGCCACTGCCAAATAAACAACAGTTGGGAAGCAAAGTAATACATCCTGAATGCTGGGAGTCCCAAACCACCCCGTTCCCTAGGCCGCGTCAGGACAGTAAGTTTTATACGCGGACGTTTATGAGCCCAGACTAGCGAGGACAGTAGGCCGTTAATTGCATGGAAGAATTTCTGAGGAATATATACAGGGGATTGTTGGAGTACATATAGTAGTTTTGGCTGGTAAACCATTTTAATTAAATTTACCCTGCCTGTTAGGGTAAGAGGTAATTTAGTCCATGAGCTAACCTTAGAGCGGAGTAACGTAATCAGTGGGTCTAGATTCAATGGTATAAATAAACGGTGATCGTTAGAGATGAAGATACCTAGGTATTTGAAGGAGTCAGACCACTGCAAGGGTAATGAAACCTCCGGAATGGACGGACACTTCCCAGTCAGTGGCATTATGCAGGATTTATCCCAGTTGATCAACAGTCCAGAATATTTCCCAAACTGGTTAATAAGTTCGAGGAGCGTAGGCATAGATTCTGCATAATTCTGTAGGAACAGCAGGACGTCATCTGCATACAAAGCAATTTTATCCTCTCTATTTCCTACAGACAGGCCACGTATAACAGGGGATTGTCTGATTAGACAAGCTAGGGGCTCTATTGCAATCGCGAATAATGTAGGGGAGAGGGGACATCCCTGTCTAGTACCTCCAGACAGGGGAAAAGAGGAGGAAACAAAACCATTGACAGAGATCCGTGCCACAGGCCCCGAGTACATAAGCTTAACATATATTATAAAGATTGGACCAATACCCATGGATCTCATCACCTCCCAGAGGAGATCCCACTCCACGGAATCAAATGCCTTGGCAGCATCAAGAGAGACTATGACCGAGGAGTGGGAATCCCCACGAGGAGATTGAAGGTGGGTGTAGAGCCGTCGTAGGTTGATAGAAGTGGATTTATGAGGCATGAACCCAGTCTGGTCCGGGTGTATAATATGTTCAATGACTCGGTTCAATCTTATGGCAAGGATCTTAGCAAGGATCTTAATATCCGTGGGGAGGAGGGAGATAGGGCGGTAGGATTCAGGTAAAGTGGGATCCTTACCCGGTTTAGGTATAAGGACAATCAGGGCCTCCGACATAGAGGGTGGAAGAGCATCTTCCTCTAACAGCTGGCGGAAAAGGGTAAGTAGCCGCGGAGCAAAGAAATCTAAATGTTTTTTATAGAAATCCACTGGGATTCCATCGGTACCCGGAGCTTTTTTAGAAGGGAAGGATTTTACAGCAGTTACTACCTCTTCGAGGGTAAGAGGGGAGTCTAAGAGTCTAGAGGCCTCAACAGAAATAGAAGGGAGAGGGATACTACCCACATAAGATTTTAGTTCATCAGAACCACAAACCAGCCTGGTCTCATATAGCCTACTGTAGAAGGCAACAAAGGCACCTGCTATGTCAGGAGTATGTATAGCTCTGGATCCGTCAGGGTGTCGTATTTCCACCACGGTGCTATTCGCACGATCCCCTTTAGCTAAGTGGGCCAAGAAGCTACCTGGCCTGTCCGCAGTAGCGTAGGCCGAGTGGGACGAGAATAGAAGTTTATATTTGGCCTTATCCTCCAGATACGATATCCATTCCCTTTGGTTCTGTAACCACACTAATTTTAAGGCATCTGAGCGGTCTGCTAGATATGCGAGTTCCGCGGTAGTGCAAGCTAATTCTAAGTCCCCCTCCTGTTGTCTATACGAGGCCTTCAAATTAGAAATAGTACGAATGAGGGTGCCCCTAGCAAATGCCTTGAAAGTATCCCACAGAGTCATAGGGGAGACACCGGAAGAATTGTACAGAAAGAACTCTTCCCATGCAGCCTCAAGCTCCGTCACAGGACCCATGCATTCAAGCCAGAAGGGATTAAGCTTCCAGATCCTCTGTCCAGCCTGGCAGCTGAAATCAAGGGATAATGTAATGGGAGAGTGGTCAGATACACCTCTACTTTCGTATTTAACATGACTAGTGCGTGGCAAGAGATCTCTTGTGAGAAGGGCAAGGTCGATCCTTGAAAAGGAGGAATGGGAGAGGGAGAAGCAGGAGTATTGCTTCAAATTTGGGTGCTTTTTACGCCAGGCATCAACCAAACCCATCTCAAGGAGTAACTTTGCGAATGACGTGGAGTGTATGTGAGATGAGGGGACAGAGGTGGTTAGCCTATCAAGTTGTGGATTAAGGACATTATTAAAGTCACCGAGACATATTATTGGGGTAGAGGGGTATAAAGCCATAAAACTAGCTAATTTTTTGAGAAGGTCATGGGAATAGGGCGGGGGAATATACATTGCTGCTAGAATAACTGGAACGGAGTTAAGTGTACATTTTAGGAACACATAGCGCCCAGTCGGGTCTGTTTGCACCTTTTCCATGGAAAATGGCACAGTCCGACGTATCACAATGGACACCCCTCTGGAGGCGGAGGTATATGTGGAGTGGTAAGCCCATCCCACCCAAGGTTTTTTGAGTGCTAAGACTTTTGTACCCGTTAAGTGTGTTTCACTCAGACAGACTATGTCAGGAGAGTATTTCTTAATTTGGCCAAGCACGAGGGAGCGCTTAAGCTTGTCGTTCAATCCGCGAACGTTCCAACTAAGAAAACTAAGTCTAGCCATAATCCGTGGGGAGTAGGGAATTTGTGAACACAAGGCCCAGCACCGACCATCTCACCCAAACACAATGCCAGGGAGGGATTAGCGATGAAACAAATACATCAAGAGCATCATATATCATAAAAGAAAACAAAAAAGCTTCAAAACCCGTAACCACCCAAACCCACCCCGCATACCCCACCCAACCCGAGGTACGCCTAATTCCCGAACGAAGGCTAAACATCCCAGAATTGGGAAAGAAGATCAGCCAGTATAGGACTAGCTGCTAGTTACTATCTATAGAAAGAGGCAAAAAAAAAAAAAAACACAAAAACCCCATATGGGGGCCAGAAATGTAATGACAACTCAGCATTTGGAGCCCCTCCAAGGTGGTTTAGATTATATCGAACTCCACCCGGGGGGAGGGAACCAGCCCAATGTAAAGCCCCTGCATATTAGTATATATAATCAGCAAATAACAAATATATGTATTTAGGGGCAACGCGGAGGTGTTGCATGAAGCCCGACAAAAGATCGTAAGGATCAATACCATCTATCCCACAGATCACATGCTGGATGACATACAGTAAGCATAATCCACATTAGCTAGAAACAGCATAACATTTGGTGAGTCAATAAGAGTATGAGAAACATGGCGAAGAGGATAGAGGTATACTCAACCTCAGAGGGCCGATGGGGATCAGTCATTGTCCAAAGCATGCCTAGCAGGTCTATGGCGGTCCAGCCAGGCAGCCGCCTCCTTGGGGGTCTGAAAAAACTTTGTCACACCATCCGCCACAACTCTCAGTTTTGAAGGGAATAACATAGCATATGGGATTTGTAGCTCCCGCAGGCGCCGCTTGATTGGGAGAAACTGGGCCCTGTCTTTCTGGACTCCCATTGCGAAATCAGGAAATACAGAGATGTTGGAGCCTTTCCATGTAAGTGGGCCCTTTGTGCGTGCCAGGCGTAGCACTGCATCTCTATCTTGGTAGTGGAGAAACCGTGCTATGAGGGTGCGAGGTGGGACGCCAGGAGGTAGTGGGCGCATGGGGACACGGTGGGCACGCTCCACAGCAAAGTGAGAGGAGAACTCCTCTAAGCCAAATGACTCCACAAGCCATTTTTCGAGAAACCTTTAAGGAGAGGAGGAGGCCAACAAGGCGGACATTATTGCGTCGCAGGCGCCCCTCCATGTCTGTGAGTTTCTTTTGGACATCATCCATCTGCGATTCCAGAGTAGTCGTGCGGCGTTCAATAGGAGTAAGATTGCCCTCAATTGTGGAGACGAGGGTCTCAACTTCTCCAACCCTCTAGCGCACTCGCTGTAGGTCTTGACGGAATGTGGAAAGGTCAAATTGAACTTGAGCAATCTTGTCGGTGAGTCTGGTTTCACTGGCTAATAGAGCATATAGCACCTTTTGCATAGGGTCCAATGGCGGGTCAACTGCATCAGAAGTCGCGGAGGGCGGGGGAGAGGGGTCAGGGTCCGGTGCATTCGACTCGGCCGAGCGAGGGGTAGGAGGGTTCCTGGTATATTTCTCCAGTTTGGCAGCGGCATTGGATTTCCCCATGTTCATTCGATTAGTAAAAAGGAGCGTGAGGGAAGTGGGGGCCCAGGTAGCTCAGCCTGGTGCAGGTGAACGTAGGGTGTAAGCTGCAGCACCAGTAGTCAGATAAGTCTGATTTATAAGGTTATAGAAGGTCCTCTCCACCCCAGCATGGAGTGATGGCAAAGAGATAAGCCAGCAAACCTGGATATGCAGCTCAGGGCAGAATGGACACAGCCCTGTATGATGGGGTATAAGCCTTAACAGTCCTGCTAAGTTGCTGGTGGGGAGGTGAAGCCCACCCCTCACCTTGTACAGTGATTGTGGGCTGAGAGAGAGTGTCTCTTGTGAGGTCTGTGCAGTGGGAGGCTGGCAGCTCAGAGTGGGAAGATGGCGGCTTCAGCAGCAGTGAAGGAGGGGGTGTCCCCCGTCCCGCGCACCAGGGTCACAACAGGGGAGGAGAGAGCAGGCTCAAGGTACCTGGTGTGCGGCAGTACAGAGTGCCCGTCCAGCACCGTCACGGGCAGCAGAGGCACGCGCCGGCAGCGTCTCCGTCTCCCCCGTCTCAGGCAGACAGAACAGCGTGTTGCGCTGTGAGGTCCCGGGGTCACCGCACGCGGTGGGGGATAGCGGCGCCCGGAGAGAATGAAGGCAGCCGGCACCGGAGGAGGCAGCCCAGCAGCTCCAGTGGGTGAACCCCAAACAGAAAGGGTAGGTCCCAACCCCCGGGGGGAGAGCAGGAGGGAGAGATACAGGATTTCTTGGAGGAGCACAACGACTAGCGTGTTACTCCATTGCCGCCGTGGCCACGCCCCCTAATATATTTCTGACAAAACTATCGCCCCTTAGCTGCCTAATTGGATCGACCAAACAACAAATACAGTACCTAAGGCTTTTGGGTAATCTACCTAGTAACAAAACTTTATTAACCAATCACAAAATTCACAGGCTCTTAAATGTACTCATGCCTATGCAGCACTCATTTAATCTTATATAATATATACTTATATAATATATATTAAAAAATTAAAATACTTTTAAGCAGAAATGGTTGAGTTTCCTTTTGAGTTAGGTAGACAAAGGCAATTTAGAAAACAATACGTTTTAACACATTTTTAGCTGAAGTAAACAAAGGCATACTGTACAGTATTTTGTGTTTGAAGCAGGAAAGCTTATTAATGATGATATGATAAAACAAGGACAAGACATATCACATCATCACTGATTAATGATCATTGCCCCAAGAAACACTTTAAAAACCACAGCAACCAAATCACATAATCACATTTAATTAAATACCAGAACCTACTTAGAAATTAAACTGCATGCACATGGTAATTTATTAACTCAAGGACAATGTGTATGATAGAAAAAATGACTAAATGATAATTCTGAAGGTACCATTTTAAATTCTAATAAATCATAATATTTTTTTTTTTTATAAAGTCATTTGACACTGTTTACTAAATGTTCTACATTTTAATCAATGCATTGAAAACAGGACTAATTGTCAGTAGAGATGTGCACCAAATCCTGTTTTTATGTATGATTTCAGATCTGTACAAACATTGGCCATTTTTCTGGTTCACTCACAAAGGCAAATTCCATCTCAAATGGACAAAACCGTGTGCACTGCAGGTGGGGCAGATGTAACATGTGCAGAGGGAATTATATTTGGGTGGGGTTTACCTATATTGCAGTGTCAAAATAAAGCAGTCAGAAAAACAAAATAACACCCAAATCTAACATGTTACATCTGCCCCACCTGCAGTGCACATGGTTTTGTCCATTTGAGAAGGAATTTGCCTTTGCGAGTGAACCAGAATAAGGGCTATTGTGTTTTGGTTCTGCCAAAACCTTCCTCACTGGTTTTGGATTTCGATCTGTATTTTTCAGGGATACTGTCATAAGTTCGACAAGCATAAGGTCAACAAGCATTAGGTGGACATGACTGAAGGTTGACAAGGGGTTAGGTCTACAGGGTCATAAAGTCAACACAGCATTAGGTTGACATGGGCAAGGTCGACAGTCAAAATGTCGACATGGGGTTTTTCACTGTTTTTGTTGCTGACAGCCGGTATTTCATGCCCTAACATCCACTAGGGCGTTGTGGGAGAATAAAATAGTGTGCCTGAAGCATGGCGAGGGGCTGCGGTGCTACGTTTTGGTGTCCATGTCAACTGTTTTGGTGTTCATGTCGACTGTGTCGATATCCCCCAAAAAAAAAAAAACATGTCGACCTTTTGACTGTCGATCCTGCCCATGTCAACCTCATGTTGTGTCGACCTTATGCCCTGTCGAACTTAATGCATGTCGACCTTCAGTCATGTTGACCTTCATGCATGTCGATCTAGTGTGTCAACCTAGTTGCTGTCTATCCAATGAGCCATACCTTTTTTCAAAATTGCTAAAAACTGCAAAAATCACATTTCCTTTTCCATCTGTTCATGATCTGTTCATTTCCATGCTGCATGGTTTCTACTTTACCCCGACATCACTCATCGTGCTCAGAATTGCCCCCGTCAAATCCTGTTGTGCACAACTTTGCTGGATACACATACAGTATAATGTAATGTATACCAAGTGTCTTGCAAACCTGTGTTAACTATCTGTTTATTACTCATCTATCTTATTACCACCAAGAAGCACAGGCAATTAGCAGTTATCAGGAACAAACACAGTAAATATAAGTCTGACAGAATTATATGACTTTGGAGGTGCATACTTTTATTTGGTATGTGTATCCTATTGTGTTATCCAGCATATCATAGGAGCTTTAAAGTCCTTGGTCTAGTTAAAATATTGCCATAGATGCTTATAGTTTTTGGCAGATGAATTGTTTTTAATCCCTCAGTTCCTGTGCTTGCTGAAGAGAAGGAACAGCCCTAGAAGGGTAAGCCCTGTGTTGGTCAACCTAGATGATTATTATGGGGAAAGCAATGACCATGAATCTCAGTTACAGGATACCCAATACTCATCATTACCTTCATTAAAAGTCCTGGACTTGGAGCAGCAAAGGAAAGTCTCCAGGTGTTATATCACCCAGAACAGAAATAGTCTAAAAGACAAATGGAAATTCTGCACGTTATTCCTAAAATGAGTGCCAAAGAATGTTGTGGTCCCTCCAAAAAATAGCCCATATGCACAAAGCTATGCAATATTGGGTTGGTCCTTAACCAGGAATTTGTTCTTCCACAAACCTTACTAATAATAAACACACAGGCACACTGAGAAACTTCTACAAGCCTAAGCATGCTCTGGCAGCTAATGGCAGCCATGGATATTGAACACGTGTGGTTACACTAGCAAGGCTGAGCAGTTTATGTTTGCCAAACTTTACTGAATTATTATATATGGTGCACATTTTCCCAATGTGTACTCTTATTAAAGATCTATAGTGCTATTCAGCATGGGACTAGTTTTTGCTGAGGAGGCATACTTTTCTTGTGGGCCTGATGCCCATACGATAGCTTCCCTTGGTTGGCCATGCTAAGACTGGTTCACTGTACGAAAACTAGAGCCATATTGAGGGCATAATGGGCCAGGAGCAAAAATGTTCAAGGGTCTATTATAAGAAGTGGAGGAGGTGAAGCTAACCCAAACACTATATGCCCCAATGTCTCCCTAAATATATAAGAGAACAAACATTGCATAATTGTGTCAATAGAAATTAAATTTTAATCATTCATGGCCAACCATGTGGTCAGCTGGTGTCCAGTGATCATTATGCAGTCATGATGGGCCTATTTTTATGCGGAGACCATTGCTAATCTGGTCCTTTTGACAAGGATTGCCCAACTGCCAGGGGCGGATTTAGGGATGAGGGCGCCCCTAGGCACAACAATAATGTTTACTAAGTAGGACAGTTTATAGGGGCAGTATCTGCATGTCCTATCCATTTACACTCTATTTAAGATGGAATATAGTACAGTACAGTGGATATTTTGCAGTTATTGGTACTTTTGGGCTGACAGTACTATCACAGGCATCCAAGTGCCGCCCCCAAACATGTGCCGCCCCTAGGCATGTGCCTCACGTGCCTAACGGGAAATTCGGCTCTGCCAACTGCAGGTCTCCCATTTTGTAGTGTCTCCACATGAGGTTAGTATAGTCCAGTGCTAAAGGCAATAGAGCATGGTTATCCCTGATAAACAGCCCTGGGAGACCATGTTTTGTGGCCATAACACATAGGTCTAGAAACATACTGTATCCTGGATCCCATGGGTTATTGGCTGAAAGCAGGAAGACTACCGCATGACAAACATGGGCTACAACAGGATAGCTTGATAATACATTGAGGCTACAATTGCAATAGTAGCCTGCTTTTGCCTTGTGGTGAGGTACTCCCCATCATGTTTCAACTGTTTCCATAAATGTTCTTTGGGAATCAGGTCAGGGCTTATAGAAGGTCACTTTAAAATAGTGCGATGTGACTACTGTGACAGAGTTTTCAGGCAGTGGGCAGTATTGTTCTCTCCACAAAGCCTTTACAGTATTGTTATTTCATTGTATTCTGCACAGTGTGTAATGTGAAATTATGTTACACTGTATTGTGCTTTATTGTGTTTTGTAAACAAGGACTAGTGGGCAGTGGCATCAATGGGAGCTATGGATGATGCAATAGAGGGGGAACCACAGTATCAACTTCTGCTCTGTACCGGGAGCCAGGTGCTGCACTGTAACATTCCATGCATAAGCTGGTTACTGTCTCTGTGTATAGCTGTGTAGGATCCAGCACAGCAGCCAAAGGTTCACTTCAGGGGCAGCCCCCAGGACCCCGCAATGACAAAAAACAATGGGTTTGGTCCACTCTGACCCACAGGGCCATGCCTCTGACTTGCAAGGCCATGACCCCTTTTCCTGGTACACAACTCAGCTGCACGGACTACACATGCCATGGCCGTGGGTGTCAAACCAGGTATGGAAGCTGCTGCTATGGGTTAATTCAATTTAATGCAAGTATGCTTGTGTGAGCTTTTTTTCCATGGCAAATTTGTTCTGCAAATCCAAATACGTGCATTGCTTTTTCAGAAGAAATTTTCATGATCCTTGTGCTGGTACTGTGCATGTGCTGGGCCTGGTGCCTGTCAGTTGCATTGTACAGGTGCCAGTACCCTAGATGGTGACAGGGACAGGTGTATTTACAGTACACCTTGATAAAGTCCCCAGATGGGGAAGAAACGCGTCGCGGAGCCCACACTCATTTGATCAGTGGACGGACGGAATACTTTCCGAATGAAGGGACAGACCATCTTGCAGAGGAGTTAAGGATTACCGGCATCCCTGCTCCTTTATGGACACATGCTCATACTGAACTGTGCCTTGCAGTTCTCTGCACTCGGTAATTACCTGCTCCCCACACTGGCGTTTGTTAAAGATTTTTAACACTGTTTCTTAATGGTTTTTTTTTTTAATGTTATGAAGATCACATTTTATAATTGATCTAATCACTATCTACTGTATGTCATGAATTATGTGCATTAAAGGAGTGTAACATACTACACCATGAAAGATATATTTAATATTTTCATCTCATGACGACCTGCTGGATGATTTAAGTACAACATGTGGATCTCCAAAGCGCCGGATAGGTCATATACTCCAGATTGTTTCATTTCTTGTGGTATTTTTGGTGAAGGGTTAAAGAGTCCATAGGTGGAGGGTTAAATAGTCCTTCGGTGGAGTTGGACCAAACTTGGCTGCTTTCTGCGCACTATTTTTTGCATCTATTACCTTTTTACATTGTTTGAACCATTTGCACTGGTCACTTAGCTATTAATATAGGGGATACCAACAACCTCAAGACACACTAAGGGGTACGTATACTAAGATGGGAGTTCTGTTGAAGATGGGATATTGCCCATAGCAACCAATCATATACTAAGTCTTATTTATTTAGCACCTTTTTTGAAGATAATACTGTAGATAGAATCTAATTGGTTGCTATGATCAACCTTCCATCTTCAATAGAACTCCTATCTTATCTAATTTCACCCCTAAAGCTGGCCATACATCTACAGGTCAATTGTCAGATTGGGCTGGTTGGAACAAAAACCTGGTAGTACCAGAATGGCAGTTGGGCAGTTTTCCAGCATTTCAAAGCAAATGGTCAACTGTAATTTGCTCTCATCCATTACCATGATTTTGTTCCAACCAGCCCAATCTGACAATCGATCTGTAGATGTATGGCTGGCTTCAGAGGCGTAACTAGAACTTGTTGGGCCCCATAGCAAAAATCTTGGAAGCCCCCCCCCCCCCCCCCCATACACACTCTATCTCCCTCCATGACACTCTCCCGCTTTCTGTCAAGGAGAAAGAGAGAGTGTCAGGAAAGGATAAAGAGTGTCAGAGAGAGAGAAGGAAAGAGAGAGCATATTGAAGAGTGTTACAGAGGGAGGGAGAGAGAGGGTGTGGGGGGGAGAGAATCAGGGGGACAGTGCCAGAGAGATAAAGAGACAGAGTGTTAGGAAAACAGACAGGGGGGGACTGTTGCTTGCAGGGGGGGACTGAGGGCAAAACATGTGCCCATTTCACTTTACCCTGGAGGGTCCCACTTACAGCCAAACACCAGCAAGGGACTTTTAAATCCAGCTAACATGCGCTGGCTCCCCCACTGCCATACTAGGAAATGCAGTGAGAGTTGGTGACCCGTCAAGCTTGCCTTTCTGAGGGTGTGCGCCTGTCCCCAGTGCTTGTCTGTCCCCACTTCTTGCCTATCGGCCTCTACCTGTTTGGCGGTAAATACAGGCATCTGTCCCAGCACACCATTTTCTTCATCATCTGCCGGGTCCACACCTCAGTGCTCGGCAGTCGAATGGAGGAAGAGACTGCAGGGATGACTGCCACCATGGACTGCAGGGATGACTGCCACCATAGAAAGGAGAGACAGCTGCAGCGCCCTCTATAGTGTGGCTGTGGCACTCTAAGCTGACTAGTGCCGAGTCTGACCTTGACTGTCTGTATCCGTCTTCCCTACCAGCCACTAACGGCGCGCTGCGACACATTAAAAATACATTTAAGAAATGATCATTTAAGAGGGTGCAGGAGACTGATCCCCTGCACCCTCTATAGTTATGCCACTGGCTGGCTTTACTCTCCAGATTGTAATAGCCATTTTACCACCTCAACCATGGATATTACTAAAACCTGGACTGTTAGTGTGTCTTGAACACCAAGGTTGGAAAACACTATAATAATAGGTTATAAATGCAGGGGTGGGTTTGGTGGTTCTGCCCTGAAGTTTTTAGAGCAGCTCTTATAAGATTGGCTAACGGAAGTTTGGTAAAGAGCGCTAACAATAATAAAAAATGGTTATGCGCATTAGAATTAGAATTAGTATGAGATATTGGAGTGGTATCTGTAAAGAAAACAAGTTAGTAGTTGGCAATGTTTACACCCTTTTGGGGAAGATATTGGTTATGAGTTGGTGGTTTACCGGTATCTCTGTCCCTGCGATAACCCTAATTGAGCTCTGATGGGTAGCACTAACGTTCCGTGGATGCAGGATGGAAGCAGGGTCCAGTATAGGTTCGGCCGCTTGTTGTTGTTGCAGCCGTGACACTGAGCATCCGTGTCCGCCGGAAGCCGTAAGTTTCTGGAAGTTAGCCGCAGCCATGGGGCGATGTAAAGAGCAAGTGTCGGGGCAGCGTGCCAGTATCCTCCTTCTGGGACCAACATGTTTCAGGCATCCTGTGCAATTTTTCAAGCGCTCGCCACACTTCCGGCTGGTTTGGATAGTGGGGGTGTTTCAGAAACACATTCACACCAGTCATGTCAGGCAGGTTAAAATGGTCAATGGTTCCCACACAATGTAATAAACGCTGACTAACTACGCTAACTACGTAAGCTCTGGCTGGCCGCGAACGGGTGGGAACACGACGCTGATACTGACAGGGACACCTGACTGACTACCCTAACTAGGTAAGCTCTGGCTAGCCGCAAACGGGCGGGAACACTATGCTGAAACTGACAGGTACGCTACGCTGACTACATAACTGCCGCCGTGAAACTACACAAATACGAATGGTTATCTACATAATTAATACTTATTAGCTTGCATACTGATTAAGATATCAAACTGGTATAGTGGCTATCTTGTTTAATGATCATAAATGCTGAAGCAAAGGAGCACATACTGCTGTTAGTTGTATGGTATCACATTTTGCAATAGGGTTCTCTGAAATGGCTGTGGTTGAATGGATATTCCCTTAATAAGTTATATAACTGGTCTTTTAGTTCTGCCATATACTCCATTCGGTGACAGCATTATTCCTTTGTGTATCTCTTATACTATTTAATTGGTGCTTTTTTGAAAAAAATAGACATGTCAAAGAAGCTAGTTTAAAGCATTAGTTCATGACACTGCAATAACTTTTTCATGTGCAGAAAAAATACAATGCCTAATATATTTAGTTATACACTATGGTTTAAAAGCGAAATGTCAACCAGTCCACCATGTATGACTTTTATATTGTAATTTAAATTGTAACACAAAACCAGTTTTTATGTTTCAAAGTGCTTTACATTTAACAAAAACGATTTTAAAAGTTCTGTAGTCAAATATATATTTATATATATATATATATATATATATATATATATATATATATACAGTATATATACAGTATATATACAGTCGTGGATCTATAGGTTGGAAGGCACCCTGCTGATTATCAGAGTGCTGTCCACAAATACTGACATATATATATATATATATATATATATATATATATATATATATAAACAACAGCTTGGAGGTGCGGCACTCCCCGCAAATTAACAGGACATGAAGCGGTTTAAAGGCAACGTTTCAATGTCTTTATTGCGACATTTTCATCAGGCTAACATCATACATAACAGGAACATACCTTTATTCACCTCTGTGCAGTTAGGACAGCATGACTCCCCGCCTCCCACACAGTGGGCGCTTAGGGATGACATCATCCTGCTGGTGTATCGTGTTACCATCACCATGGGAACACTAGACAACAAAACAAATACAAACAGAACAATGATATGCAGGCTCATGCTGGGTACTTGCACTAATCGCTATTATAAACCATGTCACATGTGCATCGTTTCACATAATAAGCAAATAAGACAGACAATTACTCTGACCTTATGTAAGTAATAAAGTGCATGAGCGATAGCAAAATTGGACCAGCAGCAGTATTGGATAATGTAGCGCAAAGTATATTAACATTGCGCGC
Source organism: Crinia signifera (assembly GCF_055691185.1). Taxonomy (NCBI): domain Eukaryota; kingdom Metazoa; phylum Chordata; class Amphibia; order Anura; family Myobatrachidae; genus Crinia; species Crinia signifera. The sequence goes on along the minus strand of NC_139219.1, from coordinate 250,226,923 downwards.
ATGGGACAAATATACCTTAAAGTACAAAGAAAACTTTTTTATAATGCTAAAAGAATCATTATTATAGCTTCCTGGCAAGACAGCTGATACCCAGGTGCTCATTTAACCCCTTAGGGGCAAGGGTGTCAAGGCGGTGGATCCACCTGGTTTCACATTTCAATAATAGCAAACCACGGTTTCCACCTCTCAAGTTCAGGGGAACGTGATCTATCATTCGGTACCTTAGGGAAGGCAACGAATGTTTGAACGCCACAAAATGTTTAGGGACCGGTTGGTCGCATTTACCTCCTGCGAGAGCTTGTCTAATAGTGGATCTATGGGTTGTTATACGCTCTTTAAAAGTTCTTTCCGTTTTGCCTATGTATGAGAGGCCGCAGGGGCAAATTAATTGATATACCACGAACCGTGACTCACAGCTCAGGGTATGGCGAATCGTAAATTTAGTGCCCTGTTGTGGGTGATAAAACACGTTGCCGGGTATCATGCATGTACAAACTGTACATGTACAGCGGATACATCCCCTAGGAGCTGGTTTAGGGGGTTGGTTAAATTTTGTGATGTCGGTTTTTACCAACATGTCACGGAGATTAGGGGCACGTTGGTAACATGCCAACAATCGGGTATTAGGAATGTTGATGTCTTTATCGCTCTGTACAATGGGCCAAAGTTTTTTTGAAGTTTTATTCACAATGTGGCTGGCAGAGGAATATGTGGTCACCCACGGAATGATCCGAGGTGCTTCTTTAAGGGGTTTAGGGGCAAGTAATTGTTCCCTAGTAATTTTAGAAGCCCTTTGGCGCGCTGCCAAAAGGTCTTGCCATTTATATCCCCTCACAAAAAATCGTTGTAACAAGGCATCAATCTGTGACTCAGCTTCGACCGGGTCAGATACTATCCGCTTGATACGGATGATCTGGGAGTATGGCAATCCTCTGATGAGACTAGAGGGATGTGCACTGTTGCCATGTAACAAATTGTTACGGTCAGTCTCTTTTTGAAAAAGCCCTGTTTCAATATGACCGTTATTTAATTTCAAAACAACATCAAGAAAATTAATGCTATGTTGGTCACATGTGATGGTTAATTTGACAGGACTGTCACTAGAATTATGCAAATTGACATGCTGTGTGAAGTCATCAATAGGGCCGGACCATACAATCAGCAAATCATCAATGAAGCGCCGATATAGCAAAATTCTGGCATTCAATTGCGGAACATTAAAAAATAACTCCTGTTCGATTAAAAACATATAAATGTTAGCATATGCTGGAGCAGCATTGGAACCCATCGAACAGCCGTTCGTTTGAAGCCAGAATTTGCCATCGTGCACAAAGTAATTTTTAGTCAGAATAAACTGCAACAAAGAAATCAGAAAATCAATCGGGGGGCCAATATAATCACTCTGGGCAGCCAAAAACTTCTCAACAGCCAATAAGCCTGCTTGATGTGGTATGACAGTATACAAGCTTTTTACATCAAGCGTTATTAACCATATTTCACCCTCCAGGACAGGTAAGTCACGTACTGTTTGTAACAATGTGGAAGTGTCCAGAAGATAACGGGGGTGACGGATGATATACGGTTGTAGAATTGCATCAATAAATACTGATGCAAGTTGGGATAAGGAGTGGCGGGCTGCAATGATTGGACGGCCAGGAGGGTCAACCAGGGATTTGTGGATTTTTGGAATGCTGTAAATAACAGGAACCATGGGGAACTTGGGGATCAGGGCATCACAAAGGGATTGATCAATTTGTTTGGCCAGTACCGCAGATAATAACAAGCTTTGTAATTGCTTCTGGTACACAGAAGTGGGATCTCTCGGCAACAGTTGGTACGTTAGCTGGTCTGACAGTTGTAAATCCAGTTCGGCCTTGTATTTGACAAAGTCCATCACGACAAGGGCACCCCCTTTGTCTGCTGGTCGGAAAATTAAATCTTGGTTATCAGCCAACTTTCTCAGGGTTAGGCGTTCAGCTCCTGAAAGGTTGGAGTGCTGAATAGGCTTAGTTGAGAGTTCTTTATCAACTTGAGAGCCAAGAAGACGCATAAAAGTCTTTATAGAAGGGTTTGATGATAGGGGGTCGAAGTTAGAGCGGGGCAAGAGTTGACGTAGTTGAGGAGGAATCGTGTCGACAGCCGTGTCGGCACTGGTAGGAATCTTTGAGAAGTATTCCTTGAGTTTCAATTGGCGGTGCAGGACCTGTTGTTCGGATTGCCAGGTAAGAGGGTCCATTCGAACCGAAGGAACAAAGGACAAGCCTTTAGTAAGTAATCGATGTTCATTGCTGGATAATGTATAGGATGAAAGATTAACAACTAGGCTTTTGTCGGTATGGGTGGCTTCTTTCCAGCTGCCCTGCCTCTGCCACTGCCTCCCTCGTCGGGTATAGCGACGCCGCCTTCCATGTGCCTCAGGCGGGTGGTTACGGCTAAAGGGCCAGTCGGTTGCCTTCTCCCTCTGCCACCTCTACCGCGGCCGCGGCGTTGTTCAGGTTCGGCATCACTATTTGAAGAGAAGTTGTCTGAGGATTTGTCAGTGGTAACATACCCTCTGTATCGGTTTTGTCGGAAGAAAGGACGTCGCTCTTTGCGGTTGGTGGTGGTCCACTGGTAGACGGTGTTGCCGTCGTAATCCGCGTCGACTTTTTCCCTTTTCTCCTTTTTGAAGCGAGTCAGTTCACGTCTGTATGCTGTAAGTTGAACTGATAATTTCTCATACCATTTTGTATCAGTGTCCTGATCAAGGGTTGGTTTATGGATAGACTCGAACTGTTCAATTTTAGCTTTCAAGAGATTAGCTTCTTTGGTAGTAAACTCGATAATAAGAAGCATCAAATCAAATGAACACTTGTTAAGCGTTGCAACCCATTTTCTGCAAAACACTGGGTCCTTCCTCCCAAGTGTTGGCGAATTTTTTACCCGTAGACCCCTCGGGATCCTATTGGCGCGGTAATAATCGCTTAGAGTAATGCCATGAAACAGGAGATCAATTTCTCCTTTTTTATGTTTTAGCAGATCACGGTATAAAATATCAGCAGATGGCGGTTCGAAAAGATCAATCGATTCTGGAGCACAAAGTATGGTAGCAGCTTCCCTATCAGAAAAGCTATGCTTATCAACCTCCGGATATACCGGGTGTACATATCCACTTGTTGCTGAATCAACTTGCTCATCCATGCTGTGAATTGCGTGTGCGTACAGACACACAGATAATGAGGAAACACTTGACCTTTTTCTTGCTGCAAGTATCCTCACAGAGCTGCATACATTAAACACAAAGTGTACTAGGCAGTCTATCTAGCACAGATGGAGAATAATTCCATATAATTGTTGTGGGTGCCTTGTCAAGAGATACAATGAACCACCACTGAAATCTCATATGTAGAAAGAGCAGCAGACCGGCACACTCACTGGCTCAGACGCTAGGATTCTGCTTTGCTGGGTGCCCCCAGCTTCTTTGGTAGTAAACTCGATAATAAGAAGCATCAAATCAAATGAACACTTGTTAAGCGTTGCAACCCATTTTCTGCAAAACACTGGGTCCTTCCTCCCAAGTGTTGGCGAATTTTTTACCCGTAGACCCCTCGGGATCCTATTGGCGCGGTAATAATCGCTTAGAGTAACGCCATGAAACAGGAGATCAATTTCTGGTTTTTTTTGTTTTAGCAGATCACGGTATAAAATATCAGCAGATGGCGGTTCAAAAAGATCAATCGATTCTGGAGCACAAAGTATGGTAGCAGCTTCCCTATCAGAAAAGCTATGCTTATCACCCTCCGGATATACCGGGTGTACATATCCACTTGTTGCTGAATCAACTTGCTCATCCATGCTGTGAATTGCGTGTGCGTACAGACACACAGATAATGAGGAAACACTTGACCTTTTTCTTGCTGCAAGTATCCTCACAGAGCTGCATACATTAAACACAAAGTGTACTAGGCAGTCTATCTAGCACAGATGGAGAATAATTCCATATAATTGTTGTGGGTGCCTTGTCAAGAGATACAATGAACCACCACTGAAATCTCATATGTAGAAAGAGCAGCAGACCGGCACACTCACTGGCTCAGACGCTAGGATTCTGCTTTGCTGGGTGCCCCCACTGGAATCATGGAATAAACAACAGCTTGGAGGTGCGGCACTCCCACACAGTGGGCGCTTAGGGATGACATCATCCTGCTGGTGTTCTGTTTGTATTTGTTTTGTTGTCTAGTGTTCCCATGGTGATGGTAACACGATACACCAGCAGGATGATGTCATCCCTAAGCGCCCACTGTGTGGGAGGCGGGGAGTCATGCTGTCCTAACTGCACAGAGGTGAATAAAGGTATGTTCCTGTTATGTATGATGTTAGCCTGATGAAAATGTCGCAATAAAGACATTGAAACGTTGCCTTTAAACCGCTTCATGTCCTGTTAATTTGCGGGGAGTGCCGCACCTCCAAGCTGTTGTTTATTCCATGATTCCAGTGGGGGCACCCAGCAAAGCAGAATCCTAGCGTCTGAGCCAGTGAGTGTGCCGGTCTGCTGCTCTTTATATATATATATATATATATATATATATATATATATATATATATATATATATATATATATATATATATATATATATATATATACATACATATATATATACAATCCAAAATACAGGCGTCACTCCAGGGCTTGTGCAAATTCAGTGAAGATTTATTATGTTTCCAACGGTCTACGCCGTTTCGGGCCTCCGCCCTTCGTCAGGACCAGAAAACACAGCAAAATGGTGCAACAATTGTTGCTGATGTATATCTGATGTTAAAATGTTTCTAATTCTGCTGTTCTGTAAAAGACGGTACCCAGAGGACTCAGGAATTTCATGGGAAGGCACTGTGACCTAAAAACCCCATGAATGCACTGAACCGAGGGATGTTTTAAAGTATGCATTCCCCTCCTGAATATATATATATATATATATATATATATATATATATATACACAAGGGGATGATGATGAATATATTTTGCATATTGAATGCTTGTTAAATTGTATTGTGCCAATGGTCACCATGACAACCGGTAGATAGGAGCCCTAAAGGGAGAATTACCCCCGGGGAGAGCCGGAAGTTGCGCAACGAAAAGTCCCGTGCGTGTCATAGGACTTCCGGAAATAGAGTTTGCATTCCACCAGTACCGGAAGTGGGGAGCCGCGATAGCGGGATCCCCACCACACTTGTAAAACTAATAGGAAACTTGTTTAAGGAACCACACTCCCGGGGAGAGCCGGAAGTGGCGCCCCGCTACCGGAAGTAACGTGCAGGTCGCGGGACACCCGGAAGGGGCGTGTCTTGCGTTCCACCGGACCGGAACCGGAAGTGGGGAGCCGCGATGGCGGGTTGTTTTGGCGTCTTGAAGGAAGTGAATGAATGCTTCTATGAAATTTTAAAAGGAAAAAACTTTTTAATAAAAGATTGGTGTATACTCCAAAGTTGTATGCATTGTTATATGCGGTGTAAGATCACACTTCAACCAGGTGGTGGAACATAATTCAGCGCTCTCTATATCTCGGTCTCTACATTTCTTTTTTTGTCTCCCGCTAACAGGGGTGACTTATAGAGTAGCTGCTCTCTTGTGGTGCACTTGGGGTCATCACCCACTTCTACATATATATAGGGCATAACCTATTTCTACTTGTGATAAAACCTGCGTGACTGATTGAAAAAGGAATGAAAAATAAAAAACCATTATTTGGATTTTTTTACATATTTTTTTGGACTTATTAGGCGAGTGCCTGACATTCCACAACCTGTTAGGTGTGGATACCCCCTGGACTATTAGCGGATGTGCATACATTACGTGTATCCTTTGTCTGGCACCCCGTGTTATCAAAATTAAGTGTGAGTGCGGTCTACACACAGAACTAATATATATATATATATATATATATATATAGAGTCCAGAATATCGGCACTCACCCCTTGATGCTTTCAATTGCCCCGGGTGCCCTCCTGGGTAGACTGGTAATGTAGATAACAGAGGTATAGCGGCACTCACGGGAGTAAACGACAAAACTCAGCATATTCCATTTTCGGATAATTTCTCCATCCTCTCTCCATATTAATGTATTCAGAGAATTGAGCTGAGTCACTAACTGTATTAGCATGTCTAAATGAAGTCCATTCTGATGTTTTTATTTTTGTGTCAAAATGTCCAATTTGTTTAAAAAGTATGTTTAATTTATGTATTTATGTGTTGTTAATTCATAGCAAAACCCATTATGAAGTCCCACGAGGGGACGAAATGAGTTGGGTGCTCACATTTGCTATTTAAAGTACCTGAAATCAACAGAGTACATCTTGTAATATTCTGGAACAACTGCTACCACTGTGTGGAACAAGAGACTTTTTAATAAATATTTGAAAATTCATGGACTTTATTTTATGTGCTTTAGGAAATTATCATAAGGCTATGTTGGTCTAATAACAAAGATCAACACAAGGGGTGCCATCTTACGACTGTATCCCATATATATGGCGTGGCAAATCTTGGGAGGGGGGGCGCAGTGGTGCCGTGAATCGCGGGGGCCCACGAATCGCGGGAGGGGGGATCGTGGGGAACCGCAAATCGCGGGAGGGGGTCTGCGGGGGGATGCCGTGAATCGCAGGAGGGGGCTTGGGGCCGCAAATCACACAATTCACAAATCACTGGAGGGGAGGCACGTGGGTGCCGTGAATCACGGGAGGGGGGGTCGCGGTGGGTGCCGCAAATCGCCAGAGGGGGAGTTGCAGGGGCCCCGCGAATCGCGGGAGGTTGCGGGGGCCCACAAATTGTGGGAGGGGAATTATTCCGTATTTGAGAATATTTCAATGATGTGTCTTGAGGTATCTTGCATTTATGCTGTACAACCACATCAAACACATGAAATACACACACATCCAATTTATTTATGCATAAAACAAGTTTTGAAAACATGAAACAGTTTGTGTCCTGTCTCAGGTACTGAATTTGAATGCCAAGCAATCATTTTCTTGTACATATTTAGTGCCAGTTATATATCATATCCTCAGTAGTGGATTTTTACACTTTCCGGAATGTTTGGTTTTCCGGACTAATTTGGATAATGGTGTTTGTTGAAACTTTGATGTGAAGTCTACAATGTTGTAAGGTTATGTACAGCCAATCTTTGATCAAAGATTCCGAACTTCCTAATATTACTGTCAAATCTATATGCTGATGATGAGTCAATATTGCATACATCTATGCATATGTGTTAATAAATATGTCTTTCTTTAATTAAAGATGCCCTTGCATGTCTATCTATAGATAAAAAAAACCTCATACGTTTAGATATACTATTGTTGTGTTTTGTAATGCTTAATGACTGGGCTTGATCAGTTTGAAATTGGTTATAATATGACATTACTGTAAATCATTACGTAATAGTTGATATCTTATGGTAATAATTGTTTTACCTAAATATTGAATTTAACTTTTTTTCCAACAGTTAGAAAAGTTTTTTAAGCACTACTCAGGTCACCAAACTCTAAATTGTTCATAAGGATTTAATTTTTCCGAGGCACAATGAAATGAACCAATATTACATAACAAATGTCAATTTTGCCTAATTTATTCTGGACTGCTATTTTATGCCAGATTCCTTTTGAATTTATTGCAGTATGCTGCAGGGAATGTAATCAATCATTTCATTTAAACACTGTTCTACTGGAAGTGCTCATACTAAATCTGTCTCACTAATAGTGCACATACTAAACCTGTCCTACTGGAAGTGTTCAATCATAACATAGTAACTCCACCCTAGTTCACTCTACAGTACAGTATGTCATTCGAGGTTCATGTAGCAGGCTCTAACTGGAGATTTAAACATACTGTACAGTACAAAGCATTCCCAACCTCGGTCCTCAAGGCCCACTAATGTTGTGTACACACCGGGGCGATGGGGCTGAAATCGCTGGGAATATGGTCGCTGAGCGAGCATATTGCCAGTGATTGGAGTGTGCACCAGCGATAAATCGCCGGGTGCACGCTCCCGTTTTCAGCCCCTGAATGGTCGCTGGTCGGAGGAGCATGCTCCTCCGACCAGCGACATCCCCTGCCTCTTCAACCAGCAGTGTTCTTTCATCTGCGACCATCTCTGGTCGCAGATGAAAACGGGACACGGGGCAATGATTGCTGAGCAATATATTGCCAGCGATCATATTGCCCCGTGTGTACGCACCTTAACAGTGCAGGTTTTAGTGATATCAAGGCTTGAGCACAGGTGACATAATTAGTATCTGAGTGATTCTGATTAAACCATCTGTGCTGAAGCCTGGATATAAATAAAACGTGCACTGTTGGTGTGCATTGAGGACCATGGTTTGCAATGCCTTATATAAGAGGTACAGTATTTATCTGAAACTTGTAAGAATATCCTATACAGTATATGGGTTCTGAAAGGGAGAAATATCAGTGTCAACAAATTAATCAAACCTGTTTTATTACTTCTAAATAGACTAGATGCTTGAGGCTATACACGCAAAGGGAACTGATATTGTTGTGGACTTATTTAGACAAGTGGCATGAGGCTGAATTGCATGATCTTATCATCAAAACTTTAAAATCCAATGCACAGGATTCAGCGTGGCACGAAAAATACTAATTAACTAGGTGATTCATCGCGCCCTACGGGCGCTCTTCACACCGTCGTAAGGGGCTCTGGCCAATTAACATGTGAACGACTTTAGTGTGTGAAATGTGTTTTTTATTAAATGGAGGATGACCTGTATTGGTATTTTAGTTATAAATTAAATGATGAAGCTAAAAAGGGCGTTTGATTGTGAAGGGGGTGTAGGTTGTTTTGTTGGTATGAAGAGTGATTAGTTGTTGGGGGGGGGGTACTGCGTGATGGAGATGGACAGGTGCATTGTTTGGGCACGTGGATATCGGGGTGTTGCGGGTGGTGAAGTCGTAGGTAGGGGTGTGGTGGGTGTGTGAGGGTTGGGTGCAAGGGTGCTATGCGCGTGGAAAGGTGCGGGGGTGGGCCAGTTGTAGGTGCGGGGGTGGGCCGTGTGGGTTGGTTAGGTGTGGTTGTGCACCGAGAGGGGTGCGTGGGTAGTGCGTGTGGGGGATGGGCGGGTGTGCTGTTGCCGCAGCTGGCTGCATGGATACTGCGGGTAGAGGAAGGTCGGGTGGGTGGATGAGGGAGTGGCAGGTGCGGGGTTGCCGCAGGTAGGGGAGGGTGTGAGGGGTGCTGTGGGAGGGGCGGGTACAGTTGTTTTGTGGGTGGTGGAGTTGCAGGTGTGGGGGTGATGCATGTGGGTGCTGTAATTGGGTGGGGGGTGGTTGTGGGTGGTGCAGGTGTCAAAGGGGCGGGTTAGGTGTTTTTGCGTGGGTTAGGGAAGGGGTCTGGGTGTGCTGTGGGTGTGTGAAGTGCCGGTATACCGGTGGTGGGGGAGGGCCGGGTGTGGGTGTAATGTGGGTGTGTGAGGTGTGCTGGAGTCCCCCATGTGAATGCTGACGTTTCCCTACCTTGCGGAGGCTTGGTAACGCGGCTCTGCAGCTGTGTAATGTTAGGCAGCTAGGCATGCTCAATCCCTGGATTCTTGGGATTGGCATCCCTAGTTCGCAGGCGTGTGACCCATACCCACCCCCACACCGGCCGACCCGCACATTTACTTACATTGGCAGGTGGGTGGCCGGGAGTGGAGTGGGTTCACCTCCTCATCAGCAGCCGGAGAAGAAGCAGGCGGGCGGGTAGGCACAGGAGAAGAGGTGGGGGGCAGGCGTCCAGGAGAAGGGGCGGGCAGGAGAAGGGGTGACAGCAGAGTGGGCGGCGTGGCCTGTGCAGCGTGACCTTCCCGCTGCGCAGTCCGCATGCCAGGGTGGTGAACAGCCGTGCAGCATCTGAGCGAGTGCTCAGACGCTGCCCAGCATTAGACTGCGCAGTCTATTCCCGTGATTGGATACTCCAATCCCGGACTTTTTCGTGGCAAATCCCGGGATCCCGCCGATCCGGATCCCGAGATTGACCACTTTAGTGTGGGTGCTTGTGTTCCCGGCCGTGTGCAGTAGCGGGTCGTGCGGGAGGGAGCATCAATGATGTCACCATTCTCTGATGCTCCCTCGGTGAGTGAGGGTCCACTGAGAGTAGGGATGGCCATCGACCAGCGCTGATGCAAAAACATTGATGGTTGATGGTCGATGTTGAATAGATTTGCCATCGATGGGGAGAACCAGATGGTTTCCCACCATCGATGTCAAGGTTAAAGGAATAGTTTTGTTATCCTTTTTCCTGGGACACAGCCAGGACGCCCGTGAAGCCCTGCCCTCAATTTCTGATTGGCCCACAGGTCATCAGTCAGAGAAAATGGATGTCCATCGATATTAAAAACATCGATGGTCAACCATCACATATGTGTGGACCATCGATGGTCAGTTGCACTTTGCCATCGCTGGTAAACATCGATGGCAAAGGCAACGATGGCCATCCCTAACCCTGGAGGAAGGAGTGACAGGCCCTTGGGAAATTGTGGGGGTGTGGCCTAATCACGGGAGGCGTGGCCACCTCCCGTGATTAGGCCACGCCCCCAAGTTAGCATAATGAGTGGAAAAACCCTGCTGAAGCAGCACGCACGTACAGCATGTGCTGTGCTGCTCAGTGCTGACAGGAGGCTCAGCATGAGCTCTCATGCTGCGAGTGAGACGCTGAGCCTGCTGTGAGCACTCAGCACAGCACATGTGTGCTACTGCTGCTGGCCGGGAGGGAGGTCAGACCACGAACCAGGGTGAGTGGCAGCAGGGGCGGGCTCCCCTCTGTGTGCAGGAGCGGGCAGTGACAGTGAGGGATGCCGCTCCCCCGTGAGGTTCCCCTTCTTGTGCGGCAGTGGGGAGTGTGGCTTTAGCGGAGTGGCAGCAGGGGCGGGCTCCCCTCACTGTGCGGCAGCAGGATTGCTCCATTGGTGAGTGGGTGGCAGCAGGGGTGGCTAGGTTGCGTGTTCCTGCGCAAGTTCCGGGTCGCAGGTGACCGGCCATGGGGATATGTGGAGTGGACACACTCTGGAGGCAATTGGGGGAGTGGGAGAGAGACACGCTGCAGTGGGGAAAGGGGGGGGAGAGACACACTGGAGGCAGGGGAGGAGAGGGAGAGAGACACGCTGCAGCGGGGAAAGGGGGGGGAGAGACACGCTGCAGGCTGGTTCTGTCACTCTGTGAGTGTGAGTGGGCGGGGTCAGAGGCACTGATAGGCTATTAGCCTATGACTCCGCCCAGCGTTCTGGACACACTCCTGATGAGTGACAGATGTAGCCAAATATATAAGTGATTTCTGCAAACGATAAACTTGCAAAGAATATAGAATGAACAATGGAAGCAATAGACATACTGAGTTTATATTTACTATAAAACCACTGTGAAGTTTGGATAATTATGATTTACATTCATCTACTATTCTAGTCACAATGAATAATATCTGATGTTAATCAGTATATGATCGTAAATATCAGCACAAAGGGCAGTATTCAATGCTCTTGATTCACCGTTTTTTTTTTTTGGGGGGTGAAAAGGGCCGTTTTGTGGCGAATCTGCAAATTTTTTCACCGAAAATGATATTCACCGTATTCAGTAATCACTGTTCGCTGAAAGTGAACAGCGAATGTTGGCCAATTCTCCATTTTGTAGCCGCCGCTATTCGCTGTTGTATTTCTATGGGGATTTTTGTTTTTTATTAATTTTTTGGGTATCTACAAGTCAGTTTTTTTATCATTTGATGGATCTTGCTTATTTCTTTACATGCACCACATTAATATATATATATATATATATATATATATATATATATATATATATATATATATATATATATATATATATAGTAGATTTTTTTTTTATTTACTCTAGACACACAGCACACAGCTGCTGTCACAGCCAGCCTCCGCTTCCAGCCTCCAACACAGTTTACTATCAATAATTCAGATCAAGCAGTTTTACCCGTGCTGCTGCTTCAGTGCGGGGATAGTAGATATCAGCGCTGGGGCTGCCGGAGCTGGAGGTCTGCTGCTGAACTTGTCGCCTATGCACTGGGCGCCCCCCTTCCCTGGCAGTGCCTCACGTGCTGCAGGGAGGCTGCCATCCTGCTGCCTTCCTTCATCCTCCCTGCTGTGTTCGACGTATGCTGGATTAGAAAATTTTTGCCGTCAAGGGCACCGTGCCCCTGATGAGTTGAATAGGTTGAGTGGGAAGGCTGGCGGTGGACAGGGAGGATGGCGGAAGCACGGCAAATCCAAAACAGGGTACGCTGCTGTGCGCTCACCGGAGCATTGAACACTACCCAAAGTATTAAAAAATGTTTTAAAAAAATCCATATAAATCCCTATAGAGAAAAATGTTTTAAATGAAAAAGAAAGTAGAGCAGTATCCCATTTACAAAATGTGATGAGTCTTTTGAGTTGGATCTAATGGTTACAATACAGTAGAGAGTTGGCTTTAACAAGTAGTAGTTTATATAGCAGAGTGAAGGATTTTACATTCACCCTTGTTTGGTACTTGTTAGGTAAGAGTATAAATATTAAGGCACATAGGGCCAGATGTATCAAGCTTCAAAAGTGATAACATGGAGAGTGATAAACGGCCAGCCAATTAGCTCCTACCTGCCATGTCACAGGCTGGGTTTGAAAAATAACAGGTAGCAGCTAATTGGGTGGTTGTTTATCACTCTCCATTTTATCACTTTTGAAGCTTAGTGCATCTGGCCCTCACTGTTTTACTTAGATAGTCGAACAGTATATTGTTCTAGAAGCAGCAACTAAATAGTCTGTAGAAAGAGAATATTAAGAGAGTAATAAAAAGAGGAAGCTTACAGAGTATGGTTTGATTTTTCCATGTGGTGTACGCCCTGCTGCTCCAGCATGGTAACAACTGACAGTCCCCCAGGTCTCAAATTGATGTCTTGTGTATCAGTGCTGTGCAAGAATATCTTTGTAGTGCTTACAAAAGCACCTTGTTATCAGCAACTTGAAAACAGCACATGAAAACAGGGTCCCGGTGTGGAAATATAGATTCAAATCTTTAAACTTCAATCATACCATACTATCTTCATCGTACTCCATTTTGTGTCAATGGAACTGAAGCACTACTGATGCCTAATGTTAGACACTCAGTTTGTCTGACAGTAATGTGTTCTGTCATCATTTTATTTCATAAATATGTCTTATTGTTTAAAACATGGTGCTCAAGTCTAATAATTAGCATTTTACTATATTTCATTTTTTTTTTTACATATGGTAAAATACCATGTTCTGGATCCTTCCTGTGAGTTCAAGATTGTGGACATTATTTTACCATTGACATGTCACTTCATTTAAGTCACAAATTTCTGAAGTAAATATGACATATTCTCAGTGGTGCAAGTAGGAAAAAGGTCTTAGTGGTACTGTGCCGCGAAAAATGGGCGTGGTCAGGGGGTGTGACCAGGGGTGTGGTCATATGACACTAGGGGGAGTGGCTGGAATATTGCACGTCGAATGCACACGGCCAAAGTTTACACAGTAATGCCTGTTACGCGTCACACACCCAATACATATGACCCATGCCATAATGCCCACACGCACCCACCTCCCACAGACAACATCTCCGCCACCACCCATAGCACCCCACGCAATACATCCTTTCACCGGTAAAAGGGGCGCAGCCCCTTACAACCTAGTATAGAACATTATTAATGAATATCAGAAGGGGTGGATCCAGCTGTTGATCCATTCAGGTCCACATACACATATATACACAAAATAAACATACTGTAAACAAAAAGACAAAGGCAAGGGAGACACAGGAGAGAGATAAGTGGAGAGACAGAGAGAGAGAGAGAGATAAGTGGAGAGAGAGGTGGAGAGAGAGAGGTGGAGAGAGAGATAAGGAGAGAGAGAGAGAGATAAGGAGAGAGATAAGGAGAGAGAGAGAGATAAGGAGAGAGAGATAAGGAGAGAGATAAGGAGAGAGAGATAAGGAGAGAGAGATAAGGAGAGAGAGATAAGGAGAGAGAGAGATACCTCATCAGCAGCAGCAGCAGAGGTGCCTGGGAGCTTGGACAGGTCTGGTGTTATCTCTCCAGGTAGCAAGGAACACTGGGGGCGGCGGCGGAGTCCTGGGGACGGCTGTCATGGTATCCCCTACATCCGACAAGACTGCTGGGGCCGTGGAAGGAGCGGCGGTCCAGGTGCAGGGTTATGGGGAGGAGAGGAAGGGAGGAGGTGCTATCTGCCAATGCAGCTGTCAGGTCAGGTGGTCCGCGTAGCTCCCGTCCGCGGCCCGCACACCTGACCCACGCCGCCGCTGTGCTGTTTACAGACTTTAAACAACGGCGGCAGCATGCAATGCGTGAGAAAAGTCAGCGCAGCCAATCAGCCGCTTAGCCTCAGTTACAAGGTGCCTTGTAACAGAGGCTAAGCGGCTAATTGGCTGCGCTTATTTTTCATATAACAGAGGCTGGGAGGGGAGGGAGAGAAGCGCAATGCGCTCCCCTCCGCTCCGAAAGCAATTAGCTGTGGCGGGGCGGCGAAAACCACGCCCCCCGCCACTAACATATGCGCGCATGCGCATTAAACACTTTGGGGCAGATTTGTTATGGCGGTACGGGGTACCGGCAGTATTTCTTTTAACGGTACGCCGTACCACCCCGTACCGCCATACTTGCAGCTCTGCATATTCTCCCATCCAGTACCATATTTTTATTCCATCCAAGCAACTAGTTGGATGGTTGGAGGAAAGTTGGAGGAAAATTCAAGAATCCTTTAACCTGTAAATGATTGTGTTTTGGAAATTGAGAGAGTTTGACTTCCCTATCATGGGGATACAGTCAATTAACGAAGATAGTGATCCCAGGGCCCTAACTAGGTTTGTGCTAGCAGTGCTTTGCCCATAGCACATCTGGAGTGTGAGCGCACCACTGGCACAGATTTAAGGACTGATTTAGACATGATTGTACAGGAGTGAATGCCTTTGGTGAGTTTTTAATTTGCTGGGGGATTCACAAAATGAGTGACAGACAGAGGGCGGTCACTGGAGCCTGCACAGTGTTTCATGCGCATCCCCAGAAAAACTGTGGACACACTCATGGAATTGATGGGTGGACCCCAGCAAATGACCAGATGACCATCTGGGAAGAGGCAGCAGTGGGTAGGCTGGAGAGTTCAAAATTCCCATTGGGCTGCCACTGATTGGGTGAGAGAACAGCCTGTCACAGCTCTCAGCCAACCAGTGGTTTCTCATTGATTTCAATGGGACTTTTGAAATCTCCAGCCTGTCTGCTGCTGCCTTTAACCTACCGCTCTTCCGGCACCAGCCTCTCTCTACTGCTGCATCCATGCAGCAGCAGGATAGAACCACCCTTCCTCCCTTGCACTGCTGACACAGCCCCCCCTGCTTTGAGGATAGCCTGCACTGCTGCCACTGCCACCACCCCTGTACTGTCAACATCAACACCACCTGTCACAGTAAGTGTACTAGATACTGGGGGTGTACCTGCGCACTGAGTGATTATTGGTCGGACTAGCTTCAAAACACTTAATATAGTCTGACTCAAACTATACTAATATTGATAGTCATAGGAAAAAGTGGGGGTTTGTGCTGAGCTCTGTCCTGGTGTATGTGTGATTAAAGCATATTATGTGTGACACAGTGGTACAATGTTGCAATGCTTTTACTGAGAAATAACGTAAAACTAAATAAAAAAATAAATAAAATAAAATACAAGCAAGGTTGTTACACAATGATTGTAGTCTGCAACAGTGATCTAGATGGTGTTGATACGTGTAGACAACTGACTCCCCAAAAAAACTTGCGCACTGGGCTTGCTGCCCATCTTGCCAAGGTTAATGGGGGTATGCAGGGTGATCTCCTTGCTCAAAGTAAATGTCCCAGAAACTTGGTATATGGTATAAGAAATACAGGAAGTCTCTCTCTGAGTGCGGCGTCCCGCTGCTCAGACAAATATGAAGATTTTGGGTACCCCTTTAAACTTGCCGTGGTGTGGGTGCGGGTTTTCGGAAGCGTTACTGATGGTGCAGATTAAGGTTTGCCAGTGTGCGTCAGCCTGTCACCGTGTTATCGTCACACGCGTGTGGTGCCCACAGCGTGTGACGGTCCCGATGTGTACGGCGTTTGCACTGGAGCAGGGGACGGAATCACCTCGCCTTAACCATGAAGAAGGCTCGGAGGACGCAGCACAGCAGGACCGGCTGTGAGAGGAAGGGTAAGTAGGAGGCAGGTACTGCACGATAGGCAGGAGGGCTCCCAGTCAGGTGGCGGGACACCGCGCACACACCTACACCATCGTTTAAGGCGAGGTGACCCCATCCCCTGCTCCAGTGCAAACGCCTTACACATCGGGACCGTTACACGCTGTGGGCACCACACGCGTGCGACGATAACACGGTGACAGGCTGACCGCACACTGGCAAACCTTAATCTGACTACACCATTGGTGCACACTGTCCCTATTTTGGACAATGGGCCCCAATTCCCTTTCTGGTACAGGTCAGCAAAATGTCTATTTACGGCACTGAGTGATCCACTGTAAAGTCAATATTTATTGCACTTCTATAAATTAAAGTATAGCAACCTAATGTTACTTGAGGGAAGACTCTTTCATGCATTGCACAATAAAAAAAAATGGCAATTCATATCCACATTCTGAGGGAGCATGGAAATGTTTCTGGATGCATAAGTTTCTCTTTCTTTATACTGCTGAACTCACCAGTGACAAAGCAGCAGGAGCAGGTCATGCCTTCCGATTCCTGAGTAGGTTGAGGCAAAGCAGTCCTGATTGTAAAAGAGGAATATAGAACTAAAATAACTACTGTAGTAAAACAAGAAGAGAGGGTAAAATGTTAATAGAACCATAAACAGATCAGTGAGATCTGTGCATGTTTCTGTCCAAACATGTTCTGGCTCTTTGAGCTGGTGTTGGTTTCCCAAATAAGGGGGAAAATTTACTCCCAGCAAGCCTTCCCCATATGCAGAGAAATAAAGAACCACAAATTCCAGCATGCAGGGCATTAGAGGGCCTGCTGGGAGTTGTAGTCCGACAGCATATTTCTTAGATGGACAAAACCATGTGCACTGCAGGTGAGTCAGGTGTTACTTGTGCAGAGATAATTAGATTTGGGTGGGGTTTTACACCTGCCTCACCTGCAGTGCACATGGTTTTGTCCATCTAAGAAATATTTTGTCTGAAAGAGTGAACTAGAATAAGGGCCTCAGTTCCTGCTGGAGCCTGCACAAACATAGCCCTGGGGGTAGGCTTGCTGGGACTTGTAGTTTGACACGCAACCTAATGTTATTTTTTTTCCAGCCCAGAACCCACCGTCCAGGAGTGCCAGGGACAGCTCTGGGCTTCAGCCTTGGATGGGTGAAACATGGGTGCGGACCCCTTCATTGGGGGGTCCCTTCTCCCCCAGGGATCCCATCCAGGGCTGATCAGCAAGGAGGTGATGTTTTAGCCAGGGCAGCTTATATAAAAAGTCTCCCCTGTCTGTGGCATCAACCGACTGGCTATTGTATCCTGGTGATGGTTCCAAAACACAAAAGATCAATATTACTTTTGTCCCCCATATTTTTTTGAACCAGGACTGGTCCAAGAGTCTGTGTATGATCTCTTCTATATGGAAGAACCCCACTATTTCCCCCCTGTATTTGGGAGCCCAGGACTGGCTCAAAGAGCCCGGGGTTGGTTATGCTCATAGGGAAGCACTCCATGCCTTTTTTTGTAATTATAACAAAAAATATGCACACTCCGGGAACTAAAAAAATTGCATATCCCTGTTACTAAAAATTGCACCTTTACTAAAAATCACACACAATACACAATAATTGCCAGGAATTGCAAGTGATTTTTGGCTTGGTCCTATTACATGTTCGATTTTTAGCCAAAATTGCACATGTGACTTGTGCGATTTTTTAGCAATCTAAAAACATCACACCCTATTACATTCTGCCCTATGGGGGTCATCCTAATTGACTTGGTAAGCTGTGAAGTTCGCAGCTTATCGAGTCCCTTTGCTGCCGCCCCACGAATCCATGCATCAGCCACCCGCCCATGACAGGCATCGGCCCACCCGTGCGATCATGGGAACGCTCAACATTTTCATGGGGACGCCCATGAAACACTGGGCTTTCCCATGGCCCAGTGCTGCCACTGTCCCCATCCCTCCCTCCCTGTGTGTACAGCCATTCACTGTCGAGGTTTTCACATATGCATGCGCTAACCCCGACCATCGGGGCAAGGGCTGAATTTGGTTCACAACATGTGAACCAGAATCAGCCACCATATTTTCATTTAGAAACTCTGGACCTTCAAAAACATAAAACATAATTATATTTAACTCTGTCTGTTAGTTTTCCTGAGGGATTTTCACAGGTAGCCATCACATAGGCCAGAACAAAAATGAACTGCAAACATCTGGCATTAGCAGCAGTTTATAAGGTCATAAGAGTGAAAACCAAGATCTGGAGGCTAATTGAATCTGGGCTTTGTTCGTATGATGTATGATTTTTTAAGAACTGTACAGTACTTCTTTTCCACAGCCTTTCTAGGATATATGTCAAGCTTAATTTTCAACTTGTGATTTTTCTGTAAAATGAATGTAAGGAGAACTGCAGAAAACATTTTTGATTGGCACACAGAATAAAGACAAAAATTAGTACTGCACAAGAAAAGAAAACAAAAGCATTTGACGGTATGTACTACAGCACAACACCTCTTACAATATGGTTATTATATTTTTATAAATGCTTTTTTTCTGAGTTTTTTGTGTTTAGCTACAGTACAAGAAGGTAACAAATAATTTTCTTGGTAAAGTGTGAAATAGTACGATTCCAGCACAGCGGGAGAATGAATGAGCTGTGCTGTCATTTTAACAGTGACATCCTTTAAGGAAAATGCTTATAAATTTCTTACTAAGAATCAAATAAGACTCTGCTGCATGACTGAGAAGTGACAATGATGAGGACTAGAGCGGATTCTTGTTCAGATTTGTTTGTCTATTTGTCTTACTACGGCAGTTAAAATCTTACGTTGGCTTTTCAGTGACTTTAGAATAAATCCAGGGGTTATGGTTTGAACAGAACCTTGAATCATGTGATTCACTATTGCTTTAGCTGCTAAATCACATTCTGATTAGTGCGTAGCTTTATTTTTTAATGAGCACAGTAAGAGAATTCATTGTGTTCCGGTCTACTGCTTGCATTCTAATGGTTGAATGGTCTTCACCAGTGACCCCCACAAGGAGTTAATGAGTTCTACTGTGAGACATTCACAGGTTGTATTCTGTGTGCTGGCCCCCAGTAAAAAGCATATGAGATGCACAAATAAGATCAGGAAAGGATTAGACAGGACTGGTCTTGTATTGAAATCCTTTATTAGGTTTAAGTCTATGGGCCTGATTCAGATCAAAATACATTCAAAGGTGAAGCGAAGCAGGGGGCATACACTACGGGCGCAGTCGCAGTGTATGCCCCCCTGCTTCCCTTCCCCTTTGAATGTATTTTGATTATTGCTAACATAAACAGTGCAGCATTACCAACGGACGTCAGTTTTCACTGAGTCCGTGGAGCCTGAGAAGCGGTGTAGTGGCGCCACTCACCGCAGCTCCTTCCAGGGTGGTGACTGACCGGAGGTGTAACAGCCTGACACCCTGGTGCTTCCCTTACATCAGAACGGCAGTCACAGGCGACGGCTGGTCCCCTTAGCGGCTAAGCACTCCAGTGTTGGTACGTCTGTCCGCACGTGGAGTCAGCCGGTATAGTGAGACCCAGCCAGCGCCAGAGAATACACGCCCACAGCCTCGAGATACAGGCTCCGGGTTGTTACCCATCGCCGGTACTTAGATTTACCTTTTAAAGCACTGTCTGCCCCCTATGTACACTCCAATATTACTAGAAATATACCTGAGTTGCCACTCCAGTTGACAAGCCATTTGATTACAGAGGGATGATTTCCCCCAATCACGCTACATGTCAGCAATCAGAGTGATACACACAGGATTTATAGTACATTTATTATGAAATCCTGGTGACGCATGCCATAAGAGAAATTTTGATCAAACATACTGGGGACAGCTTAGCAGCGGGGATCACTGTGTGAGGATTCAGTATCCTTTTTAATTACACTGTCTGTGTTCTATGTGTTTGGTTTTAGTCAATATTTCGCAACATTTTATCAATCATTTTCAAATAAAGGTTATATTTTAAATTCCTTTCTTTTTGAAGTGCACCACAAAGTGACATTCTTCTCTTTCTTAATAAAAATGTCTTCCATCTGTGTCCCGTGGTAGCACCCCCTCGTGTGCATATTATCATCAATCACTTTTTTTGCAAAGTATCGTGATTATTAATAAGAGGGGCTCCTGTGTAAAATTATAAGTTATTTCCCTGTGCGACTGGTGCAATCCTCTCCTTTTTGCTACATGTACAGACCCCCTGTGCGAATGCCTTTGGTGAGTATCTCACTCGTCGAGGCGTTCGCACTGTTAGGGGAGAGAAGGGTGCTGGTGCAGGGAAATGCCCAGTGTATAATGGATGTCCCCATACAAATGCAGGGTGTTCCCCTATGATCGCAGGAGTGTTAGTGCCTGCTCGGGGTGGGTGGCTGATGTCGCGTGATGTAAGCTCCAGTTCCGCCCCGTATCCAGCCATCTCCGTCGGAAAAAAAGTCAGTCTAGACTGATTTTATTTTTTGCGAGTGCGATGAAAAATCATTTGACCATCAAATGATTTTTCACTTGTACAGCTCCATGCGTGGGCATGTGAAAGTGTACACATCCCCTTGCATGCAAATGTGTGAATGTGCGAAAATACACAGCCTAGTGAACAGATCAGAATCAGGACTTATATCTGTATGTCCACCAGAAGTCTCTTTAAGACATTTGCCAAAACATCTTGTATAGAGAATAAAATCAAGTTGCTAAAAAATGTGGGTACAGTAGAATTTCTAAATTTATCATCCGTATCTGATACGACTGTAACTCTTTATTCCATTTTTGTTATGTTGTAATTTAGGCCCTGGCTTCAACTGTTTGTGCTACTTAATTTACTTGATTGATTTTACTAAGTACTTTGTATTTGTGTTCTCTTTGTTTCTTCCCTATGTGATATAAAAAAAATACTAAAAATATTTATAAAGTAAATATATGCAAGATAGAGTGGGCCTGTTCTGAATATAAAAAATATACAAAATAAAACAGATAATGTATGGTGTCAGCATCGCTACTGGACAGCCTGGTTACATTGGAGCCCAGATGATGTCCTGTGCTAGGCACTTGGGTCCCCTTACTGATGGTCTCACTTGCTCTAGCAATGCTCTGGTCCTGCGTTCCAATTCTAGTGGTGTTTCTCCTGAATCATATCCTGCCTGATCTATCATTTCTTCTCTTATTGGACTGTATTCATATTGATATCTGTTTATCAATATATATCTGTCTGTCTCTATTCTAGAATCACTCTCGATATTCATAAACTTCCTGCTGAGTTGTGGCTGGGTTTCATGCAGTTATCTTTGACTTGTCGGAATACTACAGGCTGGCCCAAATACCCTTGATGGTTCTCCTGGTAACTAACGATATACTGTCAATATGCCATTCAATTTCTACTATATCGTTTTGCCTGGCAAGAATATATATATTTTTTATTTCCACTATACGTGAACGTGCATTGGGATCGAATCTGCATCGAATGCTGCTAAAAGCATTCAATGTGCATTCACTTTCAATTCGATTACTATTTGATTTTGCTTCTATTAACAAAATCGAATAGAAAAGTAATGCATATCTCACCGTGTGTACCCTCTATTAGACTCCAAGCCCCTTAGCTGATCTAAGCTTGTGATAAAAAAATAATCCTAATTAACTTCAGTTGAATCTTGACTGCCACTGAGAGAGCTCTGAGAAGGGACAATTATGAACCAAGACATAAAACAATGACATGTCTAACAATAGGAAAATGTCTCAAGTTGACTTACTTTAACCAGGGAAATTGTGCCCTTCAACATGGCAAAAAGTCTCTCCTCCTCTCTGATCACTGCTTCCCATGCTAAAGTTCAGGACTTTGCCCGTAACGCACCCCGTCAGTGGAACGCACTCCCTCGCTCCATTAGACTCACCCCGACCTTGCAAAGCTTCAAATGGGCACTGAAAATTCACCTATTCATCAAAGCATACCCTTCTGCTGCATAAACTAGTCCTGAGGCTACTTCCCTGACCCCGTGCCTGCTTACATCCTGCTATCAAGCCACCTCCCACTTGCTTGCACCTTATGTAATCGGTCTGTCTCCCCTTCCTACTAGATTGTAAGCTCCTCAGAGCAGGGCCCTCTTCCCTCCTGTTGTCAAAGCCCTCTTCCCTTCACATTTCACTCACAGCTCTCCCATACTCAAGCACTCAGTAACCATCTATGTCCACATACTCATCTCCATCATTGGCCACAAGGCTCTAGTAATACATTGATCTGGTCCTCACTACTTATATTTAAGCTGTAATGTGTATTGAACTGTGGCGCTCTTTACCTGTACTCTATTTTTGTTATTTATTCAATGTAATGCTGTTTTGTCTCCCTTTACTGTTACATTGTACGGTGCTGCAAAACACTTGTGGCACCCTATAAATAATAATAATAATAATAATAATAATAATAATAATAATATGGCAATATCGACACATGAGAAGGTTGATGGGAAATTTTCCCAAATTTTTCCTTAGTTTTTACTTTTCATACTTTACCATCCAAGTTGACTCTGATGGTTCAAAGTGGTTCAAAGCATGGCGAGTGTAGCAATTCATGCAATGGTATGCAGTTCAGTAGTGGGGCTACAATGCTCAGGTTTCTACAGTGACACCACAAACACCTGAAAAACTCAAGTTAACCTTTTCTTGTGTTGACCTTTTATATGTAAATTGTTTGCTTGTGTTAACCTTTTGTCAATGTCTACATTGCGAATGCTAACCTTTTATCAATGTTAGTCTCGTGCATGTAGATGTTTTCATTTCATCTTATTGACTATCTATCAGACACTGTTGACTTTTTAATCCATAACCAATTCGGCTACTTCTTATGATGCTATACATTATATATTACACTCATCCTCAAATATATCTGTGGTCAAACCTGTTTCTTGCAAAAACAAGACGACGCTTATCCAAAAACTTAAACTTTCTACTGAAAACAATTTAAAAAAGGAATCAGCGATAGGTCATCTGTTTTCTCGACAATGTTTTGAGTGCCAACGTTGCTGTGAGAGAGGTGCAAAATATCAGCTAAAAATGCTAGCGTTGCTCACAACGATTGTTCTTTTTTGGCCCAATGTTTAACAAAACCAGTTAATTTCCTTTCCGCGACTTTGACCCTGGCATGTTTAGCGGGTACTTTGCACGTCTCTCACAGCAACGTTGGCACTCAAAGGGTTAAAATCTTGATCATTATGCACATCTGCATTGAAAAATGATTGTATGTTTCACAATCTCTGAGCATAGAAAACATTAGTCCAATTATACACTGGGTTTGTTCCTTAGAAAATAATGGGATATTTGTATTGAAAAATATGTGCTGCAATGAAAGACTGTAGTAAAAGCAATTTGCTTCATTGTTTATAGAATGCCTCATTAAATGAATGCTACTCTGCTCTAGTCTGTAGCACTTTGACAGCAAACACAATCTTTCCCAACATAAACAGATCTAACAAATGTCTTTAAACAGTGAAACAATTTTACAACAAGTATAATTGGAAAGACATACATATTTCATTATTGTAGCCTCATAAGCACAATAGTAAATGAAACAATAAATCACGCTCGGTGTCATTTCCTATGTTTAAATAGAGCATGTACCTGATATAAATGAATTTAACATATCATTAAGTATTCATGTTATTTGTTTATTAAGAGATTGGAAAGAGTTTAGAGAAACATGTACTGTACTTTATTCTGAAGTTATTCCAAATATAAGTTTTGGCAATGATGACTTTACTTTCTTAAAGAAATAATGAAAAAAAATTTTAATATGAAAGGAAGAAATTTGATTGGAAACTCATACAGGCCATCACAAAATATTTGACATTTAGAAAGTTTTTATGTTTATACAGACAATGGCCTGGATTCCTGTTGACTGGGTAAGCTGCAAAGCTCACAGCTTACTGAGTCCCAGAGGGCCTGCCCCGCTGCCCCACCAAAATACTAAAGACACATCCCCTCGCATGTGCCGGCAGCAGGAGAAATCATTTGATGGTTGCCAAACATCGGATGATTTCTCCAAGGAACATAAATATAAGTCAGTGGAAACTGACACACAGTATATACACAGATGTGCTCATAGGTATACATACGCTTGCAGAATTTGTGATTTTCGGGCTATTTGTCAATATGAAGGATAACTCACAAACTCTGAAGACCGCATATATATATATATATATATATATATATATATATATATATATATATAGAGTACAGTGTGGGGTGCGGCACTCCAAGAATACAGGATTCAATTTGGTATCTGCATGTCAATAGCAGTCAGCAACGTTTCAACGCCGCTGCGGCATTGTCATCAGGCTATAGCCTGATGACAACGCCGCAGCGGCGTTGAAACGTTGCTGACTGCTATTAAAATGCAGATACCAAATTGAATCCTGTATTCTTGGAGTGCCGCACCCCACACTATACTCTATATGACTTCTTAGTGCGGGCACCCACGCAGCTGTCTACAAGGAGGCCGTGCCGGGTAATACTGTCATATATATATATATATATATATATATATATATATATGATATTCAGGGAAACGCACACTTATCAGATCATCATGAGTGCCAGTTCTATAGTATTAACACAGCCTGATGCTGCAGACACTATTCCAAATGTCCGCAGTAGGACCAGCACATCCTTCAATAACACAGATGTCTTGAATAAACAATTCCATTTATTGGAAAGAATATGATAAAGCCAGTATACTCATCAGATCAACATGATGTACACAGATCAAGGCAGCAACATGTAAGCTGTGGACAGATGTCAGTCCCCTCTGAGGAAAATACTTACCATGTATTGAAACGTTGCTGTGTGGATATATAAAGCTATTTACAAAAAGGCTGGAGTGCTGCAATACTTGTTGCTTGTATGGTCTGTTTGTTAGTCGTTCGCGGGCACCCGCCATATTGGATTAAAAGTGGTTGTGCTGGACCAACCTGCTCCTCCAGTGGCGTAAGTTCATTCAATTCGCCTGGAGGCAAGATAAAAGTTGCCCCCCCCCCCCCCTTAATAGAAAAAAAAAAAAGAGAGAGAGAGACTTACCCTCAAACGCTGCCGCATCTCCCTCCCAGGTCCCGGCTTTCAGGTGACAGCTGCATTCAGACGACAGCTGCCGTCTGCTTCTTCAGTGACAGTAACACTCGCACACTGGCTGTGTGGAGTGGACTGTCTGCCGCCTGGCTCTTCATCACTAGGTGACAGAGAGGAGCAGCGACACGGGCAGGCTGTGCACATGGCTATGGGGTAGGGGGGGGAGCACGGTCCTGGCCGCATATTCGGATCCGGCCGCACCGATCAGAATAAGGCCCATAGTAGGGTGTGCAATGTAAATGGGGGGGGGGGGAGGCAATGAAGCCTAGTGAAAAAGTGACTGGAAAAAATGTTTTTATATCATGTCCATATGGTACCGTATTAAAAATGACCAGCTGGATTTGAGATAGTTGAGGCCCGTTGTGATCCGTTCCTATTCTGCCTCGGCTTGAAAGGGACCTGGAA
The DNA here is from genome assembly GCF_055691185.1 of Crinia signifera. NCBI lineage: Eukaryota > Metazoa > Chordata > Amphibia > Anura > Myobatrachidae > Crinia > Crinia signifera. The sequence goes on along the minus strand of NC_139219.1, from coordinate 250,201,172 downwards.
GTCAGGGAAAATCTTCCAGCTTGGCTTTAAGGAGTGTGCGTCCTCCTGTTGTTTCTTAGTGCCAAAGATGTACAGTATAGCATGGGCTGGATCCAGGAAATCTCCCACTGTGGTCGCCAATAGTAGGTTAGGAGGCTGGTCCGGTCTCTCAGGGCTTATAGTAGATTTAGTGATATTAGCATAGGTTTCCAGTCACTTGTAACAATCCACCACTAATTCATGGTTAGTGGTTGGGTGAAGCTATTTATTGTCAAACAACTGTGCTTAAATCATAATGAGAACAGAAACTACCCAAATGACCCTGATCAAAGGTTTACATACCCTGGAGATTTTTGCCTGATAACATGCTCACAAGTTGACACAAATGATTTGAATGGCTACAAAAGGTAACCATCCTCACCTGTGATCTGTTTGCGTTTAATCAGTGTGTGTGTATAAAAGGTCAGTGAGTTTCTTGTCTCCTGAAAGACCCTTGCATCTTTCATCCAGTGATGCACTGACATGTCTGGATTCTCAGTCATTGGGAAAGCAAAAGAATTGTCAAAGGATCTGCGGGAAAAGGTAATTGAACTGTATAAAACAGGAAGGGAATATAAAAAGATATCCAAGCAATTGAGAATGCCAAAGTGTTCAAACTCTAATTAAGAAATGAGGAAAATGATGGAGTCTGTGGCAACCAAATCACTTAAACTGTGGCCCTCCAGATGTTGTGAAACTACAAATCCCAGCATGCCTTGCCACATTTTTACCACTCCCTTATAGCAAAACTGTGGCAAGGCATGCTGGGATTTGTAGTTTTACAACATCTGGAGGGCCACAGTTTGAAGACCCATGAGGTAGACCAACAAAAATTTCAGCCACAACTGCCAGGAAAATTGTTCAGGAAGCAAAAAAAAAAAAAAAAACACAAATAACTTCAGCTGAAATAGAGGAGTGATAGTTTCTGGTTGCACAATAAGGAGGCATTTGAAAGAAAATTAGCTACATAGTCGCCAGAAGAAAGCCATTACTACGCAAATGCCACCAAGCATCCCACTTACAATACTTCAAACAGCACAGAAACAAGCCTCAAAACTTCTGGAACAAAGTAATTTGGAGTTATGAGACCAAAATTTTACTTTTTCGCCACAACCATAAACATTACATTTGGAGCGGAGTCAACAAGACCTATAATGAAAGGTACACCATTCTTACCGTGAAACACGGAGATGGATCGCTGATGTTTTGGAGATGTGTGAGCTACAAAGGCACTGGAAACTTGGTCAAAATTGATGGCAAGATGAATGCAGCATTATTATCAGAAAATACTGGAGGAAAATTTGCACTCATCAGCCCGGAAACTGCGCATGGGACGCACTTGGATGTCCCAACATGACAATGATCCAAAACACAAGGCCTGTCATTGGCTACAGCAGAATAAAGTGAAGGTTCTGGACTGGCCATCTCAGTCTTCTGACCTCAATATCATTGAGCCACTCTGGGGAGATCTCAAACGTGCAGTTCATGTAAGACAGCCCAAGAATTTACAGGAACTGGAGGCTTTTTGCCAAGAAGAATGGGCAGCTTTACCATCTGAAAAAATAAAGAGCCTCATCCACAACTACCACAAAAGACTTCAAGCTCTCATTGATGTTAAAATACATGGTATTAAGAACTGGGAAATGTAAACTTTTGATCAGTGTCATTTGGTTAGTTTCTGTTGTCATTATGATTTTTTTTTCAAACACAGCTGTTTGACAATAAATGGCTTCACCCAATCACTAACCATGAGTGAAAGAAAAGTTTATGAGGGCTTCTAGCCAAAGACAGAGCGGGCAGCTGACGTCATGTGACATCAGCCGCCCACCCCCGGCACACCACCTCACACCTGCAATCCCATAGGACTGCCCAGTGTTTTCATGGGGATGCCAATGAAACGCTGGGCGTTTCCATGGATAAGACCCGACTCATGCCCCATGCCCCCGGCCCGCATCAGTCCATACAAACTGATTGGCAACTATACAAGTCGCTGAGTCTGTTCGCCCAGGGACCCTGCAAATGTGCATAAATCATTATGCCCATACACAGAAAAAACATTGTTCATTATAATAGATTTCCTCATCTCTTTTAAATCTACATTCTCTACATCCTCTAACCTTCTACACCTTGGACCATATTCTGGTTGACTCGCAAAAATGCAAATTTTGCAGCTTTGTGATTCCACCAAACGCCACCCACACGGCTGCCCACCCCCTCCTTGCATGCCGAGTTTCCCTGCAAGCATGCAAATGGATGTTTTGCATAAACATCCATTTCGCAGCTTGCGTGCGTATAGAAAATATTTTGATGGTACGGGACCATCAAATGATTTCTACAGTGCTCGCAGATGTGAGACAGCCCCCTGTAGGAAGCAGGTGGGCAGCTGACATCAGCACCCATTTCACTGGCCTATTTCCATTGGAATGCCCAGCGTTCTCATGGAAGGCCCATGAAATGCTGGGCATTCCCATGGGTGCAGCCCATCCCCGCCCTGCTACTGTAGGTGTGACCGGGACAGTGAGCAAGCAGTTTGACGTGCCCGCTCGCACCAAGCGTCTGCATATGCACATAAATGCGCATGCGCAGACACTCAACATCGCTCCCCTGCGCAAACCAGAATAGGGGCCCTTGTCATGTATTAATTGTGGTAAATATCATTTGCGTTATTCCCTGGTTGCAATTCACTGCAGAGCATGTCAAATTATGAGAATGATGATGTTGATTATGATGATGATAATAATAACTGAATACAAAATATAACTGTCTATAGACCTCAATTTCTATAATTTGAAGCATATATTAAAAAAGCTTTATGACATATTTTGCTTTATATATAACATGTTGGTCTATATTTATTATTAAATATTTTTTCATGAGTAATATAATTTTATATTATGTTTAATTATCCTAATTTTTAAGAAGAAGGAGCATCCTACCCCGTTACCCCTTTCCATATATGACCATAAGTACACTCAATGCTGAATTGGAAAATATCCATACAATATTCCCAATACAGACATATTTGGATATGTTCCTAAAAATGCCATAGTGCATAGCTCTCTCCTTTGAGAGATATGGTTTATAAACTTAAATGGGGATAGATAAATGCTGAATGGAATGTTTTTACCATAATGCAGTAGGATGCACTCTGTAGAACAACAGAAATAATTTCTTGCAATCTGTGCAACTGCAAGAAAAACAATAATGCAAAAATAATTAAAACATTGAGCCCTACTATGAACATGTTTTTATAAACTTTTTATATATTCTTAATAGGTGGCGTCAGATCATTCTTAATAGGTGGAGGCATCCATGCAGAAACAAAAAAAATATGTCAAATTTTTCAAGACATGGGGAAGATACATACAAACTCTATCCACTCAATCTCAAACACATATTAAAGAATGTTTTACTAAAATCAGATGGAATGAAATGGAAGTGAACTTAGATAATGTAATAGGAAGAAGGATAGAAAGATCTTAGGTAATAATCTCTCTGGGTGTGTGGCTTAGCCATATACTGTATACTCATTTTGGGTCTTGCCATATCCTGTAATATATCTTGTAATATATGACAGAAACTGTGAAAAAATCCAGGTCGTGTATATATATATATATATATATATATATATATATATATATATATATATATATATATATATATATATATATATATATATATATATATATATATATATATATAGCAAGGTGTGTGTTGACCTGGCACTCACCCAGCTGGTCAGGGACCCAGGTGCCTTCCGGAACAGTTGTGCAGGAGTAGGCAAAGAAGCAGACAGCGGCACTCTGGGAATTTTCAAAAAGTATATTAGTGCAAAAATAGCATACCAACGTTTCGGGGCATAAGGTACCCCTTTGTCAAGGTGAACAGTGCAGTAACGTTACTGCACTGTTCACCTTGACAAAGGGGTACCTTATGCCCCGAAACGTTGGTATGCTATTTTTGCACTAATATACTTTTTGAAAATTCCCAGAGGGCCGCTGTCTGTTTCTTTGCCTACTACTACTATATATATATATATATATATATATATATATATATATATATATATATACACCGTATAGTTAGCTGTATGTATTTTTTTGAAACAAATAATGTTTTTATACAAAATATTTGTGCAATAAAGACATACAAAAATATAAAGAATACTACATTAAAAACATTCTGTAAAATGTATACTATTTATCCGAACATGTATCAAAGGAAATGGCGCAGCATGGAGATACATTTACAGGGTCTCCAATCCAAAATAATTACAGAATTATCTTAACAAGCACAACTGTAAAAATGCACCATGCTGCTTGCAAGTCACTTGTTCTGCAACATTCTATTTAAAATGAATCAGGAAATAGTTTATTCTCCCATCTGCCCTCTCCGGGGTAAACAAATACCGGACACCAGAGAGAAATATCGGCAGCACACAAAACAGGACTGAAAGTAAAAATGAAACAGCCATACTGTTTTCAAGAAAAAAAAAACTGTCTGACTGAAACATTGAGCAGGAACCCCAGTGTGGCTGTTTCATTTTTACTAATCAGTCCTGTTAGTGCCACCATTATTTCTCTCTATAAAATCTACAAGACTGTTAGAGGTGAATAATCACACTTAGGACAGGTTTAAAACTGCAAAGTTTCAATGCCTTTATTGGTGTTTTTGTCAAGCCTCATAGCCATATATATATATATATATATACTGTATATATATATATATATATATATATATATATATATATATATATATATATATATATATATATATATATATCTTGCATGGATGAATCAGAATCAGAATCCACTCTAAAGGATTCATACTGTACTTCCATAATATATCTTAAAGGATTCGAACTCCCATAATAAATATAGCGTTCATGGATGAAGTAGGCACTCATTATAATAAATGGAAGTTTAAAAAAATGTTTATTCAGTAAAATATGGTAATGGTAGTCAATGTTTCATTCCACCACAGGGACCGTTTTCAAGACAATAGCAGTGTAACAAATGGACCCATAGCACCAGGTAGTGTGCCTACCTGGTGCTATGGGTCCATTTGTTATACCGCTGTTGTCTTGAAAATAAATCCCTATGGTGGACCAAAACGTCAACTGCCATTACCATGTTTAATGGAATAAACATTTCTTGAAACTTCCATTTATTCTGGTGCCTACTTCATCCATGAAAGCAGTATTATGGGAGTACGAATCCTTTGGAGTGGAGTGGAGCACCACCGCTGTATCCATGATTAAATTGATTGTGGTTCCTTTCTTGAAATATATATATATATGTGGTGGTTAAGTCACTGTTGGCGTATTGGTCTCCCGGACTACGGGAGGCTGGGGATGATGTCACAATATTGCGCTCCGGTTGGGTGAGAGGTCTTGCGTCCAGAAGTGCTATGCGCACAGTTGGTATGGTGTCCTACTTAAGGTATGTGTATTTTATTGTTTGTAATCCTGATGACAATGAAGTAAAGTCATTGAAACATTGCTGCTTAAGCATATGGGTCAGCGTGTTCATTTTATAAATATCCCGAGAGTGCTGTCGGAATAGATGCTGTAGAATTTCGTTTTTGGATGGATGATGTGAACCAGGCCAAAGGACGAATTCACTGCAGGGAGTGCTGGTTGTCGCAAAGCTATATATATATATTTTTTTTTCCTTGTATTTGTGGATTTAGACTTTATACTAAGAAGAGGATATACAGTAATATATTACACGGTATTTGCTAAGATCATCATAGGGCAAAATATCTCTCAATTAAATTCAAAGTAACCTTACTTGCATTTGCAAAGTAAAAACATCAGATGTTTCATAATATAAAAATATGCTTTGAAGAAATTTTCTGCAGAGTTTTTCTGTTTACCCTTGATATCTTCAAATCTAGCAGACTGTGCTTCTTAATTTAAATCTGGCAAGCATTGCGGATCTCTAATTAAAGTTTTGGCACTGATGCGTTTTTTCAGGGATGTCATTGTCTTTGCAGTTAGTTGTTTAGCACATTACAAGCAAATGGTAAAGGCATTGCCTGGCAGTGATTAGCACACAGAATCGCACTGTAAGATCTTTTTCCCTGTAGGTCAGGGAAAAAGATCTTTCTGCCTACGACATTGCTCTAACTCTGCAGATACTAGATGTTACTCTTGCATCTGAGCAGTGAAAGCAGTCACTCCATATTTGGCTGCACCCTATTTGTGTGGTTTAATGTTGCCTCCTACTGCCTCTCTTGTTCAGACTTATCTGTCCAACAAGACCTGGTGAAGGCCAGTGCTTTTTACCTCCTCTGTGCTGCCCTCTGATGTGATACCAGCTGCCTAACCCTGCTAGTGACAGAAAACAAAATTATATGCAAGTTCCGTGGCACCTCATGCATTCTCAGTGTGCCTCAACCTGGCCACAAACCCAGGAAGGCCTGGCCTGTACCAGTAAATCAAACCAAACTATAGGTGGCATAAACAGCTAACTGCATGATGTCATAAACCTGTAAGTTAGTTCTAAAGATTTTACTCATTCTAAATAGGAGCCCTATTCAGTGATGGTGCATTTTAGATCTGTCATTCGCAGGGTTTAGTGTTCTAACCCACCTAACCCACAGTGAGCACTGAACCATCTGGTCCAGAACAGGAGGAGCATGGTAGGATTTTCAAGCCATTCTAAAGATTAAGGACCTTCTACTGGTCCGTTCACAGCCAGCGTTCATTCGCATGGGGACCGATGTTTGGCATATGTGCCTGCGCATGTGGCGACGACGAACAGATTTTTCGCTGGGTCAATGCACCCAAGGCTGTAGACGGGGGATGTGGGGCAGCCGCGGATAGTCACAACCATGGGAACACCCAGCATTTCATGGGAGTTCCCATGTAAACGCTAGGCGTTCCCATGGTAAATTGTGCCATGACATCGGTGCCAGAGTGGACAGCTGTCACCCACTGTAAGCTGCCCACCCACTTCCTATCAAGGATGCATGCAAATCTAAGTGACCTGAGAGTCACTTAGATATGCGTGCACATTCCACATCATTCGATGGTTGATGACCATTGAATGATGTGGGTGTTCACCCACATGCTGCGAGTGGATGTTTATCATAACACTGTGAGGGGTTCTTGTCAGTGGCGGATTCAGGGGGGGGCACCCGGGCACGTGCCCCCCCTGTCATTCATTTTGTAGATGAGGACCAGAGCTTTCCAACGAGCCCAGCCCCGTGTCTCTAGCCCCCCGGGAACCGGAGATATCGCCTGGCAAAGCTGTAACATTTTTTCCCCATAGGATAATATGGGACCCGTCAATTCCGACCCCCACCTGGTTCCGACGGCTGCCAGTTCCCCCCCTGGCATCACAGGAGCTTGTGGTTGATGTCATTCAATTCCAAATCGCTGGCCCTTCAATATGATACCAGGCTGGTCCATATCGGTCAATCGGTTCCAGAGATATTGCATGTAAATCATTTTTTTATTTTTGAAATGTAATTTCATGGCTGTTCATGTTCTTTGAGGGCAGATTACTCTGGAACCAAACGTTCCAGTTTCACTGGACCAAAATCATTCAAAGCCCACTCAAAAGTTCTTCAATATGATACTTGTCTCATGTAAATGGGTCAGTTAGTTCCGAAAATATAGCCGGTTAAATGAGATAACTGGATAAAGGGGGGGGGGTGGTTTTCTCTCCCCCTCACACCAGAAAATGCAGGGACTAGGCTGGTGTAAAAGGGGCCAACCTGGGAATGCATTTTCTGGTGTGAAATGGGTATTACTGTATTTCAAATAGCTGGGACCTGCAGTGCTCGGAATACAGCCAGGCTCTGCCACTGTCAGTGGCTATCACTTCTGCCTGGTGGCGGCTGTCCCCCATTTACCACGAGCATGTATTCCCCGTTGGCAATGAGCATGTAATCCCACATGGCAACGAGCATGGAACCTCTGGCAATGAGCATGGAGCCCTTGGCAATGAGCATGTAGATAAGCAGCACTTACTGTATGTAGCATAATTTTTAATAGGCATTATGGTGTTTGGCATAATACATAATGGACATCATGCCGTGTAACTTAACGTGTAATGGACATTATGGTGTAAATGTTTAATGCGTGCCTTTGGTGGACAATGTCCCTGTTTATGAAGCGTATTGTGAATTTTGTCTTAATCTGTGTGGCATTATGTGAATTCTGGCTCAATCCGTGTGGCATTATGTGAATTTTGTCTCAATCCGTGTGGCATTATGTGAATTTTGGCTCAAGCCGTGTGGCATTATGTGAATTTTGGCTCAATCCATATTATTATTATTATTATTATTATTATAATTTTATTTATAAGGCGCCACAAGTGTTTCGCAGCGCCGTACAAAGGAATCCATATGGCATCTTATGAATTTGGCTCAATCCGTGTGGCATTATGTGAATTTTGGCTCAATCCATTTGGCATTATGTGAATTTTGGCTCAATCCGTGTGGCATTATGTGAATTTTGGCTCAATCCATGTGGCATTATGTGAATTTTGGCTCTATCCGTGTGTCATTATGTAAGTTTTGGCTCAATCTGTGTGGCATTATGTGAATTTTGGCTCAATCTGTGTGGCATTATGTGAATTTTGGCTCATTCCATTTGGTATCATGTGTAAGGGGCAAGTATAATGGGGTCTAGTATTTTGTTGCATAATGTGTAGAAGTTGTATATGGTGTTGTACACTACACTCAAGGACACGCCTCCTGTTGAGTGGCCACACCCCCTTTTCCAGAGCGCGCCTTCGGCGCGCGCACAACTACATCCTTCACTTTTGTCACCATGGTGGGCCTGCGTACTTTAAATGCCAGGGCCTATTTTTAATCCCATTGCCACCCTCTCTCTGCCGCTCCCTTAGCATGTACACTGGCACCACTAAAACTCGCCCTCCCCCACCTAAACCCTCTTTTATCATGGTGCCCCCCCTGTCATTTTATCCTGGATCCGCCCCTGGTTCTTGTTGACTCTCAAGGGTGCGAATTCGCATCCGAGCAAATCAACCAGAATAAGTATGAGTTCACCAGCAACTCCAGCAGCAGGACAACTTAATATTGTAGTGGTACAGCTCTCGTGGCAGAATTGACCCTAAGGTGGCCCTTTGTGCACAGCCTCCAACCATTGTGTATATGGTCATGGCTGGCAGGTACAGTACCACAAGTCCTAGTTTATAGTATAGAACCCAGATAATATCAGAATTTTGTAAAATACATTCAGTACAGTACCATCTTGTGTAAAATGATCCATAAAAGAACCTATGCCTGTGGCACTGTACCCTAAGAAGATGATGGACGTCCTATACTTCTGTCTTCTGGTTCCATTATGTCAGTTGGTGGAGTGTTTCATATCTCATGTACAGTAAGTGATGAGTACTGAACTTCTTAGCTGACATGCATACAAGCACACTGCTGCAGGTGGTCCAGTTCCTTTTTATAGGCATCTTGGTCAAACATAAATACCATATCTTTAGGAAAACACTCAACTCTCAGGGCTATTTCACACATTTCGGCTCCTGCCGGGCGGCGAAAACCCGCACGGCCAGGAAGCCGTGCTGCACACATCAATTTAGAATGGAGGGGATGGCCACAGCCTGGCAGCCGTCCCTTCCAGTGGCGGAATCCGGCTGCAATCGGACGGCCGGGCCATGACCGTCCCGTGACCATCCTGTGTGAATGGACACAATAGTGTCCATTCACAACTACTGTGCACGGCACGGCTTCCTGGCCGTGCGGGATTTCGCCGTCCAGCAGGAGCCGGAGTGTGTGAAACCGCCCTCAGTCTATATTCTTTAAAATACAGTGCTGTGGATTTTCAGCAGGTTCTATTGCTTTGGTAAATTTGGTACATGTGAGTTATCCGGACGCCCGATTTGAAAATCGGGTCGGATCGGGCACATCGCATCGCATCGCATGCGACCATCGGATGCGATGCGATGCGATGCGATGCGATGACCCGATTTTTCCATAGGAATCAATGTTAAAATGGACTGAGTCCATTTTAACATGGAATTCAATGGGAAAAAGGGGTCCTTTTCATACCCCTACTATCCAAGTGGGCATGGAGTTGGATATAAACCTGTGGCGAGCGTAGCGAGCCACCGAGCCCGAAGCGTGGCGAGCGTAGCGAGCCCCGCGAGGGGACACGGAATACCGTCCCCTCGCGGGGCTCGCTTCGCTCGCCACGCTTCGGGCTCGGTGGCTCGCTACGCTCGCCACAGGTTTATATCCAACTCCATGCCCACTTGGATAGTAGGGGTATGAAAAGGACCCCTTTTTCCATAGGAATCATTTTAACATTGATTCCTATGGAAAAATCGGGTCATCGCATCCGATGGTCGCATGCGATGCGATGCGATGCGATGCGATATCGCATCGCATCGCATCTGATTGTATGCCTTAACTTAAGGCATACAATCAAAAAATCGGGCGTCCAGATAACTCACAAGTACCGTAAATTTGGGTTTAAATTGTTACATAATTGTCCCAATGGTCTATTGCCATATAGTTCTGCCTAAAGTTAGTTTTTTTCCTGCAAGCCCTCAGATTTTCCCTTAGCAATTCTACAATTTGCAAATTCATCAGAAAATCACATACAGACACAAACTTAATGCTTCGTAAATGTACCCCTTATTATGTGTGAATTTACAGTAAACCGGTGAAATCTGATAGTGTTTAATCAACGTTTAACATGCACCATTTCTTTTTGTTAATTTTTATATGTACTGTATACTAAACAGGATTAATTATTGTTAAGATGCACAAAATGTATACAAATTATGCTGTTCTGTAAAGAAGACCCAATGCAAGACTTTCTACAATTGTTTGACTTTTAGAAAATGCATTCATAATTAAATCCTGTCAGTTTTACCATGTTTACTTGTCTGCACCTTGTAATAAAGCAAAGTGATGTGTACTTTTTAAAACTATTTAAACCTAACACGTGTTCATATCTTTAAAACATATTAAACTTTCAAAAAGCTTATGATTTGCATTTTTGCAGATAATTTGGGACTTACCACTTTATTCCTTACTTTTTCAATGTTTCTTTCATTATTACCTTGATTACCTCTTTGAAAATGTATTTCTCGCCCTATAATTTTGAACTGATGTCCTGATTGCAACATATTCGTTTTTCAGCTCCTAATTTTAATTGCGCCCTACGTTTACCTGGTACTTATACATTGGAACCATTCATATTTAGTTTTGTTACTGTCCAAAAGCTTAGTATTTAAGATGCCAAACTTTTATAGTCACAAACTATATGGACTTTGATTCTAAAATGAACTTACATTTTTTGTTATGCAATGCCAATTTGTTTTTGCTTTATTTAAGCGTTTTTGCTCTGGTGTTTCTATTCATTTTGTATTGTGCCTGACCAGTGTTGGAACTTGTGGGCCCTATCCTCCACCCTAACCAAAGTTCACAATATCATACCTCCCAACTGTCACGATTCCGTCGGGACAGTCCCGATTTTCGGGCCCTGTCCCGACGTCCCACCCGCGGCAGGCATTGTCCCGCTGCGGGGGGTGGCAGTTGGGAGACCCCCCAATCTAGTAGAATAGACGCTGTGCGCATGCGCACAGCGTCTATTCTCGTATGAAAATGAGGTCGTGGCTAATTAGCATAAGCCGCGCCCTCATTTGCATACACCCCGCCCCCTTTTCGGGCGCTCGCGCGGCTTCGCCGCGCGAGTGTCCCTATTTCCTCCGGACAGAAGTTGGGAGGTATGCAATACGCAACATGGCAGTGGGCAATAGGGAAAGACAGAGGGTGACAATGTAAGTAGAATGTGGGAAAAACAGTGAGTGACAAGAATAGGGGAAGAGGGTGACAGGAGTAGCAGTGTGCCCATTAGTACTCATGGCCCCCAGTGCACTGCACCTGCTGCACCAATGGTAGTTCTGTCTCTGTGTCTAGCATATTATAAGTACATATAGATACTCTTACATTTTGATTTTGGTGATTATAAGTCAGTTGCTTTTTTAAGACTAATAGGTCTATAAATTACTTTATTGCATAAATGATTGCCCAAATGTACATTTCAAATCAGCCTTTAATTAATATTTATTTAATTTTTCCCCAAAAAATAAATTTGCATTTTTTTACCAAAATCAAGAGATTAAAAAAAAAAAATAGTCGATGGCAAATGTGATAACATTATGTACAGTTTATATTTTTCTGCTGATGTGACGTGTATTAAGTTCCTCTGTGCCCTGTGTCTTTCAGAAAAAAAAATAGCTTTTGAATGGAATTTCCCAGTTTTAAAGCTGGGGCGGAGAGACTGGTGGGTAACGTTGCTTGGGTGATGAAGGAAAAAGCAGCCAAAAAAAAGCCCAAACCATTTTCCAGATGGGATATAGTATGGATATAACGTCAATGAAAACATACTAATGCAACAACAATAATTTCTACTACAATCCCAATAAACAGTAGAAAACACTGCATTGGAGTGGTGACATGTGAGACAAGCCCTGGGGTTTGTTAAGAGCATATGCGTGCATCTCACAGGTGCAATGTACTGTAGGCTATGTATTTTTTTAAGTGATTTTTGTTGAGTTTTTCAATTCAAATACAAAAACAAAAGACAAAAGAGTCAATGCATACATATGCATGTTACAAGTATAAACTTACAGATAAAGTGTAATTATAGTATTAGTATATGTCAACCTAAACAAAGGTCTTTCAGATAATATATTAACACATATCAATCACATATGCATCGAAAGTACAAATTTACTTATACAAAAATACTAATAACAAGACCAGACAGACAGTGGGGAAGGAAAGGAAGGGGTGGGAAGGGAGTTAGATGCTAACAATCATATTCAGTGCTAATTACCAGATGCCTAAAAATAGTTCACATGGACATCTAGCTCAGATCCATCGGCTCCCAAGAGGTCACTCAAAGTTTAAGAGCTTTCAAATATTTTATGGAAATGTGCTTTTGTTGACTCATCAAGAGTTGCAATAAATGGGTACCATTTTTGAAAAAAAAATTGCATATTTCTATTCAAAATATAAAATACGTACTAATTTCTGTTATATTGTTGCAAGACGTGGCATGGATTTCTTGGTCCAATGTATTAATATACATTTTGAAGCTAATGTAATTATGGTGATAAGAAGGGATACTGGGGTTGCTTTAATTTTATGCATCGGCCATGCTTTAAAATTTAGCCCCATGAGAGCCGTCGGATCAAATGAGAAACAAACACTGAACATTGTAGAAATAAAAGCCAAAACCTTATGCCAGAACTTCCTCAGTTTATAGCTGTTCCACATACAATGTGAAAAGTCAGCTTTAGTTATGTTACATTTTAGACAATGCCCTGTTTCATCTTTAACAATATGTCTCCGTTGATAAGGGGTGATGTAGGCACTGTGGACAGTTCGTATATTAACTTCTTGGAGATATGCTGAATGTGGCGATTTCCTTGATAACACTTGGTGTTTTATAATATCGTCCATATTATTTAAAGAAGGTAAATCCCTTTTCCATTTTTTAAACAGTATAGTCCACTAATTATGGCCAGAAGAACAGTGAGTTAATAACATCTTATATAAGTATTGTAACCGATAAGGATGAGACATAAATTAACAACATATCGATAGAGGACACTTGTGATATATTTAACAAGGAGGGAATTTGTATACTCGGAGCTCGAATAGTGGTGAGATAATGTCTTACTTGGAAATACATGAACTTATGGTGAGGAGGTAGCGAGAAAAGTTGTGCTAGAGTCTGAAACATCATTATAGAACCTCCGGGATCAAACATTTTATTAATGTAGGCAGTGTATTAATGGTACAAATGTGTACCTCCTGGAGATAAGCAGATTGCTTCATTGATTAATGCAATAGTCTCTTTATTGGTCTTACCAAAAATAGACTCTAACCACAACTGATTTTCCTCGCTGACTGTTCTTCTTCTGATCATCTGTTATTCCCTCCATTAATTACATGTATTCTACCATATTCAATATAAATATTTTACTTACACTTAAGGCTATTAACCAAACTGCAACAACAAATATCTATATGCTAATCTCAAAATATCTCTCTACCCTATCTCTTAGCTCTGTACAAGATCTGCATCTCCCATCTACCCACATTACTTGCTCCCAATCATGATTACAGAATCCAATCAGTGTAATGCCCTCCCATGAACAATAAGTCTTTTCTCTAGTCTCCAAATCTTCAAGCATTCCCTGAAAATTCACCTTCTTGGGCAAGTTTATCAGATTCTGGAACCGCCTAGATAACCTTGCTAATCTATACTACCCAATGACATACCTTCTATACCGTCTACACATAAACTTACAGATTTTGTCTTTCTTAATTTTAACATTCTCCTGATCCCAAGCCAATATTTCTGCATGACTGTATCATACAGAACATTAAGAATTTCTGCAATCTGGTAAAACAATTATGCAATAGATAGTACCTATTCCTTGTGGTCATGGTATAAAAAGGCAAAAAGTGACTTTGGCCCAATCTGGGTCGCTGTCACTTTAAAAAGCGCAGTCTTGTCAAGACCAATTATCATAAGATCAAACGATCTATTGCAATACAGTGTATTTAATAAAAAAATACTTATACATATAAGAGAAGTGCACTTCACAATTACAATAATGAATAAAACCACATACTGGACAAATGACATAAAACATATAGTGCTGGCTATTATTCTGAGGCTAATTGTAGGCTTGTGTGTGGTTTTATTCATTATTGTAATTGTGAAGTGCACTTCTCTTATATGTATAAGTAATTAATTACACTGTATTGCAATAGATCGTTTGATCTTATGATTATTGGTCCTGACAAGACTGCGCTTCTTAAAGTGAGAGCGACCCAGATTGGGCCAAAGTCACTATTTGCCTTCCCCCCCCCCCCCAGTATTGTATAAGAGGCCACACATCCTCTTTTATAAGCAGCAGCAGTCTTGCCTGGTATATTAAGCCATTATTTGTGACCCAAATCACCTGTGGAATACCCCAGCGCTCCTAGGTGCCCCTAGGGACAATTCTACTTTTTTTCATGGTATGCCATGTCAACCTTTTGCTTGTGTCAAAGATTTGCTTGTGTCAACCTATTGACCTGTCAACATGTCAACAGAATACCATTCTTTGTGCATCAATGTGTATGGATTGAGAGCTTCTGAGCAGGGCCTTCTTACCTCTATGTTTGTCTGTTAATACACAGTTTTATTCTATTACTATTATTCCAATAGTGAATTATGCTGTGCTATATAAGAAACTGTTATCATTATAAATATAATAAAATAATAATCAATCATCATCATCATCATCAGCAGCAGTAGTAGTAGTAGTGATGGTAGTAGTATTAGTAGTGATGGGAGTAGTATTAGTAGTAATAGTTGTAGTAGTAATAGTAGTAGAAGTAATAGTAATAGTGGTGGTGGTGGTGGTAGTAGTAGTAATAGTAGTAGTATCAGCAGTATTAACAGTATCAGTAGTAGTAGTAGCAGTAGTAATAGTAGTAGTAATATTAAGCTTGTGCACAGAAGTTTTGAGTTCTGAAATCTCATACAGCGATGCTGCAAGCTGGACTTCTGTATTACTGTAGCTTGCAGCATCTACCCTTTGAGTTAGAGTATGTAGCTGTGCAGAAATGTCTGGCACAGCCTGGGAGAAAAGGTGGTCATGGTGCATTCTGTAGTCTATACAACTGGATTTTAAGTAACTAGAGCACCTGCTAGAGGTCCAATCTTAAGGTGATGAGGCAATGCAAGCTCTGCTGATGTTTTTAGCACACTTGCAGATAGACATTTAAGGGGTAATGAACCCCGCAGGAATCATAAATAAGGAGATATATGGCAAGATCCAGCACAAGGACTTTCACAGTGGCATAACTATAGAGGGTGCAGAGGATGCAATTGCTATGGGGCCCGGGGCTTGGGGGTCCCGGGGCTCCACCAGGCTATCCCATGCACCCCCTTGATGTTCTCTCCATTTATTTTTGAACATTGCAGAGCGGGCAGTTGCCACGGTGTCCTCTTGTTTACATTTCAGAGGCGCCTGGGAGCAGTGGAGCTAAGGACCAGGAAGCGGTACACCCCGGCTCCGCCCACAGAGCAGTGGAGCCCAGCATTGCCCAGGGTGTAGGGGAGCCCAGCACCACCCGTGAAGCAGTACAACCTGGCGCCACATGGGGAGAAGTAAATGTCAGGATGGCACAGGGCTGGGAGCAGTACGTGGAGCCAACGCTGCTCGGGGAACATTAAATGCCATACCTCCCAGAGACCAGTAAATCCTGGCACCACATAGGGAGGAGTAAAGCACTGCGCAGTGGAAACAGATGAGCCTTGCTCCCTCCCCCCATCCCCTGTCCTCTTTCCCCCTCGTCTTACCACACTGCCCTTCCCCCATCCACTCTCCTTTCTCCCCATCCATGTAATCCCTCTAAGCCCCTCTTCCGTCCCCTCATCCCTTACTCCCCTTGAACCCCCCATACCCCACTCTCTTAATCTCTCTACCCACCACTCCGTCTCTTTCCTGTTTTTTTGCTTGCTCACCATTCCCTTTTCTCACTTCTACTTTTTCCCCTCCATGTTTTCTCTCTCCCCCACCTCATGCTGTCTTCCCCCTATCCTCTCTTTCTCTAATCCCTCTCTCACTCCCCTGCTGTCTCATATCTCTGTTTCTCACGATGCCCCTTGTGTCTTTCTCCTCTATCTCTCTTCTACCCACCTCTTTCCCCTCTTCCTCATTCCTCCTTCTCAGTCTGACCCTTTCTCTCACTCTCCCTCTCTCCCTCGCCCCCTGTCTCTTCATGACACTCTCACACTCTTGATACCCTCTTCCTCCCTTCCTCTCTCTGGCTCGCACTCCTCCCTCTCTTTTTTCCAAAACCCTTTATCTATTACTCTACCCACTCCTTCTTCTGAACACCCCCCCGACTGGCATTGTAGTGACAAGGGGGGGCTTTTCAGGATTTTGCTATGGGGCCCACAAAGTTGTAGTTGTCCCCCTGGACTTTCACTGCAACTCCAAAAAAAGCTGTAAACTTTAATAACAGCATAGGCAAGGATTGTTACAGCATTGCAGAATACAGATGCCACAGTATAGTGCAAACTGCTCAGTATGTTCCAGTGGTCCCTGCCATAGCCCACGCCCCAACAATGACCTCCTGTCTTGAAATCACTTGTATCAGGAAAGCATATGTGCTGCTAATCAGCTCAACCCTGATCACCTCAGTTTTCTTGCTGCTGCTTTAAAACCTAGACCGGATTCTCCACATTACCTTCATGTGAAAGTATGTTGCCCCTGCCACAATATACTCAATACATACAAACTAATACAAGCGTTCTTATCCCCACTGTGTTTTACAAAGCTTAAAATACACACATCTCAACACAAAAAAAAATTAATTTTAAAATTGTAATATATATAAAAAAATGTACAAAACTTCACCTGTGATTTCACACCTTACCTTTCAAATAACGTTTATTTATCTTGATATGTATTTGCATTGGCAAATTAGGCAAACATTTGGTTTGTTTCAATATCCTTGCTAAAGCTACAATATGACAGAATGTAAAGCAATTCTATATAAATGTAACTGTAATAAATATATGACTTATAGTAAATAACCAGATACAATTACAAAAACACAGCAACAATATTGTAAAATATACGCATTTGAATAACAAATACTTTGAAGAAAACAACAGACAATGAAAATTATAATTACAGTTACTGAATATGTATAGAAATTGAACAAATAATTATTTTTCTGTTTCTTTATTCAAATTGTATGTTTCTATGACACTTGCACAGCAGTATGCCGCATAATGATCCTATAAAGATAAATTTGCCCCTGTGACAAGCACAGTGGGGGTTATTTTGATTCACTCTTTCTGACAAATTCCTTATTAGAAGGACAAAACCATGTGCACTGCAGGTGGGGCAGATGTAACTTGTGCAGAGATTTAGATTTGGGTGGGGTTTTACTTCAAAGTGAGATCTATATTGCAGTGTAAAAATAAAGCAGTCAGTATTTTCCCTGCACAGAAACAAAATAACTCACCCAAATCAAATTCCTTATGCACATGTTACATCTGCCCCCCTGCAGGGCACATGGTTTTGTCCTTCTATGAAGGAATTGGTCAGAAAGAGTGAAACAAAATAACCCTGAGTATTATTAAGACAGACTTGGAAAATGGAAAGAAATAAGAAGGTATAAGAGCACTTTAAAAAAATAAATAAATATATATATATATATATATATATATATATAGAAAATGGAGAAGGCCTGGCACTCCCGCAGCTGGATCCGAATACCTTGGTGCCTTCCAGGACAGGTAGGTAGAGGAATGGAAGAGGCGGCACTCAAATGGGATTTTTCAAAAGTGTATTGTGGCAAAAGAAAGGACCAACGTTTCGGGGTCTTAATCACCCCTTTGTCAAGGTGCAAGTGGAAATCCAAAGGATTTCACTCACTCTCTCTCTCTCTCTCTCTCTCTCTCTCTATATATATATATATATATATAGTCCAAAGAGCAGTCGCACCCGCTGACTAGTATGAATGGACCGTGCCAGGTCACACTTGAATAGAAGATAGTCCTGTCAGAATGCTCCAGAGCACGCAGACCAACCGGCACCAGTCAAAGGAGTAGAATTCAATGTAAATTCATTTAATGAACAATATATCCAGGCTCAGTATAGTGAGATAATCATGGACACCCATCAAGCAGATACAACAAGGCAATACTTTACACGTCTCCTCGACGGCCGTTTCGGCGCACACAGCGCCTTCATCAAGAGGGGTCATCAAGACACTGAGCCAAAGACCTAGAATATAAAAGGTGTACAGAGCCACACTCACCTGCGCCGCGTCAGCTCAATCACAGGGATCCGGCGTTCACATCCACCCACCCGCACGCGCGTCACCGCAGTAAGCACCAGCCGCACGTATGGACAGGAAGTCCACACGGCGGTGTGGAACTAAAATGCAGCGTCCGCCGCGGGGGGAAGGCGATGTGGTTCCTGGTCCCAGGAAGTGAGCCGGGTCGCAGGTTGTTGCCATGGAGATCCGACGCCAATATATATCCCACAAATACAATAAGGCGTGCCATAATAAAAGCAGGGGGTACTTGTACACAAGAACTATGGGCAAGAGCAACATGCAAAAAAGGTGATATAGCAATAAGTCAATAAGTGAATAACACCTATGTGACACATAAAGCACTAAATAGAACACTTTGAGGACATCAGAGACGGTAAACAATAAATTGTAAATTACACACTGTAGTTATTTGATAAAAGGGGAAAAAGAAAACTCTTCATTTAGGCCAAACGGTCTCATGCAGTTTAGCTCATAGATCCAGTAGCATTCTTTTTTCATAAGAATGCCATGTCTGTCGCCACCTCGCCTCAACAGAGGCACATGTTCGATGGGCATAAAAGCAAAATCATTAATGGAGTGGCCCATTTCGACAAAATGCCTGGCTACCGGAGGGGTGCTGGCATCAATTTTCAAATAAGCTTTCTTGATTGAGGACCTGTGCACTCCAATTCTCTCCTTTAACATTCTCATAGTTTTGCCGACGTACAATTTGTTGCACGGGCACTGGATTAGGTACACAACGTACTTAGTATCACAGTCCATAGCATGCCTCAGGTTGTATCTATTGCCTGATATTGGGTGTATAAAGACATTGGTTTTAATTATGTGTCGGCAGTTGACACATCCGGTGCATTTCTGTGAGCCAACAGGCCTGGAAAGCCAACTTCTCTGATCAACTTTAGGACTACCTGTCCTGGAAGGCACCAAGGTATTCGGACCCAGCTGCGGGAGTGCCAGGCCTTCTCCATTTTCTATATATATATATATATATATATATATATATATATAGGGTGTAGGGAAGAAACGCACACTCCTAGTAGAGGTATCAATCAGGGTGCCAGGACGATAAATCAATATTGTATATCAATCCCCAGATAGAACAGTCCAATCTAGAGACAGACAGGTCCAGCACACCTCAGCATGTCACATGCAGTAAAATCATTTAATGAAGCAAATAAGCTGTACAGGGTTTCATTATACTTAGCATCCGTGGCAGTAGCTGAAGACAGCAGTATAATTTTATATCCACAGGCATAGCCCTGACGGGCCGTTTCGGTGTCCAACCACCTTCATCATAGGGCATCAGCCATATAATGAAACCAGCCTCAATATATAGTGAAATCACACCTGAATAACATATAAACGCAATTACCTAAGTGCCTGGTCCTCCCATTGCCTCTCCTGCAGCTACAGCATGTGTACTCGGTGTCCCGGAAGTGATATCAGGACCCGGAACTAACATGCACTGCCTCAGTGTTCAGGGAGGCAAGAAAGGTTCCTAGGCGCAGGATGTGTACATCCGGTTGCCAGGACAACGCAGCTCAGCAGCACAAACTACAGGCAGCAAAGTCTCTAGCTGAACAGACTGCAGAAATCTGCAATAGTGTGGCGAAAATGCCACAAAGTGGATGCATTGTCCACTGTAAGCAAAAATGGACCTTAAATGCTGTCTCTTAACTGTGCCAAAAAAAACGTTGTCATGGCAACCATAAACACACCCCCAACAAAATACACAAAAATAGAAAAATACCAGCACCAAAAATATACATAAGAAAAAGAGAACTATATACAAAGGCAATTGATCTAGTAAGCACATAATAGCAATCGCTCATATTTGGTCAATCAAGAACAATATTAGATCAATATTAGATCAAAGGAATCAAATGTCGGGTCTATAATTAAAGAAATACCGCCAAATTAAGCTCCTCATTTAAGCCTAAGGGCGCCATAGATTGAAGCGTGTATGTCCAGTAACTTTCCCTTTGAAGCAACAAGTTATGCCTATCCCCACCCCTCCTTAATGGTGGAATGTAGTCAAATGGGAGAAACCGAAAGTCACTCAAGCGGTGTCCCTTGAGGGCAAAGTGCCTGGCAACAGGTGGTGTGTTGCCATCCATTTTGAGCAGAGCTTTATTTATTGATGAGCGATGCATATTAATCCGCTCTTTCAGCATCCTAATGGTTTTACCCACGTATATCTTGTTGCATGGGCACTGTATAATATATACAGTATATTTGGTGGTACAGTCCATCCGGTGCTTAAGATAATATGTCTGCTTCGTCAGTGGATGCTGCCAACTACTGCCACTAAGTATATATTTGCAATTGACACAGCCTGTACATTTTTTGGCGCCTGTGCCAGTGTTCAGCCATGTTGCTCTTGCCACTGGTTTCGGGCCCACATCCGTGGTAACCACTTGCTGTTTGATATTAGAACTCCTTTTATAGCAAAACATCGGAGTATGCTCACAGTATTCGCCAATGACAGGATCGGTCTTAAGTATATGCCAATGCTTCATAATGGCACCCCTCAACACCCCTGAATTGATGGAATAGGTGTTGGGAAACAGGAGTTTGGTCTCCTTGGCACATTTTACTCGTGTTGTCAGCAACTCCTCCCTGTTAAGGGCTAGGCACCTCTCTTTAGCCGATTGTACCTCGGTGGGATTGTATCCGCGAGCCACAAAGCTTTGTCCCATCTCGTTCAAAGTGTTAGTCAGATCTCTCCTGTCGGACGTGATCCTGGCTGCTCGCACCAATTGCGAGAACGGCAGTCCTCGTTTTAGGGGTTTGGGATGGAAACTTGTTGCCAGTAACAGATTGTTTTTATCCGTGGGTTTCCTATATAATGTTGTTTTGAAACCCTCAGGTGTCTTCGACACCAACACATCTAGGAAGTTAAGCTGGTCTACACTACTAGTGCATGTAAATCTAATAGACCCGACATTTGTATTAAGCCTGTCCAGGAAGCCATCCAGTTCCCCCTGAGATCCAGTCCACACTATGAACAGGTCATCTATAAATCGTAGATAAAATGCAATAAAATGAGAAAAATCTGGATCCGCCATAATATGTGTCTTTTCAAAATCATACATAAATAGATTGGCATACGATGGGGCCATGTTGGACCCTATCGCAGTCCCCTGCAACTGTAAATAAAAGGCGTTATCAAACAGAAAATAATTTTTATGCAAAATGAATCCGATGAGCAATAACAAAAAATCAATCGGTGGACCTGCATAGTGTGGACTGGATTCCAGGCATCTTCTGATGGCCGCCATTCCTTCATCGTGACCAATATTGGTGTAGAGCGAAGTGACGTCAAGCGTCACTAAAATACACTCTTGTGATGGCATGCCAAACTGGTTAAGCCTATTCAAAAAATGAGTTGTATCCCTGAGCCAGTATGGTGTGTTCTGTACCACATCCTGTAGGAAATAATCCACAAACTGTGATACAGGCTGTGAAAGGGAACCAATAGATGAAATAATTGGTCTCCCAGGAGGGGAGACCAAAGATTTATGTATCTTGGGTAAGATATAAATCAATGGCACCCTAGGAAACTCCTGCGTAAGGAAGTCCTGAGTGCCCTCATCAATCCACCCATTCAGACTCCCCATATTCAGGATAGAGTCTAACTCTTTTTTGTAACCCACTGTAGGATCACATCAATTCAGGGGTGTTGAGGGGTGCCATTATGAAGCATTGGCATATACTTAAGACCGATCCTGTCATTGGCGAATACTGTGAGCATACTCCGATGTTTTGCTATAAAAGGAGTTCTAATATCAAACAGCAAGTGGTTACCACGGATGTGGGCCCGAAACCAGTGGCAAGAGCAACATGGCTGAACACTGGCACAGGCGCCAAAAAATGTACAGGCTGTGTCAATTGCAAATATATACTTAGTGGCAGTAGTTGGCAGCATCCACTGACGAAGCAGACATATTATCTTAAGCACCGGATGGACTGTACCACCAAATATACTGTATATATTATACAGTGCCCATGCAACAAGATATACGTGGGTAAAACCATTAGGATGCTGAAAGAGCGGATTAATATGCATCGCTCATCAATAAATAAAGCTCTGCTCAAAATGGATGGCAACACACCACCTGTTGCCAGGCACTTTGCCCTCAAGGGACACCGCTTGAGTGACTTTCGGTTTCTCCCATTTGACTACATTCCACCATTAAGGAGGGGTGGGGATAGGCATAACTTGTTGCTTCAAAGGGAAAGTTACTGGACATACACGCTTCAATCTATGGCGCCCTTAGGCTTAAATGAGGAGCTTAATTTGGCGGTATTTCTTTAATTATAGACCCGACATTTGATTCCTTTGATCTAATATTGATCTAATATTGTTCTTGATTGACCAAATATGAGCGATTGCTATTATGTGCTTACTAGATCAATTGCCTTTGTATATAGTTCTCTTTTTCTTATGTATATTTTTGGTGCTGGTATTTTTCTATTTTTGTGTATTTTGTTGGGGGTGTGTTTATGGTTGCCATGACAACGTTTTTTTTGGCACAGTTAAGAGACAGCATTTAAGGTCCATTTTTGCTTACAGTGGACAATGCATCCACTTTGTGGCATTTTCGCCACACTATTGCAGATTTCTGCAGTCTGTTCAGCTAGAGACTTTGCTGCCTGTAGTTTGTGCTGCTGAGCTGCGTTGTCCTGGCAACCGGATGTACACATCCTGCGCCTAGGAACCTTTCTTGCCTCCCTGAACACTGAGGCAGTGCATGTTAGTTCCGGGTCCTGATATCACTTCCGGGACACCGAGTACACATGCTGTAGCTGCAGGAGAGGCAATGGGAGGACCAGGCACTTAGGTAATTGCGTTTATATGTTATTCAGGTGTGATTTCACTATATATTGAGGCTGGTTTCATTATATGGCTGATGCCCTATGATGAAGGTGGTTGGACACCGAAACGGCCCGTCAGGGCTATGCCTGTGGATATAAAATTATACTGCTGTCTTCAGCTACTGCCACGGATGCTAAGTATAATGAAACCCTGTACAGCTTATTTGCTTCATTAAATGATTTTACTGCATGTGACATGCTGAGGTGTGCTGGACCTGTCTGTCTCTAGATTGGACTGTTCTATCTGGGGATTGATATACAATATTGATTTATCGTCCTGGCACCCTGATTGATACCTCTACTAGGAGTGTGCGTTTCTTCCCTACACCCTATATATGATCCTTTGGATTCTGACATGCACCTCGATTTTTTGGAATTATTTTGAGAGTTGTTTTTGACGTTTTTGTGATTTTGTTCATAATTTTTTGTGTATTTTTGTTTTGTGATTTCATATATTGATATGGAATTTCACCTTGAAGATTTCACTGGCACTAAGCGCTTCACTGATAAGGACACCAACAAAATCTTGTTTTCAGACACTGGAGTGTTGGCCTTTGACAAGGATACACCGGAGGAGGTGTACACTGATCTGCTTAAGCTCAGAAAGAGGCTTGTGGAGCTTGAATTGCATGGACTAACCCTATCGCAATATCACAGGGAAGGCCTGATCCCAAGGGGATTTAGGATTACTAATCAGCCCACTATAGGCAGATCAAATAAAGATTTCTGCAAGTCTTGGTGCCAAATACTCAACCAGTGTAGTCGAGATTTGATTGTTTTGGTAGTTCAGCAGCTTAACAGTGATATAGCCAGTGTGCAGAAGGAAGTTGAGAACTGCGAGGCAGTTGGTTTGGATGTAGTTAAGTCTGACACCAGCAGTGATTGGCTTGCCAAACTGGAAGAAGCTGTAGACAAATTTAAAACCGAGTTGTTATTGTTTAAAAAGAATAAGTACCGTAAGGTGAAAGAAGACTACAAGGAGTTGCGGGTTTATCCCTGGCTCTCTGGTCAGTCTATACGCAGGCCGTGGAGGGGTAACTTTGTGAGAAGAAAGAGAGGGGATTTTAAACGGTCAAACTACCAATTTACTGATATTGAGTCTAACACCTCGCAGAGTGACTCTGAACCCCCAGGGAGAGCAAACCAGAGAGTTTTTTTAGGGGAAGCATCCCAAGTGAGGGCGAGAGGGCGAGGAAAAAACCCTGCAGGAGAGGGGGGGTCAAACACCGAAAAAAGCAGACCACAGAGGGACAGCAGGAGGTAATTGTGTATAACCTATCTGATTATCAACCCACCGACTCTGAGTTGACTGTACTGAATAAGGGTCTCAGTTTTGTTCAAACCCACAGGCAGAATCCGTTCGACTGTGAGGTTGAACTGTATAAGTTCCAGCGGCAGCTCAAACTGAAAGACCACTTTGTAAGACATCCAAGTGTTACGTCAGGTGTGGTTGATAGTGTAAAGGTGCATCCCTTTAAAGTGAAATCGCGGTTTGATCCACAGGTGAATAACCCCTCTATAGATACGTTTATTCGACTTGTCAGACAGGACGTAATACCTCAGATCAGGCGGTCCAAGATATACAGATCCAATCTTGCCAGACCTGAGCAATTGGCATTGAAGTCCTTGCGTGAAAATACCGCTATAATGGTTTGTCCCGCGGATAAGGGCGGGGCAACTGTGATCTTGAACCGCATTGACTATATTAATGAGGTGATGCGTCAATTGTCCGATGGAGTCTGTTATAAACAGTTAAAAAGTGATCCTACAGTGGGTTACAAAAAAGAGTTAGACTCTATCCTGAATATGGGGAGTCTGAATGGGTGGATTGATGAGGGCACTCAGGACTTCCTTACGCAGGAGTTTCCTAGGGTGCCATTGATTTATATCTTACCCAAGATACATAAATCTTTGGTCTCCCCTCCTGGGAGACCAATTATTTCATCTATTGGTTCCCTTTCACAGCCTGTATCACAGTTTGTGGATTATTTCCTACAGGATGTGGTACAGAACACACCATACTGGCTCAGGGATACAACTCATTTTTTGAATAGGCTTAACCAGTTTGGCATGCCATCACAAGAGTGTATTTTAGTGACGCTTGACGTCACTTCGCTCTACACCAATATTGGTCACGATGAAGGAATGGCGGCCATCAGAAGATGCCTGGAATCCAGTCCACACTATGCAGGTCCACCGATTGATTTTTTGTTATTGCTCATCGGATTCATTTTGCATAAAAATTATTTTCTGTTTGATAACGCCTTTTATTTACAGTTGCAGGGGACTGCGATGGGGTCCAACATGGCCCCATCGTATGCCAATCTATTTATGTATGATTTTGAAAAGACACATATTATGGCGGATCCAGATTTTTCTCATTTTATTGCATTTTATCTACGATTTATAGATGACCTGTTCATAGTGTGGACTGGATCTCAGGGGGAACTGGATGGCTTCCTGGACAGGCTTAATACAAATGTCGGGTCTATTAGATTTACATGCACTAGTAGTGTAGACCAGCTTAACTTCCTAGATGTGTTGGTGTCGAAGACACCTGAGGGTTTCAAAACAACATTATATAGGAAACCCACGGATAAAAACAATCTGTTACTGGCAACAAGTTTCCATCCCAAACCCCTAAAACGAGGACTGCCGTTCTCGCAATTGGTGCGAGCAGCCAGGATCACGTCCGACAGGAGAGATCTGACTAACACTTTGAACGAGATGGGACAAAGCTTTGTGGCTCGCGGATACAATCCCACCGAGGTACAATCGGCTAAAGAGAGGTGCCTAGCCCTTAACAGGGAGGAGTTGCTGACAACACGAGTAAAATGTGCCAAGGAGACCAAACTCCTGTTTCCCAACACCTATTCCATCAATTCAGGGGTGTTGAGGGGTGCCATTATGAAGCATTGGCATATACTTAAGACCGATCCTGTCATTGGCGAATACTGTGAGCATACTCCGATGTTTTGCTATAAAAGGAGTTCTAATATCAAACAGCAAGTGGTTACCACGGATGTGGGCCCGAAACCAGTGGCAAGAGCAACATGGCTGAACACTGGCACAGGCGCCAAAAAATGTACAGGCTGTGTCAATTGCAAATATATACTTAGTGGCAGTAGTTGGCAGCATCCACTGACGAAGCAGACATATTATCTTAAGCACCGGATGGACTGTACCACCAAATATACTGTATATATTATACAGTGCCCATGCAACAAGATATACGTGGGTAAAACCATTAGGATGCTGAAAGAGCGGATTAATATGCATCGCTCATCAATAAATAAAGCTCTGCTCAAAATGGATGGCAACACACCACCTGTTGCCAGGCACTTTGCCCTCAAGGGACACCGCTTGAGTGACTTTCGGTTTCTCCCATTTGACTACATTCCACCATTAAGGAGGGGTGGGGATAGGCATAACTTGTTGCTTCAAAGGGAAAGTTACTGGACATACACGCTTCAATCTATGGCGCCCTTAGGCTTAAATGAGGAGCTTAATTTGGCGGTATTTCTTTAATTATAGACCCGACATTTGATTCCTTTGATCTAATATTGATCTAATATTGTTCTTGATTGACCAAATATGAGCGATTGCTATTATGTGCTTACTAGATCAATTGCCTTTGTATATAGTTCTCTTTTTCTTATGTATATTTTTGGTGCTGGTATTTTTCTATTTTTGTGTATTTTGTTGGGGGTGTGTTTATGGTTGCCATGACAACGTTTTTTTTGGCACAGTTAAGAGACAGCATTTAAGGTCCATTTTTGCTTACAGTGGACAATGCATCCACTTTGTGGCATTTTCGCCACACTATTGCAGATTTCTGCAGTCTGTTCAGCTAGAGACTTTGCTGCCTGTAGTTTGTGCTGCTGAGCTGCGTTGTCCTGGCAACCGGATGTACACATCCTGCGCCTAGGAACCTTTCTTGCCTCCCTGAACACTGAGGCAGTGCATGTTAGTTCCGGGTCCTGATATCACTTCCGGGACACCGAGTACACATGCTGTAGCTGCAGGAGAGGCAATGGGAGGACCAGGCACTTAGGTAATTGCGTTTATATGTTATTCAGGTGTGATTTCACTATATATTGAGGCTGGTTTCATTATATGGCTGATGCCCTATGATGAAGGTGGTTGGACACCGAAACGGCCCGTCAGGGCTATGCCTGTGGATATAAAATTATACTGCTGTCTTCAGCTACTGCCACGGATGCTAAGTATAATGAAACCCTGTACAGCTTATTTGCTTCATTAAATGATTTTACTGCATGTGACATGCTGAGGTGTGCTGGACCTGTCTGTCTCTAGATTGGACTGTTCTATCTGGGGATTGATATACAATATATATATATATATATATATATATATATATATATATATATATATATATGGACATTTTTAAGGGTACTCTGGCAGAGGAGATGGGAAAATAAATAGAAAACTAGTGACCTTACCTAAAGGACTAAAGGCTTAAAAAAGTAGAGACTGCATAGACCAGGGGTGCCTCTGGTTGGTGATGCAATGTAATAGGCAAAATCAGCACTGTCATTACATAAGATACGCCTATCATTACATATCTGAAAAATAGAAGCAAATGTTGTCCCTTACCACATAACTGACCCCTAAGGATGACCTATAAACACAATCAACATAACTTTATATTTTTTCTAATTTTATTTTGCCCTAGGGGTGTAGGGCAAAGTCTGCTGTGAGCTTCAGACCTGATAGCATGCCTGGTATCAAACATTGATGTGATAGCTATGTGTATTGCAGCCATTTTAAGCGATAGTGGTAGGACCTGCAGAACAGTGGGGTCCCTTGACGGGGGCTGCAGGCTTAAATGCATTGATCAATTCATGAACCAAATCTCCACTATTTATTATCAGTTAATTTAGTGTGTGCAGAGCCCATCCAATGTCTGTTTAAACAATGTGGTCACAAGCCATAGGGCACCCCAAAACTAGGAAAGGTGAGTGCCGATGTTAAGTGTATATATTGTTTATTAGATTAATTTTTTTAATTAGTCTTATTGTGGTCACATTCTCTCATGCACCCTGTTTTTAACTAAGATTCCATAGCTTGTGTTAGCCATTTCCCTAGATGATTAGTGACAGGTGTGTTGGTAGCTGCTCACCTATAAAAGCAAAGTCTGCTGTGAGCTTCAGACCTGATAGCATGCCTGGTATCAAACATTGATGTGATAGCTATGTGTATTGCAGCCATTTTCAGCGATAGTGGTAGGACCTGCAGAACAGTGGGGTCCCTTGACGGGGGCTGCAGGCTTAAATGCATTGATCAATTCATGAACCAAATCTCCACTATTTATTATCAGTTAATTTAGTGTGTGCAGAGCCCATCCAATGTCTGTTTAAACAATGTGGTCACAAGCCATAGGGCACCCCAAAACTAGGAAAGGTGAGTGCCGATGTTAAGTGTATATATTGTTTATTAGATTAATTTTTTTTAATTAGTCTTATTGTGGTCACATTCTCTCATGCACCCTGTTTTTAACTAAGATTCCATAGCTTGTGTTAGCCATTTCCCTAGATGATTAGTGACAGGTGTGTTGGTAGCTGCTCACCTATAAAAGCAAAGTCTGCTGTGAGCTTCAGACCTGATAGCATGCCTGGTATCAAACATTGATGTGATAGCTATGTGTATTGCAGCCATT